>NC_080067.1:87484882-87796216 GCF_949987535.1 Balaenoptera acutorostrata | reverse complement strand
AAGAAACTGGAGGTAAAGTTGTGACATGAGATGGAGGCAGTTTGGGGAATGTACCCAGAAAGAAGAAAGACACAACAGAATCCTGGTGGTTGGGGGCCAGTGGAGAACGATATTTAGTTAGAGATATTTTCCTTTAGTTCTTCCTCCTTCTGGTTCCCTATTCATCTCCTTGTCCTCCTCCCTTTCTCTTCCTCTATGAATAGCCCCCAAAGAAAGCTATGCAACAAGAGTGGACAATAGCTCAACAGTGCGGCTGCCCTGCAGGTTACAGGTGTGGAGAAGCCTGGGCAACACTAGGCTCTCTCTCTTTTTTATTTTTTTGTGAATGATTGATTGACTGATTTTTTTTTAACATCTTTATTGGAGTATAATTGCTTTAAAAGGGTGTGTTAGTTTCTGCTTTATAACAAAGTGAATCAGCTATACATATACATATATCCCCATATCTCTTCCCTCTTGAGTCTTCCTCCCACCCTCCCTATCCCACCCCTCTAGGTGGTCACAGAGCACTGAGCTGATCTCCCTGTGCTATGCGGCTGCTTCCCACTAGCTATCTATTTTACATTTGGTAGTATAAATAAGTCCATGCCATTCTCTCACTTTGTCCCAGCTTACCCTTCCCACTCCACGTGTCCTCAAGTCCATTCTCTACATCTGCACCTTTATTCCTGTCCTGCCCCTAGGTTCTTCAGAACCATTTTTTTTTTTTAGATTCCGTATTTATGTGTTAGCATACAGTATTTGTTTTACTCTTTCTGACTTATTTTACTCCATATGACAGACTCTAGGTCCATTCACCTCACTACAAATAACTCAATTTCATTTCTTTTTATGGCTGAGTAATATTCCATTGTATATATGTGCCACATCTTCTTTATCCATGCATCTGTCGATGGACACTTAGGTTGCTTCCATGTCCTGGCTATTGTAAATAGAGCTGCAGTGACCACTGTGGTACATGACTTTCTTTTTTTAACATCTTTATTGGAGTATAATTGCTTTACAATGGTGTGTTAGTTTCTGCTTTATAACAAAGTGAATCAGTTTTACATATACATATGTTCCCATATCTCTTCCCTCTTGTGTCTCCCTCCCTTCCACCCTCCCTATCCCAACCCTCTAGGTGGTCACAAAGCACCTAGCTGATCTCCCTGTGCTATGCGGCTGCTTCCCACTAGTGATCAATTTTATGTTTGGTAGTGTATATATGTTCATGCCACTCTCTCACTTTGTCACAGCTTACCCTTCCCCCTCCCCATATCCTCAAGTCCATTCTCTAGTAGGTCTGTGTCTTTATTCCCGTCTTGCCCCTAGGTTCTTCATGACCTTTTTATTTTTCTTAGATTCCATATATATGTGTTAGCATATGGTATTTGTTTTTCTCTTTCTGACTTACTTCACTCTGTATGACAGACTCTAGGACCATCCACCTCACTACAAATAACTCTATTCCATTTCTTTTTATGGCTGAGTAATATTCCATTGTATATATGTGCCACATCTTCTTTATCCAGTCATCTGTCGGTGGACACTGAGGTTGCTTCCATGTCCTGGCTATTGTAAATAGAGCTGCAATGAACATTTTGGTACATGACTCTTTTTGAATTATGGTTTTCTCAGGGTATATGCCCAGTAGTAGGATTGCTGGGTTGTATGGTAGTTCTATTTTTAGTTTTTTAAGGAACCTCCATACTGTTCTCCATGGTGGCTGAATCAATTAACATTCCCACCAACAGTGCAAGAGGGTTCCCTTTTCTCCACACCCTCTCCAGCATTTACTGTTTGTAGATTTTGTAATGATGGCCAGTCTGACTGGTGTGAGGTGACACCTCATTGTGGTTTTGATTTTAATTTCTCTAATGATTAGTGATGTTGAGCATCCTTTCATATGTTTGTTCGCAATCTGTATAATCCTCTTTGAAGAAATGTCTATTTAGGTCTTCTGCCCATTTTTGGATTGGGTTGTTTGTTTTTTTGATATTAAGCTGCATGAGCTGCTTGTATATTTTGTAGATCAATCCTTTGTCAGCTGCTTCATTTGGAAATATTTTCTCCCATTCTGAGGGTTGTCTTTTCATCTTCTTTATGGTTTCCTTTGCTGTGCAAAAGCTTTTACGTTTCATTAGGTCCCATTTATTTGTTTTTGTTTTTATTTCCATCTCTCCAGGAGGTGGGTCAAAAAGGATCTTACTGTGATTTATGTCATAGAGTGTTCTGCCTATGTTTTCCTCTAAGAGTTTTATATTGTCTGGCCTTACATTTAGGTCTTTAATCCATTTTGAGTTTATTTTTGTGTATGTGTTAGGGAGTGTTCTAATTTCATTCTTTTACATGTAGCTGTCCAGTTTTCCCAGCACCACTTATTGAAGAGGCTGTCTTTTCTCCATTGTATATTCTTGCCTCCTTTATCAAAAATAAGGTGACCATATGTGCATGGGTTTATCTCTGGGCTTTCTATCCTGTTCCATTGATCTATATTTCTGTTTTTGGGCCAGTACCATACTGTCTTGGTTACTGTAGCTTTGTAGTATAGTCTGAAGTCAGCGAGCCTGATTTCTCCAGCTCCGTTTTTTGTTTCTCAAGACTCCTTTGGCTATTCAGGCTCTTTTTTGTTTCCATGCAAATTGTGAATTTTTTTGTTCTAGTTCTGTGAAAAATGCCATTGGTAGTTTGAAAGGGATTGCATTGAATCTGTAGATTGCTGTGGGCAGTATAGTAATTTTCATAATGTTGATTCTTCCAATCCTAGTACATGGTATATCTCTCCATCTGTTTGTATCATCTTTAATTTCTTTCATCAGTGTCTGATAGTTCCCTGCATACAGGTCTTTTGTCTCCTTAGGTAGGTTTATTCCTAGGTATTTTATTCTTTTTGTTGCAGTGGTAAATGGGAGTGTTTCCCTAATTTCTCTTTCAGATTTTTCATCATTAGTGTATGGGAATGCAAGAGATTTTTGTGCATTAATTTTGTATCCTGCTACTTTACCAAATTCATTGATTAGCTCTAGTAGTTTTCTGGTAGCATCTTGCTTTAGGATTCTCTATGTATAGTACCATGTCATCTGCAAACAGTGACAGCTTTACTTCTTCTTTTCTGATTTGGATTCCTTTTATTTCTTTTTCGTCTCTGACTGCTGTGGCTAAAACTTCCAAAACTATGTTGAATGATAGTGGTGAGAGTGGACAACCTTGTCTTGTTCTTGATCTTAGTTGAAATGGTTTCAGGTTTTCACCATTGAGAATGATGTTGGCTGTGGGCTTGTCATATATGGCCTTTATCATGTTGACGTAAGCTCCCTCTGTGCCTACTTTCTGGAGGGTTTTTATCATAAATGCATGTTGAATTTTGTCGAAAGCTTTCTCTGCATCTATTGAGATGATCATATGGTTTTTCTCCTTCAGTTTGTTAATATGGTTTACCACATTGATTGATTTGCGTATATTGAGGAATCCTTGCATCCCTGGGATAAATCCCACTTGATCATGGTGTATGATCTTTTTAATGTGCTGCTGGATTCTGTTTGCTAGTATTTTGTTGAGGATTTCTGCCTCTATGTTCATCAGTGATATTGGCCTGTAGTTTTCTTTTTATGTGGCATCTTTGTCTCGTTCTGGTATCAGGGTGATGCTGGCCTCATAGAATGAGTTTGGGAATGTTCCTCCCTCTTCTATATTTTGGAAGCATTTGAGAAGGATAGGTGTTAGCTCTTCTCTAAATGTTTGATAGAATTTGCCTGTGAAGCCATTTGGTCCTGGGCTTTTGTTTGTTGGAAAATTTTTAATCACAGTCTCAATTTCAGTGCTTGTGATTAGTCCGTTTATATTTCCTATATCTTCCTGGTTCAGTCTCGGAAGGTTGTTTGTTTCTTCCAGGTTGTCCATTTTATTGGTACAGAGTTGCTTGTAGTAATCTCTCACGATCCCTTGTATTTCTGCAGTGTCAGTCGTTACTTCTCCTTTTTCATTTCTAATTCTGTTGATTTGAGCCTTCTCCCTTTTTTTTCTTCATGAGTCTGGCTAATGGTTTATCAATTTTGTTTATTTTCTCAAAGAAACAGGTTTTAGTTTTATTGACCTTTCTATTGTTTCCTTCATTTCTTTTTCATTTATTTCTGATCTGATCTTTATGATATCTTTCCTTCTGCTAACTTTGGGTGTTTTTTGTTCTTCTTTCTCTAATTGCTTTAGGTGTAAGGTTAGGTTGTTTATTGAGATGTTTCTTGTTTCTTGAGGTAGGACTGTACTGCTATAAACTTCCCTCTTAGAACTGCTTTTGTTGCATTCCATAGGTTTTGGGTTGTCGTGTTTTCATTGTCATTTGTGTCTAGGTATTCTTTGTTTGATTTCCTCTTTGATTTCTTCAGTGATCTCTTGGTTATTTAGTAGTGTATTGTTTAGCCTCCATGTGTTTGTATTTTTTACAGATCTTTTCCTGTAATTGATATCTAGTCTCATAGCATTGGGGTCATAAAAGATTCTTGAAACAATTTCAATTTTGTTAAATTTACCAAGCCTTGATTTATGACCCAGGATATGATCTATCCTGGAGAATGTTCCTTGAGCACTTGAGAAGAAAGTGTATTCTGTTGTCTTTGGATAGAATATCCTATAAATGTCAATTAAGTCCATCTTGTTTAATATATCTTTTAAAGCTTGTGTTTCCTTATTTATTTTCATTTCAGATGATCTGTCCATTGGTGAAAGTGGGGTGTTAAAGTCCCCTACTATGATTATGTTTCTGTCAATTTCCCCTTTTATGGCTGTTAGCATTTGCCTTATGTATTGAGGTGCTCCTATGTTGGGTGCATAAATATTTATATTTGTTATGTCTTCTTTTTGGATTGATCCCTTGATCATTATGTAGTGTCCTTCTTTGTCTCTTGTAATAGTCTCTATTTTAAAGTCTATTTTGTCTGATATGAGAAGTGCTACTCCAGCTTTCTTTTGATTTCCATTTGCATGGAATATCTTTTTCTATCCCCTCACTTTCAGTATGTATGTGTCCCTTGGTCTGAAGTGGGTCGCTTGTAGCCAGCATATATACGGGTCTTGTTGTTATATCCATTCAGCCAGTCTATGTCTTTTGGTTGGAGCATTTAATCCATTTACATTTAAGGTAGTTATCAATATGTATGTTCCTATTACCATTTTCTTAATTGTTTTGGGTTTGTTTTTGTAGGTCTTTTCCTTCTCTTGTGTTTCCTGCCTAGAGAAGTTCCTTTAGCATTTGTTGTAAAGCTGGTTTGGTGGTGCTGAATTATCTTAGCTTTTGCTTGTCTGTAAAGGTTTTAATTTCTCCATCGAATCTGAATGAGATCCTTGCTGCGTAGAGTAATCTTGGTTGTAGGTTTTTCCCTTTTGTCACTTTAAATATGTCCTGCCACTCTCTTCTGGCTTGCAGAGTTTCTGCTGAAAGATCACCTGTTAACCTTATGGGGATTCCCTTGTATGTTATGTGTTGTCTTTTGCTTGCTGCTTTTAATATCGTTTCTTTGTATTTAATTTTTGATAGTTTGATTAATATGTGTCTTGGCATGTTCCTCCTTGGGTTTCCCCTGTATGGGACTCTAGGCACTTCCTGGACTTGATTGATCTATTTCCTTTCCCATATTAGGGAAGTTTTCAACTATAATCTCTTCAAATATTTTCTCAGTCCCTTTCTTTTACTCTTCTTCTTCTGGGACACCTATAATTCGAATGTTGGTGGGCTTAATGTTGTCCCAGAGGTCTCTAAGACTGTCCTCAATTCTTTTCATTCTTTTTTCTTTATTCTGCTCTGTGGTAGTTATTTCCACTATTTTATCTTCCAGGTCACTTATCAGTTCTTCTGCCTCAGTTATTCTACTATTGATTTTTTCTACAGAATTTTTAATTTCATTTATTGTGTTGTTCATAATCATTTGTTTGTTCTTTAGTTCTTCTAGGTCCTTGTTAAACGTTTCTTGTATTTTCTCCATTTTATTTCCAAGATTTTGGATCATCTTTACTATCATTACTCTGAATTCTTTTTCAGGTAGCCTCCCTATTTTCTCTTCATTTGTTTGGTCTGATGGGTTTTTACCTTGTTCCTTCATCTGTGGTGTGTTTCTCTGTCTTCTCATTTGGCTTAATTTACTGTGTTTGTTGTCTCCTTTTCACAGGCTGCACTTCGTAGTTCCCTTGTTTTATGTGTCTGCCCCCAGTGGCTAAGGTTGGTTCAGTGGGTTGTGTAGTCTTCCTGGCAGAGGGGACTGGTGCCTGTGTTCTGGTGGATGAGGCTGGATCTTTTCTTTCTGGTGGGCAGGACCGCGTCCGGTGGTGTGTTTTGGGGTGTCTGTGACCTTATTATGATTTTAGGCAGCCTCTCAGCTAATGGGTGGGTTTGCATTCCTGTCTTGCTTGTTGCTTGGCATAGGGTGTCCAGCACTGTAGCTTGCTGGTCGTTGAGTGGAGCTGGGTCTTAGCATTGAGATGGAGATCTCTGGGAGACCTTTCACTGTTTGATATTACATGGAGCCAGGAGGTCTCTGGTAGACCAATGTCCTGAACTCGGCTCTCCCACCTCAGAGGCACAGGCCTGACACCTGGCCAGAGCACCAAGACCCTGTCAGCCACACGGCTCAGAAGAAAAGGGAGAAAAAAGAAAGAAAGAATGAAAGAACGAAAATAAAATAAAATAAGATAAAGTTATTAAAATAAAAATAAAAAATATTATTAAAAATAAAAAGTAATAAAAGAAGAAAGAAAGAAGGAAGAAAGCAACCAAACCAAAAAACAAATCCACCAATGATAACAAGCTCTATAAAGTATACAAAAAGAAAAAAACAAAAAAAAAGAACAAAAAAACCCAGACAGACAGAACCCTAGGACAAATAGCAAAAGAAAAGCTATACAGACAGAATCACACAAGGAAGCATCGATATACACACTCACAAAAAGAGAAAAAGGAAATGAAAAATCTATATATTACAAAAAAAAAAAAAGAGGAAGAGAGCAACCAAATCAATAAAGAAATCTACCAATGATAATAAACTCTAAATACTAAACTAAGGTAAACATAAAACCAGAAACAAATTAGATGCAGAAAGCAAACCCCAAGTCTACAGTTGCTCCCAATGCCCACCGCCTCGATTTTGGGATGATTTGTTGTCTATTCAGGTATTCCACAGATGAAGGGTACCTCAAGTTGACTGTGGGGATTTAATCCGCTGCTCCTGAGGCTGCTGGGAGAAATTTCCCTTTCTGTTCTTTGTTTGCACAGCTCCTGGGGTTCAGCTTTGGATTTGGCTCCACCTCTGTGTGTACGTCGCCTGAGGGCGTCTGTTCCCGCCCAGACAGGACCAATCAGACAGCTGATTCGAGGGCTCTGGCTCACTCAGGCTGGGGTGAAGGAGGGGTACAGAATGCAGGGTGAGCCTGCGGCGGCAAAGGCAACAGACTTAGGCGTGCCTTGTGTCCTCCTGGGGAACTTGTCCCTGGATCACGGGACCCTGGCAGTGGCGGGCTGCACAGGCTCCCGGAAGGGAAAGTGTGGATAGTGACCTGTGCTTGCACACAGGCTTCTTGGTGGCTGCAGCAGCAGCCTTAGCATTTCATGCCAGTCTCTGGTGTCCGCCCTAATAGCTGTGGCTCGTGCCCATCTCTGGAGTTTGTTTAGGCAGTGCTCTGAATCCCCTCTCCTTGTGGACCCCGAAACAATGGTCTCTTGCCTCTTAGGCAGTCCCAGATTTTTTCTTGGACTCCCTCCTGGCTAGCTGTGGTGCACTAGGCCCCTTCAGGGGGTGTTCACGTAGCCAACCCCAGTCCTCTCCCTGGGATCTGACCTCCAAAGCCTGAGCCTCAGCTCCCAGCCCTCACCCAGCGGGTGAGCAGACATGCCTCTTGGGCTGGTGAGTGCTGGTCAGCAGTGATCCTCTGTTCGGGAATCTCTCCGCTTTGCCCTCTGCACTCCTGTTGCTGCACTCTCCTCCGTGGCTCGGAAGCTTCCCCCCTTCCACCACCCGCAGTCTCCGCCAGTGCAGGGGCTTCCTAGTGTGTGGAAACTTTTCTTCCTTCACAGCTCCCTCCCCGAGGTACAGGTCCTATCCCTATTCTTTTGTCTCTGTTTTTTCTTTTGCCCTACCCAAGTACGTGGGGAGTTTCTTGCCTTTTGGGAGGTCTGAGGTCTTCTGCCAGCATTCAGTAGGTGTTCTGTAGGAGCTGTTCCACATGTAGATGTATTTCTGATGTATTTGTGGGGAGGAAGGTAATCTCTGCATCTTACTCCTCCACCATCTTGAAGTTCTCCCAACACTAGGCTCTCTTAACAACCAACTGGGACAGTGCCTGCAATCCTGATGGAGACTAAAGGGCAGCAGCACCACACAACACTCAAAACCCCAACTCACATCACGGCTGCTGATCTCCACCTGCAGCTGACTTAATACACCTCTCTCCATTGTGTTACCTCTTCTAGCATTTTGCCCTTCTCTGTGGGACCCTTGAGGATGGGGAAAAGAGTTCAGAAATGCATCCTGAGTTATTCAAGAACTGCTTAGTAAGCCATCTCCCCAACCCCAGGAAAGGATGCCATTTTTGCTTTCAACACTTTTAAAATCATTGTTCACTGAAAGAAAACAACCTTTCTCCCCTCAGCCCTTTCCAGAGGGAAACATCGAGCCCAGGTCTATGAAGTATCACCCTGTGTGATAGTCAGCTTTGTTGAGAACTCTGTGGTCTGTGCAAGTTACAAAGAGCAAATAAGAAAGCATGATGCTCAGCCAACAAATGGTGAGGCTAAAGCAGGATCACTCAGCAGAGACATTTTGGATTAGTTTGACTTCCCCACCCTTTTCTTTAAATTCCCCTTTCTGTTCTTATTCCCCTCTCAACTGACTGTTGCCTTTTGGGTCCCTTTTCTTTCCTTTTGCATTTCCTCTCCTTTATTTTCTGGAATTCAACTCTTGTCCATTCTTTCTATTTTGTTGCAATTCCATCCCTTTCCTTCCATCTCTGTGTTGGCATTGTCTGCTTTCCTGGAGATTTATGCAGCACGACTTCATGAGCTCACTATTCCATCCAGGAAAACAGTATAGGGAGCCAAGGCAGGTGGGAAGGGGGCTCTATCTTACCTTGTAACTAGGTTAAGAGATAGTCCATTGTTGTGGGTATGATCCGTTCTGGTCTTTTCTTAGTCCTGAATAGAGCCCTAACAGCTCCATTACCTCTGCAAGCAGAGAGATGCTGTTTGCTTTCAAGGCAGCAGGGCCTGGCTAAAAGCCTACCAATCCAATAAAAGTCTCAACTGTGCTGGCCCTCTCCACATCTCCTCCCGTCCCATGCTTGTGAGGTTCCTGATGCTGAAGTTAATGTTATTCATCAGAATAATACTCTTTCCAGTCAGTTTCAATTGTGGTGTCCAGCTAATGACGGGGAGTGAAGTGATTTCAGGGTTGCCTTTCTCCTATGTGATGCATTCTTACAAGGGAGACCTGGGCTGAGGAAGAGGGGTAAAGGATAGATAGGTAAAGGAGTCTTTCCTTTATAAGAGTCATATTTACATTTCCATATTATTTTGAATTCTACCCTAGCTCAGAAGCTAAGAAGAGGCATGTTGCTCTTCTGCAAAGAGACACACTGGCTGTTCAGATAACTCCAAACACATTAACTTGATTTCCCTTTATCTGGCTCTCCCTGTGTCTGTCACTGCCATTCTGTCTGCTCCCTTGGTCTCCTTCCTTCTTTGTTTTTCTTTTCTCTCTCTCTTAATACCATCATTAATTCAAGACTCTTGAAGTTGTTTTTCTAGCAAATTGTGAAAGAGCTTATGTGGATGAGCTAAAGTTGAACCAATCCTTAACCTTTTCAAGCCAAGCCTGTTGTTAAATTCTTTATTAGTAGAGGAAGAGTCATTTCTTACAGATTTGACTGGGAATACCATCCTCATCATGCTGTGGGGTCTGTTTTCAATGGCCTGAGGACAGTCCTATAAAGGATGCTGCGGGGAGCTACACTGATTGTCTTAGTTTGGGCTGCTATAACAAAATACCACAGGCTGGGTGCCTTATAAATTATAGAAATTGATTTCTCACAGTTCTGGAGGCTGGAAGTCCAAGATCAGGGTGCCAACATGGTCAGATGAGGGACCTTTTCTGGGGTGTAGACTTCTTGCTATGTCCTCACATGGCTGAAGGGGCTAGGCATCTCTGTGGCGTCTATTTTATAAGAACACTAATCCCATTCATGAGGGCTCCACCCTTATGACCTAAGCACCTCCCAAATATACCATCACACTGGGCATGAGGATTTCAACAAATGAGTTTTGGGGTGGGAAGGCAGAAACATTTAGACCATAGTACTGATGAACTCAAGCAGTGATGGAAAATCCTTATTCTCCAGGAAAGTGAGACTGGCTTGGAGTTATGGTTGGACAATAAATGGTTGGCAGCACAAGGGAAAACAATGAAGATAGATGAACCAGAAGACTGTTGCTGACATAAATGAATCTAGAGAAAGAAGAAGTAAATGAGGAGGAGAGGAGAGGAAGAACAGCTGACCCTAAACAAGGGCAGCCCCAACTTATCTCAGTGGGGTCCTCTGATCTGGCACTTCTGCCCTGGGCAGCTCATCCTCACTGGCCTATTCACTGTCACATAACTTCATATGAGCTAATCCGCTGTTGCTGTGAATGTGGTCACTGTTTCACTTGGGAGTTGTCTAATTCTGAAGTCCTTCCTCATTAACTTTCTCTGCTTAGCTTTGGATGGTGACCCATTCTAATCAGGGAGCATGCATCTGTCCCTCGTGGTTCATCCTTATCAGCAAGTCCTCAATTTAATCCCTGATCCAGGTTTTATTCATGTCCTACCGGTAATGCTGAGATGGTCACTGACATCAGCTTCCTTTGCCAAGGACACATTCAACACACTGTGGAAAATGCACACAGAAAGCTGCTTAACAAATGCGATGGAAATGAAGTTTCCATCCTATTTCTACAGATCCCTGGGCCCTCATCACCTGACTAAACCTAAGGCTCCAAGTACCTTCATTTCTCCCACATTCTCCATCTTTCCAGGGCACAGGTTTCTCCGTGAAGGATTTTCTCTCTGATCCTTCATTATCTTCCATCGTTACGTTCTTCCTCACCCTCGGCGCCTTGCCTGGCCTCTCTATGCATGGTCAGCAGCCGAGGCAGACAGCGGAGATGCCTCAAGCTCCCTGGGGGGCAGATGGTCAGGTCACGCTGAAGATAGAACAGGAGTAGGAGCCTCCACTGGGCCAATTAGGATTCATGGGAAGAGAGCAGGAGTATTAGTTCTGGAACTGCGGGTTTCTCATTAGCGGAGCAGTGCAGACCATAGAGAAGGAGAGAATGAGGCAGAAACTAAGTTTTTGTGTGTAATATTTTTCACTCAGATCTGGCCAACGGTCCTAATCCTGAACACTTCCTTCCCTTCTCTCTTTCCTCCTTATTTCTTTATTTTCTACCCCTACTTTCTCTGTGTCCATTTTACTAAGAAGACAGGTACATCTAAACTATCAAACCTAAGAACCCAAAAGGGTGTTTCTCATGATCTCTTTTATCACTCTCTTACTTTTTTCCTCTCTAAATAAAACACTAGATGGTTTCATACTTGGTAGGAACTGATTGACTTATTCTACGTAAACACATGAAAGCAATCATCAAAGGTTTAAATTGATTATGTATTTGGAAGGAAGTGAAAAGTTTCACACTTGGATACCAAGCAGGCAGATACTGAAAACTGCAACAGCAACAGAAGGATAAATTATATATTAAGATTGTGAGGAAACTAGAAACCATCGTGAGCTAGTGCAAAAGATTACTCCTTGTTTGTTTATTTCAGCACTCTCCTTGATCTGATATCTAGATCTGTCTAGACAATGTAATTTTAAGGAGAGAGCCAAGAATTTAGTCATACTTTAGTTCAAATCCTGATTCTGCCACTTATAAGGTTGATCATTTTAGATAAACAAGAAATACCTCTTAGAATTTGGTTCCTCATTTACAAAATGCAGATGGTCGTAGTATCCTTATAAGGATGGCTTATAGAAGCTAGTAATTTAAGGATAATTTCTTACGTTCTCCTGTATTTCCTACTAAAATATTTCCAATGGGATATGTAAGTGAAATGAGGACATGTATATTCAAATGTGAGTATTTTGTATTAATCCATTCTGGAAGAAGCTTCTTTTTTCTCTATATGTGCCCTGACCCACTTGAATTTACTCTTACTACTGGTAACAGACAAGCCTGCTTGTATTCAAGGAAATTGTTTTCAGGCCTTTGCAACAAATATAAAAAAAGGATTTCTATGGCAAGGGCTTGTCCTGAGATTCTTCCTTCTGGAAACTTCCTTTATAATTTTGTTCTTGTCATTTTCCTTTAATGAAAATTGACTCAGCCAATCAAGAATTCCATGTGCTCTAAATACCTGTCCCCATCCATTTCTATTTGATGTTCCTAACCTGTGCTGTTGTCCAAGGAAGGACTTGGAAACAATAAATCTTGACACAGTTTGCACTTCAAATATTAATAAAAACTCAGCCACATAAAGAAAATTCAGATTCTCTCTATTGGGATGAGGGTTTACAAGTTGTCAGATCCTAGTATAGAGCCTTTCCAGAAAATTGGAGAAAATTCTGGGGCAGTTTCTCAGGGCTGATAGCAAAGTAAATCTTGATGTATGGCACATTATTGTATGGACTGGGATATTTGGGAACATCACTATATATTAGCTAAATTCATTGTTTATTGTTTTGTTGACATTAAATAAATACCTTATTCTCTTTTGAAAGAAAAATGGTTCGGGTCATTACTTTCATTTTGGGTATTCAATAAAGATAGCCCACAGAGTCCAGCTAGTATTTCATTTTATGGCAACTGGAAACTGGAGGAAAAGCTAGCCAGAAACTTTTCTTTCACAAACGTAAAAACCTGGGTCAGTTTATGATCTTCCTAATGAAACTGAAACTAAGCTAACCCTCCATAACTGTGTATGTATAATTCTCATTAACCAAAGGGTATTATGTTCTGTTAAGATATGTTAGAAACACTAGATCTGTATGGACAAAATAAAACTCTAAAAGTTTAGAGAACACATCTCACTTGAAAGATCTTAAGTAATCTCTACTATTTTGGGGGATAAAAACAACTAAAGAAAATAATAGAGCCTGAAATAGGTTACGGAAAGTGCTTTTAGGAGGTAATTTCAAAGCTTCAACAGAACAGAAGTATGCAAAAAAAAAGCCCAGAAGAGTGTTGAAACGCAGGAGCTGGAAAAATGAAACATTGTCTGTATTAATAATGGTATTAATTTGTTTTCTACTTTAAAGGGAGTAGGCAGAGAGTAAAATAGAAAGGTAGGGAAGAGAAGAGAAGGGAGATAAAAATAGAAAGTATGAGGTACAAACTGGGAGACTAAATCTCATATTTTCATAAATAGTAAAAGAAATGTTTAGGAACAAAGGTGCCTAGTATTCTATTTAAAGTTTTTTTTTTTTTTTTTTTTTGTACATTTAGGAGTAAATACCAGTGTCTCAACAAGTTAGAAACACACATATCTTGTGTGAGTTGTTTTTTGTTTTTTTGTATGTGTATTTTTAATTTGGGGGAAATTAAGCATAAATTCTAGTTCTGAGCTCCACATGTTGGTTCACACCGTGTGGGACAAAAATAACTGATGCTGGAGGGTGAGCTGGATTACAAACTGAATTAATAGTAGAGGTAGAAGGCTGGAGTGAGATGTGACTGTAAACTCACAAGCTCTCAGGAATTTACAGGTATTTGGAGAGTGCATTGGACAGTCTATTGAAATGGGGTTTCTAGACAATTATCTATATTTAAATAAACAGAACACCACCAGTTAATATCTGGGGAACAAAACCATGAAGTTATCAAATGTACAAAAGAGAACTCTTGGTCAATAGGAAACCCTCCATATGAAGATTGAGAGCTAAGAAGAAAATAACTCATCCAAGCTGCTTGCTGATTTGTGCTATCTCCTTGGGATTTAAGTTTGGGCATCTTGTAACACCCAGGATAATGTTTAAAATAAGGCAGGATCTATAGTAAGTTCTATGATAAAGAACAGAACTGTTCTTTATAAGCAGAACAATTTTTATGTCTCAGTATTCCTTGCTCCTGTTTTTCCTCTATGTTTAGTGAAATCTATTGGAAAATGACAAACTATCTTTTGTCAAGTGTAATCAAGGAAAAGGAATGACATCCATACTTGGGCCAGAGATTTCAATGTGGAGCTGCGAATCCAGATGAGTGTTGAAAGCAGGGGAAGTGAGGGGGAAAGAGAAAGAAGAAAGAAAGGAAGAGTATGCGAGAAGGCAGAGAGGGGATGGGAGGAAAGAAAGTTCAAGAAGTAGGAGGAGGAGAGAGATCAAGAAGTAGGAGTTATGGGAAGATGAGGCTGATGATGATGATGAGGAGGAGGATGAGGAGGAGGAGGAAAATATGGGAACTGGGGGAGAAGAGAGGGAAGTGGAGGAGAGGAAACGTGGGCGGCAGTGGTGAGAAGAGCATCAGAGTCATGCTGTTAAACAAACCAGGCTTCTACCTCCATCCTTGTTTAGTTTCTTCAAATTTTAAGAGTAGACCTCCACTCTACCACTTGCACCACACCTGTGAGATCTAGAGAAGTGATCAAAGGTCAAGTTCTAGATAGGAAAGACAAGCAGATTTTTTTAAAATATCTTTTTTTTTTTCTATTCTATATTTATCCCTGGAATGAAGTAGAACTGTCTTAGATCATCCCAAACTCTTATCACAGACACAGAACTTATGATGTTCAAAAAATTGCAGAGCATTGTTTGGGGTAAATTCTTGTGGCACTTAATTTTTCAATTGTTATTTATTTCTGGTCAAATAATGAAGTTTGCGTCAATTGTTGTGACACTGACAGTACACTTAAAATTTTGACTGCTGATAAAACAACTAGACATATTAATGCTGATATAACAGAAAGTTAAAAATCAAGATGGAATAAAAACTAAACCAGTAAGAAAACTACTTATAGGAGAAATGTGCTGAAAGATAATATTAAAATTTAAGTTTAAAGCAATAATGTGAGCAGGAATAAAGGAAGCCGATTAGGGGAGACTTGCTGAGCTGCAGCTGTGTGGCTGGCTTTCTCCCACACTTGCAGAGATTTTATTTTTCAATTGATAGGAAAAGATGACAAATAAAATATATAATGTAATAGACAAACCTTCTGTTGGATTAACGTAAAAGTATAATTAGCAACTGTTATAGAGTATCAGCAAAGCACAGGGATAGCAAATAATAATGATGTTGATAATAATAATAGTAATGGTTTAAGAATCTCTGAGATTTCAATATAAAAGTGCCAATGCATACATCACAGGAAAAGAAGCTTTTTGTATTTACTTCCTAACATACGTACGGCAGTTTAACCTCTGTTAGTATTTCGAGTTACTTACGTATTCCTTACGGGGAATTTCGTATTCCTTACGGGGTGGGAAAGGGGGTACCCTAATGTTTTCAATATTTACAGTCCTCAAAGGTCTTAATCTGACCCTGACCACCACATCTATATAAATTTAATAAAGGCAAATAACACCCTGTTAATGCCTATGAAAAGACTTTACAATTTTATAATGTATATCAGCGGTCCCCATTATAGTGCTGGTTTAATCAGAATAAGGATGGCATCCACATTATAATAACAAAGACACACCATGTATTAAGACACATGTGTGGAATATGATTTGATCTGCCTGAAAATGAAATCTTTGATACATCAAAGCAGTTCATGAATTTCAAGTAGATTCACAATTCAGAGTCTAAAGTGTTCTTTCAAATTCCATGCTATTAGAAAACTGTTAGTTTGTTTCTTTTCTCAGAACGTAGATAATGCTACTCCAGTACTCTGCTATCATTTTGGACTTAGCACATCTCCAAATACTGTTTAGCACATCTCCAAATACTGTTTCTCACTCCCAGGGACTATGAGTCTGAGGTTTGAATAATTGGCCATTAGAGAGCTTCAGATGTGCGGGCCACTCACTCTTCAGCTCCAAATATTTAAGATGCAAAGGCGTCTATCTACCTTCCACACAACAAATCATTAGCACATTTTAAAATATATGCCATCTGAATTATTGAGACATACAGCTCCCAATATCAAGAATAAAATTAATTCTCTTTTGGAGCAATCATAGAAAAGAAAAAACTTACATTCAGAAGGCAGAAGGCACTTGTACTTTCTTACAGCCTGCTCTCTAGTCCTAAATGCTGGGTTCCATCAGTTAACTTAGAGTTCTCACTGAATCTTCTTTCAAAATTGACAACCTGAGGTTGTTAAAACTATCTTTACTTTGAACTTCATATGCTGCATGCTGGACTTGGGAGAGGCGAGAGCATCTTTATTGACGGCGCTTAGGGAGTTTCTGCTAATTAAGACCTGTTCACCTGAACCAAGCAAGTGGCTACACTCCGTGTAAGAATACACGTTCTTCCTGATCTCACCTGTTGTTCTATGCATTAGTTAAGGTGATTAGAAGACGATGGCTGACTGGCAACTCATTCTGGGATGACTTTATGCTCCCCCCGCAAAAGAAACTAGAAACAGAGGAGATATAATATTTAAGTGCTTTTCTTTGCTACAGTCTGTTTAGCTCTTTTTTTCATGTAGAAATGTGTAATATGTTAAAGATGCCTTAAGTTTTGAATTGATGACCTCCTTTTTCATAAATATAACGTGAACCACAACACATTTTTAAATAGATCACTAATTCAGCCACTGCTTAAACAATTATATCCACCACATTTTTTAAAAGAATAGGCTTCTACTCAAAGTTATAATTTAAATATTTTTTCACTAAAAACTTTAATTCTTATTAAATTCAGGAGACACCTGCACGATACACATACACATAAGTCTTTGACATCTACCACTGAGTTATTGAAATATCCACTTCAAAACCCGTCTCACCACAATCAATCGAGTCTTTCAACAGTGTACAGAGAAAATAAATATCTCAAACTGTCTGTTCAAGGGCTCTTAAATCTTAAAGAGCTTTGGATAGGATTATCATCAAAGAATGAAACAATATATTAAAATTTTAAGAACTGCATTACAGAAGACTAATCTTTCCGTTTAGAAAACAGATTATGTTAATACATATTCACCACAATGGTGGTGAATACACACACACACACACACACACACACACACCACAGTTCATCCAAGGAACACATTATAACAATAAGAGCACCCTAAAGGGATGGTTTGGGATTTATTGCGCATGATCACTCATTCCCTATAGGCAGCCAAACTTGCAGACTTGGGGTAAGTAGGTAAATGATGGCAGGTGTGGAAGGACAAAAAAGATAAAGGGTAAAGGAGGCTATGGGTAGCTTCCAGTGCTCCTGCAGCTCTCAGATTCATGCAGTCCTGCTGGTGGGCAGAGGACAGTAATCAGTAGCTTGGACAAAAATGACAACATCTTCAGTGGAGCTACTAACTTGTGACACCTGGTTGTACTTTCAACCTACACTTGTATCAATATAACACAAGAGTAAGTAATGGATTTATAGGGTGTTTTCCATACTGATACACTTCAAGGCTGAAACTCAGAAGATAAATGTCAGACCCGAAGGCAATTACTTTAGACAATTCTGTGAAACTGAGAAGATGCTATGAACACACAGTGGTGACAATGGAGCCACGAATAAGGAACAATTACCTTAATGTTTAGACTTCCACCTTTCCCTATTTTTTTTTTTTCTCTATAAGTGGTTTTACTCCATATTGCCTGCCCTAAAAGCAAGAGATCTCTTACCTGAGGTTTATCCCATTTAAGAGGATGCCTCCTCTAAAGCCAAATTCATGGTCTTGATTTCCAAATTTGGGTCTTCCCAAATATTCTCTATCTCAGGAACAGGAAGCATCATACATCCAATTCAAGCCATAAATCTGGGAGCCAACTTTGTCACTTTCCTTTCCCTAACCCCCAGTAACCAGTGAATCACAAAAATCTTACCAGTTTTACTTCTAAATCAATCGGCCAAGTTCCATTTACATGTACATCCATATTACCACTAATTCAAACCACTTCAACCTCCTGCTTGATTATTGCAGTGGTCATGTGTTCATTGTTCACTCTTGCCATCTTCAGTCGGCTTTCAAATTGCACCCAGAGTAATTATTTTAAAACAGAACATTAAGCCTGTCATTGCTGAGAAGTAAGGGTTAACTTATCCAAGAGAGATCCCCTGGGCCTTCTGTAAAGATCCACAGCAACTAAGGAAGGATATGAACTTAAGGCAATCAACCCTGGCCACTCACAAGCCTAGAAATCTAGGCCCTTCTCATGCCTATGCAGGGGCCAGTGCTTTCACAAACAGGGACAGTGACATGGGGAATTCTGTTACTTACTTGCTACATCATATACCTTTGAACTTTAGTGCCCTGACCAAGTCACAGGAGAGGCCGGCTCTACCCACAACCATAAATGCTGAATATGGCTGGGGCCAAGTTTCTGCCTTCTACTATTACTATTGTTTTTCTGCTCTTGGTCACACAGCGCTCCCCAAATCATTCAGCTTCAAAGCCCCAAAGGTCAAGGGTAGGGTTTCTCCTAAAATTTGGTATCTGGATTTGCTAGACCTCTGTGACATATTCTAGAATACAAATGCACCCACCACTGAACTGGTCTCCATGCGATAACTTGGGGGTTAAACTTTAATCCCTGAAATACTATTCTAGTGGGTTTGGTGTCCTTGTTTGCATGACAGCTGCCAAGCTGAAAACCCATCAGCGGCACCAACATCATTCTTAAGATAAATACCAAAGTCCTGACTCTGGGATGCAGAGCACAGCATGACCTGGCTCCTGTCTCCTCTCCCAGATTCACTTTGCACCTCTTGTTCATTCTGTTTCAGCTAACTTGCCTTCTTTCATTTTTCACAAATGCAACATATTTCTTTCTGCCTCAGGGCCTTCACACTGTTCTTCCCAATGCTGGAGCATTCCTTCCTACTCAACCTTCTGAGCTAAGATCAGAAGTCACTTCTCCAGGGAAGCTCTCGCTGATCTTCCAGACTAGCATGGCTGCCCTTTCAAATATCTTACAGTGTTTAGCAAAAAGACAAAAAACAAACAAAAACCAGTAGTCTTAAAAATTATTTTTTTCTTTGTAGCTCTTATTTCTAATTTGAAGTTGAAACCTAATAGGAAATGCTCATGTTATTAATCATTAGTTGCAGAAAAATGTGTGTATGGTAATAGAAGTGTTTTCAAGATGCACATTCACCCCCAAAGAGACCATTTTGTTGTTTTTTAATTGAGTTCTTGCTCCTCTCAATAGAATGCTATACGCTCTTCCCATTGCATTTGATACATGTCCCCCACGACACTCACCATAGGTGCAATTATGTGACAAAGCATGAGATTGTTTGATTTATTCCTAGCTTCCTCTGTAGACTATATTTTCTGTGTGTAGGGTGGAACTTTGTGTGGTTTCTCACTGCACTGTGTTCTCACTGTGTAGCACAGAGCCTGGCACATAGTAGGAATTCCACAGCTATTTGTTGAGTGAAAAGATAGTTTTTTCAATGAGTGTCATTTCTAATAAGAAAAATAGAAGAAATTAAAGGCATTAAAATTTTAAAAATACATGATACTTATAGAAAGTTAGGAAAAATAATAAAAAAGAATATTCATAATGCCAGTCAAACATATATTTAGCTTTTTTTGGTTTACATTTACTAAAACCCAGTTTCTTCATCACAAAAATATGTTACTTCTTCACTCACAAAAAGGGGAAAAAAATGAAGGACTGAGAGAGTAGCCCTGGGGACCCCATTGAAAAACATGGGCTAGAAGGTGCTGTAGTGTGAAAAGAAAGGGAAGAACATACATTCCTTGATGGTCTTTATGAGGGAAGATAATAGGCTGAGACATTACATGAATGATTTGTTTTCCCTTTTTAAGGTATATGTTTGAGGGAGTCTTATTTGCCAAATGTTTCTGGAAACAGGCAAGAGAAACGGACGAGAATTATTAGATCAAATAGTGGTTAATGTACAAGATGTTCTACACCTAATAGATAAACAAGACGTAGAAAAATCACCAGGACCAGATGGCAGTTCTTATGTCCTTTCATATGTAGGATTTTCCTCTCCAAAACAGATTTGAAGCCCCAAAATGTGTCTGGGTTTAGACTAACTGCAGGGAGCTGGGGGAGGAAGATAAGTCAATCCGTTTCTAAGGCTGCCATCTTTCACTGATCTTGCATTTAAAAATAAAGAACCAATAGATGTGTCACCCCCTATCAAAATCTTCTTTAACTTTCATGACCATAAAATTCAGTCTGAAAACAGAACAAAACATTGCCACACAGAACTTATGCTTGATCGTATAATCATCTCAATAAAGTGAATATTTTGCAGGACATCTGCAATTAGACACAATGACACTCTACAGTAAAAACACATACCGTGGATATGTATTTTTTTTCTTTATCTCTTAACATGAGATTATTCAATTCTGGGTCTGTTATTTCCAGCCAGAAGGGATCTAGACAGCTGGTTGAGAGAGTCATTCTGCATATTCTGAGAGACAGGCATGAGATTCATTTGCTCTTTGCTTATGGGGATATATTAATGAATCTTTAATCTTGCTCTCACTGTCCCCTATGGTCATGATGCATTTGTAGAGAAAGCAGGTTTACACAGCAGAAAGGCTTCTGTCAATAGTATTAAACCTGCTGTTATTTATCTTCCTCGTCTTAGAATATGGAAAGGAGGCACAAGGAAGAAAACAACTCAAGAATGCTACATTTGTTTAACAATAAAATATAGATTCTCTTTTAGTTTAGATTTTTTTTTCCCCCTTGTGGGTGTTATTCACAATTGTGAAGCTGAATCCTAATGGGGGAGCCTGTGATATTAGCCAACTGTTCTGGAAAGATGTCTTTATGGTAACTGAAGTAATTTGGACATGCATATTCACTTTTTAAAATAGCCAATCTTTGTTTTTCTTAAACTTGATTCTTTCTTCTCCTCAAAGACTGTATGCTGCCTGCTTTCTTTGGTGGAGGCTGGGCATTCTGAATCATCTCTTATGATTGAGATGATTCTTTTATATAGTATTGGACAACAGACACATTGACCAAAACAAACAAGTGAATAAATAATTGGAGAAGTAGACAGAAGCAGGGCTAGCAAAGCAGATCATACTACACCTAATGTCTAAGCAAAAGCAGCCACTGTTTTTGTTTGGCCTGTGAGTGATTTCATGTTTTACCAGGGTTTGTGATATGGAAAAGGGAGAGGAAGATGAACACTGAGGGAGATGAGCAGGCATAGCAGGGTGAGCCTGGGTTGGTGAAAAGCTCAAGGACAGGAAAAAGCAGGGGACAGTGGGAGAAGCTATTACGCTGTCTTCTACTGCATTGTTCTGTGAGCAGTGTCCCCGGAGTTGTGTGATACAGAAACTCCAGAGATAAGAGGCTTCCTGAGTACGGCCTTCACAATTTTACTTATCTAGAGCCACCCTCCTACACTGTTGGTGGGAATGTAAATTGGTGCAGCCACTATGGAGAATAGTATGGAGGTTCCTTAAAAAACTATATATAGAGTAACCATATGAACCCGCAATCCCACTCCTGGGCATATATCCGGAGAAAACTCTAATTGGAAAAGATACATGCACCCTCAATTCTCATAGCAGCACTATTTACAATAGCCAAGACATGTAAGAAACCTAAATGTCCAGTGACAGATGAATGGATAAAGATGTGGTATATACATACAATGGAATATTACTCAGCCATAAAAAGAATGAAATAATGCCACTGCAGCAACATGGATGGACCTAGAGATTATCATACTAAGTGAAGTAAGTCAGACAGAGAAAGACAAATATCATATGACATCACTTACATGTGGAATCTAAAAAAACGATAGAAATAAATTTATTTACAAAACAGAAATAGACTAACAGACATAGAAAACAAACTTATGGTTACCAAAGGGGAAAGGGGTGGGGAGGGATAAATTAGGAGTTTGGGACTAACAGATATAAACTACTATATATAAAATAGATAAACAACCAAGACCTATTGTATAGCACAGGGAACTATATTTAATATCTTGTAATAACCTATAATGGAAAAGAATCTGAAAATGAATATATATATATATATATATATATATATATATATATATGTATGTATGCGTATGTATGTGTATAACTGAATCACTTTGCTGTACACCTGAAACCAACACAACATTGTAAATCAACTACACTTTGACTGAAAAAAAAAAAAAAAGAGCCAAGGAGAGTACACAGATGCAGTAGGCCTCCTGGACTGCTGCCCTTTCTTTTCTCTTTTGTCTCTGACCTGAGGAAAGAATGTGCTGAACTAGGGGTACATGTACGATGTGACATAAGGGAAACAGGGAAGAAAAACCAAGCTGAAAAACGATCAAATCCCACTGTATCCAGAAAACCCCTGGTACAGTCTCATCATTATAAAATCTTCCCTTGGGAAGGGCATCCATTCCAATTGTATCAAAAGATGTTATGGTGTTAGAGAACCTCCCTCTGAGGATTGGGAAGCTCAGCTGGCTGCCTAGTGGCTACTGTAGGGGGTGGGCTGTGAAAGAAAGAATGTGCTAGTATCTGGATGGCAGGCAAATAGCAGAAAGATGTGGAAAACTAAATTTACCCACTTCACACTCTGCCTGTGGCCAGTACTCTGAAGGCACAATGATAAGACCACATTCACAAAAGTTTTATTTCTGTAAGTTCCATTCTGTCCCTTCCTTTTCATTCCTGTAGCTACTGCAGATTTTTTTCTATCTCCTTTGGACTGGTGCAAAAACCTCTCACTTTTCATTTCTCTAATCCCCTTCCATAGAGGGATTTAAAATTTTTCCTAAAATGCAGATTAGATACTACCACCATCAAACACCCTTGATGCCTCACAGAAGCAAGTGCAAACACCCTACTACTGCAGTCAAGATTCCCATGACCTGGTCTCTCTCTAGCTTTCCTTCCTCCACAACTCACCATGAGTGCCAGGCTTCAAGTACACTGAGCCATTTGCCATCTCCAAATATTCACACTGAGGACATTGTGCCATGATCATGCCAATCATTTTGGAATTCCCTTCTTTTTGTGTCAAATAACCCAACACATCCCCGCATGCTTCTTATGCCTCTGAAGCCTCCTTGATATCAACAGCTGGAATTCAGTGCTCCTTGCATGCATCTTTAGCACACCACCACTTATATCAGGGTTGTAGCACTTTTCCGTTCTTCACTGTATTATTGTTTGTCATTGTATGTGAATCTGGGTAACTCATTTCAAGTTCCTTGGAATAAGGTTCTTACCTTATTCTTTTCAGAATATCTACAATGTTTTCCATCTAATATTCTCATTGAGTAGTAGTTGAGTGACCAGCTAACTAAATAGCAAAAGTAAGTATACATGAAAATCATTACACAAAACTGATTGTAATGGGACATAAGAATGATATATCTTTATGAACGTAAAACTTCTTCTAAACTGGGAGAAGTTTGGGATTATATGCATGTATATGGGATAAACAATTTAAATTAGATAAAAGTCTTCCTAAGGTGGAAAGTCCAGCTTTTAATAAAGATGAGAAAAATAATAGGGCTGCGGGAGGCTAGTCCAGTATCCATACTATCATACCACATGACCAATCTCCCGAGTATGAAGGTATGGAAAATGCAGAGGTTAAGAACATGGACTTTGGGGCCTGACATAACTTTAAATCCTGAGGTCATTCCTTACTAGCTTTGTGACCTTGGGCAAGTTGCTCAACCTCTCTTATCTCTGCAGATAATAAGACTTACCTCAAAGACTTATTGTTAAATAATGTATAAGTAAAGTGTTTTGCCTGGAATAATAGTTGACATTTATTGAATAGCATTTTGTTTTTGTCTGAGAACGATCGTGCTAATCTAAGTAAAACTCTGAGACCTTTAAAATTTGAATACATTTTCATTACAAAAGCATAGTGACTTGAAGCATAGGATTTCAGTTCATGTGGGACTGGTTTGACCTAAACATTTAAAAATAAAGCTAATTCATCAACTCCACATGCCAAGGTAGAATATAGAAATTCTAGTGCATAAGAAGCAATGAATTCAGGTCTGAATAGTCAGGAGACAAAGAGAAGAAATAAATGAAAACACACACAACTGTTAAAAATAGATTTTTGAAGTAAAACCACTTTTTCTCATTCAGCTTATTGGCCTTATAGGATTATTTGACATGCTTATCCCTGGTGCTTTTTTACATTTTTTTAAAGGAGGTTAAGAGTCATAGATAGAAGCAGTTCCATCATACATGATGAATGGAAAATGTCAGTTACTGGTCTTTTGTGTGTTTGGTGACAAAACTCAGCAATGAGCAGAGAGAACACTACCCTTCCCCATGAAGAATTTTCCAAAGGTACCATCAAAAACAACAACAATGTCAAATAGTGAAGGTAGATATATTGGACAACTATCAGTTAACTATCCTTTTCCAGAGGTAGAAAACTAGATTCCTGTTTATAACTAAATAGTGAAGTAAATGCATAGATATTCAAAATTTACTTCTTTTGGTTAGTTTCTTTTGATATAAATCTTTTTTCTTTTGATGTGTATCTTTTCTTTTGATACATAGAAAAACAAAGAAATTAGTCATAAAAAGGAAATTTCTTAGAATTATTTCAGTGAAGGTGTCAGTGTAAGATTCTGTCTCTCAGAAAGCTGTAATACTCAGAAAAGTGACAGAGAAGTTGGAAAGAAACAATCATAGTTCTCTTATTTTGCAGAAATAGGAAGGTAATTTGACTTGCCGGTCATGGCTGAGGATTGTGCTGATTGGGCGTTTGAGAGCACCCCTCCCAAATTCCATATCAACAAGCATTTTGGGGGACCTGCTCTGTGTTCAGAGCTGTGAGTACAAAAAGGAATAAGAAAGACATTCTTCCGCCTAAACCCTACAATCTATTAGAAACACATACGTGAGTAAAAAGCACTTGCTTTTCACTAGAGTTACCTTTTTACTCATAATGCTTTAAACAGAAAGCTTCCTCTCCACAAATATGAGATGAATCTTTGATGCATAAATTCATGTTATATTTTTTGATGAAGAGGAAACTTAATTACACTTTAAAAGAAAGGGATTGTAAACATGTGACTTCAGTAATTAGGGCTTAAACATAATGAGCCATTTAGAAATAATGTTGCATTACATTTTCAATGACACTTAATAGTTTACTCATTTACATAATGTTTTACATTCATTTTTTTCACTTAATCATTCTGACGACTCTGTGAAGCTAGCTTTTTTACCCCCATTTTCTGAATGGCCCGATTGTTGCTTAGAGAAGCCATATTATTTGCCCAACAAATCACATGTAGAACAATTAGTTAACGAAGAGAGCTAGGAAGAATATCTGGCCCAGTTCCTATTGTGTCATTGGGCTTAAGGCATCACTGCACACATGACCAGAATCCAAGATCTTGGAGTTCTACCCCATGATTTCATTGTCTACTGCTTTAGATTTTACAGCTTGAAACTCCAAATAAATAGTTTTACCTAACAGGGGCAGATTATTCAAACAGTTAGATTAGTATATATAACATTACATATACTCTGCTTATAAATATTTCAAGAAAATAGAATTTAAAACACCTACCATTACAAGCAACTGAATATATTTTAATATTTATTTGACTAGAATGTCTTTTAGCATTTTGCAGATCTCAATATTATGTCAATACGAATGACAAATCAAGCTGTATCTGTTTTTTGATCACAGCCTAAAAGTTGCTTTTGTTATGGTCAATATTAGTATATTTATTCAGCACTTGTTTCTTCTACCTGGAGTACAAAATATGCAACTAAGAGGTGTCTGCCACCATGCCAGTTAATAGAAATGTCTGGCTAGCATAATGCTAAGTAAGCCACGTTTTGCCTTGTTTGATTCACAACCATTTTTAGAAATAGTAGGGGAAAATGATTACTTAAGCAAACTGGCTGGCAATACTGTATTCAAGTTATGCTTATGTGACCTCATTTTTCTTCTTAGCTAGAATGTAAGAACAGAAAAGAAATTTACAGGCAATGTGGTCTACCTAGGTCTCTTTATATTTGAGGCAAGTTATATGCAAAGAGGAGAAACAACTTATTAGAGACCTAATAACAAGTTATCTCTAAATTTTCTTGAATTATTTGGAGGTTGGGATGGCCCTGACTTCCATTCCAGCTCTGTATGTGTATTTCATATCACATATGATAGAGGATATTTGTGGTAGAGTGGTAGAGATCAGCAATGACATTTTAAAATAGAGGGATTAGTAAAGTTCTCTCTGAATAGCTGTCACCCTCAAATTAAATACAATACTTCTCACCTGGCAATGATTTGATCTTATTAGTGTGTCTGCTTTCAACATTAAGCTCTTCATAGGCAGTTTCACAACCTACAAAAAGGCCTGAACAACACATCCTGTACAATTAGGTGCCTTTAAAATGATTTATGTTTACTCCTGATTTTTATAAAGAACAGAGAGCTTTCAATCATGAAGTGATTGGTTTCAGCATATTATTGTGGCCACTTGATTTCCTTGCTCACTTCTCTCAGTTGTTTTTTTTTTTTTTAAACATCTTTATTGGAGTATAATTGCTTTATAGTGGTATGCTAGTTTCTGTTTTATAACAAAGTGAATCAGCTATGCATATACATATATTCCCATATATCCTCCCTCTTGGTATCCCTCCCACCTTCCCTACCCCACCCATCTAGGTGGTCACATTCTCTCAGTTTTGATTCAAATATATTTTATTATTTCTTACAATCTTCACATGGCTGAATAGAAGAGTTAAAAGAAAAAATAATCCAAATTAATCTCTTCATTCTGAAAAAAAAAATTTTATTTTTTGGTTGGAAAAGGCAGTACACCATTGGCCAATTTGATGTTCTTATTTTACTTTGTGTAAATTGAATTCTCAAGCTATCTCCACTCACTACGGCAATATGGAAATGAAATTGCTTTAAGGAGAAATGATAAATTTTGTATTAAGTCCTACGTGACTAGGGAAAGGAAGTGCATACCTACAGCCACTGTCAATATGGATGCAGATGTAGAATATGACTGCTTAAGATCAGGATACAGTGATCAGGAATCAGGTCTCTGCATACCTCAAGATGTAACTAAACTGAGGTGAACTGGTTCAGTCAAATCACACATGGACCAACAGGCTGGCTTTAAACATTATCATTTACTGTTTAAGAGCCAACACACATCAAGACAACATTTGGATTCCTAAACAGCCTTAATTTTTTTTAATGTGTAAAAAGTTTACAAATTTTTTTTAAAAAATTGAAGGCAAAGAAAATGTTATTCCAAATTAATATCTTTATAGCATTGTAGCATCTTTCAAATACTGTTTTCCAGTGAAAGATAATAGAATGAGCTTTTACGAGATTGAGTACTGAAATTTATACAGGTATCAAGGCAAAATGGAGTCAAGCCACTGAGTTCTGAATTACAACCAACAATGTTGTCATTTAAGTGATAAAATGTAAAAAAAACCCAAAACAAAACAACAACAAAAAAACAAACTTATGTACTATTATAGGGGAGGAATAACTGAAGATGGATATAGGAACTCAGCAAATAGCAACAAGACTAACAATTCTCATATAGATAATGTGTAATTTTGTGAATAAACCGAACCCACCCAAAATGCAATTGTGTTAATTGAAAAAATTGACTTGAAAAGGTATAAAAACAAACTGGGAGTTGTGACTGAATGCTACACTTGTATATTTTATAGAATATTACACAAATTGTCATTTTTCTTTACTATGAATATCTAAATATATACTAATTAATTATATTATTAACTATTTATTAATTATATTAATTATTATATAACTATATAATAACAATATTATTATTATTACAACTGCAGAATTAAGTTATGTTATTTTTAATACAGATCAATATTAATCTAGCATGGCACGCATGACATGTTTCTAATGCCAACCTCTGTTAAATTAAAAACAAGACCCTGGCCTTCTCTTTGTCAGTAAAAAGGTAAGAACTCAGTTCTTCAACTATACAACTGATGGCAGTAACACAAAGAAAGTGCTGGGGATAAGGAGTGACAGTTGGCTCAACTGGAGTTGAACTGAGGGAAAAGAGCCGAAGGTAAGAAAATAAAGCTCTTAATTGAAGGATAAAGGTGAAGCAAGAAGGAAAATTGGTTTTGTTTACTTAAGAAGATTAATGAGATAAAGTCAGGGAGATGCTGTAGTTTTATTATGTACATTAAGTAGTTCTTATGTTAGGGATCAGAAAAGCAGTATAGCAGGACAAGCAAATGAGCCTGGCAGGCACTTCTCAGGAGGAAAATGTGAGCTGTGTGTGTTGCAATGATGATAAAGGAATAAAAAAAAAAGTGCATTGAGTTTCCCAAAGTTGAATTAAGTTCACAAGGTGGAGTTTGTACTGGCACTCTGTTATTTGCCAGTACCTGTTAATGACATTCTAGAGAAGACCCACAGTTTTTTTTCCCTAGTGAGAAAAGGAGTTTGGTACGTTTAAAAGACTATACTTTTGAAGCCACGGTTACAAAGAGCTATGCAGCTGGGCCTCAAAATGCTGTTTTGGGCATCTATAAAGTGGTGTGTAGAGCCTGCTGAATCAGTTCAAGAGAACTAGGTTTGTTTGTTTTTTTTTCATTTATTTCTAACCAGGTAGTTATAATAAAACCATTTAGCTTCCAATGATTCCTTAATCTATGCCAAATTCTTAATCGAAAAGTAGCAAACTTGCCCTAAATGTTAGTTGGACAGAAATTTCATACCCTAAGAGGTCAGTGTTGCCTGGTCCTTGGTAAATTTTCAAAATACATGCAACCTGTTGAAAGGGATCTGGGAAAGCTAAGCTCCTTCTGGTGACTTTTTTTTTTTTTTTAATTTTTATTGGAGTAAAGTTGATTTACAATGTTGTGTTAGTTTCATGTGTACAGCAAAGTAAATCAGTTATACATATACATATATCCACTCTTTTTTAGATTCTTTTCCCATATAGGCCGTTACAGAGTATTGAGTAGAGTTCCCTGTGCTATACAGTAGGTCTTTTTAGTTATCTATTTTATATACAGTAGTGTGTATATAACAATCCCAATCTTCCAATTTATCCAGTGATTCTATTTTGATTCTCTATCAGACCTATATCAAAACCATCCCTCTAAAAACAGAATCTCAGTAAAAACGATGTATGTCTCATGCACATTTCACCTTCAAGGCTAGTCCCTTAGCATCTCATTTTCTTCTCCTTTATAATGTTATCGCTATAAGTGCTTCCTACGTAGAAATTTCTAAGACACCATTTGGCCAAGTAACATTCAGAATAACAACTTAACATTCTGTTCAGAACCTTATGTTCTAGGAAAACATTTTATGGTTATAAAAATAAACACAAATAGTCAAAGTAAGTTCCATTTATAACAAGGGCATCTTTTGTGCTAAAGAAAAATATTTCCTCAGTGTCTAACCCTCTTTCAAGGATTCTCTCCTTTATATAAACATATTTGTGTAATGGGCTCATTTTAACTACTTTTTAGAAACTGAATATACCTTAGCAGTCAAGAAAAAAACAAAACAAAACACACACACACACACACACACACACACAGAGAACAAAGAAAATAAAAGAAAAACAACCAAAGTGAAGGGCTGAAGGAAGAGGAGGTATTCCTGTGTCTCTGTAATCTTGCTTGCTTCTTTCCCACTGAGGCAGCTGAAGGGACCTGCCAGAGATTTCATCACAAAGGGAAAATTTCAGAGATGAGAAGCCACTTCAAATTGACACAAGACTGTTTTATCTGTCAGTCAAGGCGTGAGGTGAAAAGCAGAATAGCAACAATGTCACTAAAATTATATTACTCTTCTTCAAGTACATAAATATTTTATTTCTCTTTTTTCAAATTTATTTTCTTATATTGATACATTCCTAGATGTAAAAGAGTGTATTTTGGGGTTGCCCCTAGTTCGTAATAAGTATTCAAGTCTTCACATGGTTCACTGACATAAATTCTTTGAGTTCAAGACTACTGAAATTAGAGGAGACCTGACGCTATATCGCAGTGGGCAAATGCAACACATTTATCCCTGAGGTTGTAGCTGTAGATCTGGAGCTGCTTTTGATGACTGTTTAGCTTTTCTAAGTATGACTGTGGAACATCAGTTGCCCCTCCCCCACTGCGAACAGGAGCAGGTGCTGGAATGCTATTGTCCAGAAATGATACGTGTTAATAAAACAAGGGATCAGCGTGATCAGTGTTTTCTATGCCCTTCACATCCCTGCGTGGTTGTATTTTCTGAGTGCCCAGGAGACACACCATAGTCTCGTTATAGCACAGTGCAGAGTAATACTGTTTCTTGGGAGGGGCAGGAAGATTTTAACCTCATCTCTGGGAGGTGTGGCCAAAGGAATGTTTGTAGGGAAAGAAAGAGGAAAACCTATTTTAAATCTGATGAACATTATATTATAAAAAGCTGATTGAGGGTCACTGGGGCTGCTGGTGGCTGAGATAAAAGCCAGGTTTCATTACCCCTAGATGAAGAGATGAAGAAGAGGATATACAAAAGTTTGTTGAATCGATAACAGTATTATGATTCAGGAAAAGGAAAAGCCTTTATATACCAAAAGGAATTCGAAGCTAGAGAAGAATGAAATATTTATCATAACAATACTGAAGGTACAAGGTAATTTCACATATGTCCGTGAACAAGCTGCTTCAAAGGGTATATCTAAACAACACATCGGAAGATGACAGAGGGATTGAAAGGAGGAAAATCTATAAAAGCATTAAAGATAGCATAATCAACTAACACTTACTTTCTTTGATTTTTTTTTCCTGAGATCGGAAGAGATCATTATCATCATTCCTGCCATTTGTTGGGCACCCCTTGTATGCAAAACAGTGTGCTAGCAAACACTCTCTATTACATTCTAAAAAGGAAATAAGACACCTCATCTCCGCTTCCACAGACTAGCTTTAATAGGCAAAGTCAAAGGCATCTTAGGAAAACCTTAAATGAAGCAGATCAATAAACACATGGTTGAATCAACTAGGCATGTGTGAAATGGATGAAGCCCACCCTACCCATATTACTTCTAGAGGTGAGAATTTCACCCCCTCCAAAGAAAAAAAAAAAGTGGAAAAAAGGAAACAAAGCACAATCCTATAAATCCACTATATTCAACATATGATTTTAGTATCTACTGTGTACTTAGCTTTATGTCAGACCTATTCCAGTCCTCCAAACTTTCAATCCAATTGAGAAAAACTAAAAAATCATTTTAATTGTAATACCAGACAAGTGGGTACCTAAATCAATGTGGAAGGGAGTTTAGTGCTATTGACATCGAGAGGGAGGCTCTATCCTTGAGGGTTAGAGTAAGAATTAAAATAAGATTATAGCACTCTATCCAATCCACCAAATGCTTCTGACATCTCTATTTGGAGGATTTCGAGCTTTGGGTGTGGAGATTGTCTTTTATTATAGTGGGAATCATTTTTTAAGCAGTAAATTTTTCTCCACTAACAAGCTATAGGTGGTAAGTATGAAATGGGAGTTGACGAGAATATTTGCTGTCAAGAAAGATACAAGAGCTATTTAGTGAAGAACACATCATAATGAAGTTCTGCCATATAAGCGCGAAGATACACTATTGTTCCCTCCTTAAGATGGCCCTTATTGAAACAGAGCAGGACCCTATGGTCCTTCCCCGTCGTGTCCTCTGCCTGCCTTTTGCCTGTGGAAAAACTTTAGCCAAAGAATAAGTTTAATCAGAGAAGTTAGAAAATGCGGAAGCAAAGAAAAGCAGTCAAACAGGACAAAACAATAATAGTTAAGTCACTAAGCAAAGTCAGTGACCTTTAGTTCCTTCTCAAGGGCTATAGATAACATTCTGAGCCATATCCTTTGAGACGTCTTTTTTTTTAAATTTATTTATTTATTTATTTATTTATTTCTGGCTGCATTGGGTCTTCGTTGCTGCACATGGGCTTTCTCTAGTTGCAGCGAGTGGGGGCTACTCTTCGTTGCGGTGCACATGCTTCTCACTGCGGTGGCTTCTCTTGGTGCAGAGCACGGGCTCTAGACACCCGGCTTTAGTAGTTGTGGCACACGGGCTTCAGTAGTTGTGGCACACGGGCTTAGTTGCTCCGTGGCACGTGGGATCTTCCCGGACCAGGGCTCGAACCCGTGTCCCCTGCATTGGCAGGTGGATTCTTAACCACTGTGCCACCAGGGAAGTCCCTGAGCTGTCCTACAGGTACTGAAACCCCCACCAGGTAGGAGACGTTAGCTACATGATGACCAGACACTAGCCATGGCACAATTCCAAGAATTGGCCTCAAGGATATGGGAACAAACCAACCCTGGAACTGAAGATCAACTGTACTTAAAACAATCAAGATGATGCTGATCAGGGCTTCCCTGGTGGCACAGTGGTTAAGAATCCGCCTGTCAATGCAGGGGCCATGGGTTCGAGCCCTGGTCTGGGGAGATCCCACATGCCGCGGAGCAACTAGGCCCATGCGCCACAACTACTGAGCCTGTACGTCTGGAGCCTGTGCTCCGTAACAAGAGAGGCCGCGACAGTGAGAGGCCCGCACACAGTGATGAAGAGTGGCCCCCGCTCGCTGCAACTAGAGAAAGCCCTCACACAGAAACGAAGACCCAACACAGCCAAAAATAAAATAAATAAATAAATAAAAATTAAAAAAAAAAAAGATGACGCTGATCAGACCACTGCATGACCAGTTTCAAGATGACTGTCCAAGCTGACTGTGCTGTTTCTGCATGTAGCCCCCTCCCTCTGTCTATAAAAGCTCTTGCCCCCTGTTTGTCTGGGGCGGGGAGAGGGGGGAGCCAGCCTTTGGACAGGAGTCCACCCTCCCCGAGCCCGCCCACCCCATTGCCACCACCCAAATACAGCAAATTGTCCTTTCCGCCAACCTTGCCTCTGTATTGGCTTTTGAGGGGTGAACAGCCGGACCCCCAGTTTCAGTTACATTATCTCTGACCAGCACTGACTCTTACGTTTCTGCATGTGTTTGTCACCATCATGTCTTTATTCTAGGTTTCCCACTTTTTATCACGGCAATAAGTAATTTTTTTCCTGGAGACTTTCAGCAAGAAACTGGAATGCTTCTTAATACTGCATCTTTCATTAGCAACTTCTGATGCAATATAATACCCCTGAATTTCTTCTCTATTGTTCTAACTTTTTTTCCCCAAATATATTGTAATTAATGAAGGACAGAGAACAAGTCTACCTTGCGGTATTCTGAGAGCCCTTGAGTTGGTGCTGAGTATACAAGAGAAATTTATAAATGGATGAATAGATAATTGAACAGAGGTGGACATAACTAATATAAGCCCAGAATCCCTCCAGGATTATTAAAATTTTAATATATAATACATATATATACCTTTACCAGAAATTCAAATTAGGATCATAGCTGGTGAATTCAGTTTCCCTGAGTTGTTTTTTTTTTTCTTCCCCTAGGCCATTCTAATGTCCATAGGGACCTACAACAAAACTCACATCCCTTTTTAAATCAGTTTGACCACTTTGAGGCTTTGTTGGTGGTACCCTATTCCTTTTTTGGCTTCTTAATTTTCCTGTGGAGGTTAGTAATATTAATATACACAGACAGTATATTTCATCAAAGGGCAATAAAACATGTGGAAAAAGATGGCAATTTGATTATATGCCCAGAAGAGGAAACAAAGCAATGAAACATTTTTACTCCAACTGTCTGTTCTCTGATAAGATTAAGAGGGTTTTTTTTTGTTTTTTGTTTTTTGAATTGGATAGTTTAAAGAAAGATACAAAGGAGCTTTTCTACAACACAAGATATTATTATTTCTATATGGTTGTACGACTGTCAAAGATAGGTGTATAAAGGAGCGTAAGAGTACTGCTGTCCTTCACAGGTAACAGTGACTGTGGACTCCATCACACAAACCAAGGCCTGACTCTCTTACTTTCCTGCTATTTTGTTCAGCTTTTTATTTCTTCCTTTACCTACACCTGTAGGCCATTTGCCTCACCATGTTGAATTTGAATTTACTTCTCTTAGAGCTCTCGATATTGTGAGACAGTGGCCCAATATAAGCCACTGAAAAGGACAATCTAACAAAAGAAATAGGGTGCTCTGAGTTCATAATGAAGAAATACATGCAAAGGTTCTCTGCAAAGTATCTATACAACACCTGTCCATGAATTTACTACACATTTTATCCTAATGTCTCAATATTAATAACTTCTCTGCCAATATTTTTTTGGAATGTATTAGATATTTGAGTTATTTTCACAACCATATTAACAATGGTGAGCATTTTTACATGGTATTTATGAATATCTGTGTGGTAAACAGTTTTATAACCACCTTAGTTTTCCCCAAAAGGTATTCAAAAGAGGGGGAAAGGCAAGGTATTTTAATACATCTGGGATTAAAGCTGCTTAAAGTTGAATTAAATGTAATACATGCTCATGGTACAAGCAACTACAGTGTGGAATGTGAGCGATTTGCAATGGAAAGTATCTAACTTGACATCCAGTCTTTTCACCTCTTGCCTTGCCTCCCCCATCACTCTCTTGAATGTGTCTGAAAGACGTGTTTCAGCATTTCACTGCAGGCCACCCACCACTTCCAAATCAATGTCACCTCCAAATTGCCGTATCCACAGAATAGACGTCATTAACCACCACCCAATTTCCACCCAATATGTAAGCTAGATTCTCTTTGCAAAACCCACTTCACTGTACAGTTCTACCTGTATCCTTTTTATCAGAGTAAATTATTTCTTCCTCCAGTAAGTGTTTATGGTTTTCAAACACGTACACGCATACCTTCCTTAGCCAAGCTGTATAGACATAATTCTTCCAAACTTTTCCCATAAGTCAGCCTCTTTCCCCTTATCAATTGTGAAACTCTTCTTTGGATTCCTTCCAACCTGTCTACTTATTTTTGGTAGTCAGACAAACCGAACGGAATGGGACATTCTAGAATAGGTCTCATGAATGTCATTGGGAGTGGAACTGTCACCCTCTATTCCATGATGAAATGCTCTAAATAGAATGCATCCAAAAATAAGATTAGCCTTTTGGGTGCCACGTCACACTAAAAATGTGTAGTCTTTTTCAGCTTTGTATCTCCAGATGTCCCCCCCAGCATCTCTGGGATATATCCTCATCAGTTCAGATTCTTAAGAGAGTATGCTTTTTAATGTTTCTCATAAACATTCCCAGTTTATCCCCTTAAATTTCAAATCTTGGGGTTTTTCTTATGTAATTACCTAGGCTCTTCATGATTTTCCTGTACACCTGTGTGCATCCAGCCCAGAAAATTCTCCGGGGGCTTTTTACAGCTATTTCTTAGTATCTCCCTTGCTTAAGTCTTTTGCTAAGTACACAATTTTTTTCTTTGACCCTTTTCAGTTTAATTCAATAAATATCTGTCAAATTCCTCCAATGTCATTCACTGTATTAATGACAATGGAGAGTATAGCAATGGAGAAAAAGTAAATTCTATAGGAGAGACAAGCACACAAACATAATTTGAATGTCACTTAATTCTTTCATGGGCATTTTGAGCACAAGTCTTCCTTTGGTTTACTCATACCCTAAACACACCATATGTTTCTATCTGTCTTGTTTCCAGACTGGCTTAATCAATGTCTCTGAATGACGCAGTTAATGTTTCTTTGCCTCTATGACTGTAAAAAAGGAATGGGGTCCCAAGGACAAGGATGAGGAGCATTTTATCAGGTGTAAGTGGTATAGCCTATACCGTGGGTCAGCCTTGCGAGGTGGGAGCACAGCCCCCAGGCTGGCCTATGCCCTGGGCATTATTGGTAAACAGCTTGGCTTCCAGAAAGCCCTGGAGAACCAGAATCTTCTTCCAGGAATCCTGACTGTCATTGTATGCAATCCCTATCACTGATCTCTTTGCTTGTTTCGGTTTGCCCCGTTTATATTTTTGCTTTGTTTGTTTGCATTTAAATTTAATGTTACTCTCATTGAATAAGAACAGTTTCAGTCAGGAAAGACAAATTTTTGATAGGAAAAAAAGAAAAATATTATAAGAGAGAAGAACTTGTCTTCTCATCCAGGTCCTGGCACATCTTTACACTAGAGCATGATTTGTCTGAGTCTTGTCTTTGCCCTAAAACCACCAGGATTTAAATACAGCACAAAAGAATGAATCACCCAACCTCTCTATGCCTCAGTTTTTTCATGTGCAAAGTGGCATCAATAATGGCGTTTCTGTCAGAGCTTGTTGCCAAGATTAAAGGTGTGGTAGAGCTCTCCCCTCAGTGCCTGGCCCACATCAAATGTTCCATAAATATCATCTATTCTGTGCTGGGCTGACTCTTTTTGGTGATTATTTCAGGTTGATTTGCTAACATCGGAGTGGCACCTCTGAAAGGTAAGCAAACCTTCTTTCACTGTCATTCTAGTAAAGTTTATTAATGTGTATCTATCATTCACCATGGCAAGCAAACTTTGTATGACTGCTTTCAGGAAATCAGTCACCTTGTTGACTGAGGGTGTATTTTCCAAAATATTCTCACCAGAACCAGGAAAACCAGTGAAGGAGAGGTAGAGAGGTGCTGCTCTGGTGTGAGAAGCCATTGCACCATTCCCAATTCTTCCTGCAACTTATCTGACCTCCTCTGTCTCACCATTATACCTTTTTGACCCTGTTGCCCCATGGTTTCTCTTCTGCACCAGTTTTTTACTTCTCCCCCTGAAACCCAGAGGCATAAATGCCAATGAGCTTTGCATTTCAGAGTCGACATCTTATCAGCTGATAAATTTTATGCTGCAGTTGTTTTTCTCTAACATAGATTGAAAACCTCTAAATCAGGGATGGGCTGTCTTGCATTGCTTGTCCTGCATCACATAAATCACTGGCAGATAAATCATCATAACGACGCTACCAACTAACCCCATGTTGCACTGCCGGGCCCTCCTTCTTTCAAACTGTGTCCATTTTGTCTGAATTGCCTTCTAATTCCATCTTAATATTTAAATGAAAGTGAATTAATTTAAAAATCAGAAACCTTGTGACATAGCATATTTAATTCTAAAATGAGAGGTATAATATTTTGTTTCTATTGCTACAAGAACTTCTTTCCCAAAGAAATTATCCAGCATGCTTAGACCAGTCTGATAAAATTGTTGTCTTTTGTCATTCATATTTTTATCACATCCAAAAGAAGTTTATACTTGGCCTTATTTCCCCCTTTCTTTATCATAAAGTCAACTACTACGTATTTATTCACCAGACATGAATAATTGGTATTGTGCTTCTTATTCTCTGGTCTCCTGGATTTATTACTATAGCTTGCTTTTCCTACTTGCCATGTTTTAATTTAAGCACTCCCCAGGTCTCCAAATGGCTTATTAGATGGGTTTCCTTATTGTCCCATTTCCCGTGATAATGTATTTGTTTTGCTGCCCCGTATTTTTATTGTGGTAAAATATACATAACATAAAATTTACTAATAGCCATTTTTTAAAGTGTACAGTTCAGTGGCATTAAGTACATTCTCAGTGTTGTGCAACCATCACCACTATCCATTTTCAGAATTTTGTTATCATCCCTAGCAGCAATTCTTTTTTTTTTTTAATTTAAGTGTAGTTTATTTACATTATTATGTTAGTTTCAGGTGTACAACATAGTGATTCAATGTTTTTATAGATTATACTCCGCTTAAAGTTATTATAAAGTATTGGCTAGGTTCCCTGTGCTGTACAATATATCCTTGCAGTTTATTTATTTTTATAAACAGTAGTTTGTTCCTCTTACCGTGGTTAACTTCTTTGCATATTTGACATGTTGATATTTTAAGAAGCTGTTGCTTCTGTTTTTTATTCTATCTTGTTTTGTTTTTTGATCAATTCTACTTACAGATATTCAAGCATGTTAATATTTACCTGTCAGATATTTTGACAGGTAAATATTTGTATATAATATTGTCACACTCAAACTATAAAATATTGATAAAATATTTACCAGAGATGAATTTTTCACATGCTACTAAAATATTTGCCTGACAATTTCACATTTCTTACAGAATTGGCTTTGACCTCAAAATTTTAGCCAATTAGTATGTTTACAGAAATCATTTTTTATTCACTTAACATAATTACAGAGCTATGTTCATTGCTGTGAGTTAAAGGTGCATTAGCATCCAGTGATTCACCCCTTCTTTGACTCCCTTTTGATTTTAATAAACAGGAGAGAAACCACCTTCTAGTCTAAATATCTCGTTCTTTCATAAAATACCAAGACGGAGACCTTGACAAAGAGCACCTCAGAATACATTTCTAAGTAGGTTGCCCAGGCGTTTGTCGAGGTCTCCTCTAAAACCTTTTAGGAACGAGAGGAAAATAATTTTACACAGAGTTTTATGAAAAGAAAACCAAAAATATGGACATTACTTTTAAACTACTGAAAATGAAGAATCTATCCAGCCAAGAAGGAGCCAAGTCCAGAGTTTGCCGTGGGATCATCACATTAGTAGGTATTCAAGAAACATTTGTTCAATGAACGTTGGCGTATAGGGTTCATGTAACAGAGAACAAAGGTATGGGAACAATGGTAATACTAAGTACAAGCATTATTTATGAATTCTCTCTGTGTGTCAGGCAAGTTATTAAGTTTTTGCATGCATTATTTAATCCTCACAATGACTATAAGAGGAGGTGATATTATTAATCCCACTTTACAGATAAGGAAACAGGTTCACAGAAGTTAGTTCAGTCATAGAGCTAGAAAATGGCAGAGCTGGGATTGTAACCCAGGCACTTTTGACTCTAAAATCATCACTCTCAACCTCTATGTTTTCCTCCTCTCCTGGCCACCAAGTCTTCCATCCAGCAAGTGGAGAAAATAGAGTCATGCTCTGGACAAGGGATCGGAAATAGGCACAAAATATTTGTAGAAAGACTGAGGCTTGGTATTTGCCAACCAAGGTCTCAAAGTCTTTTTTTTATAATTCTTTTTTTCAGGCCAGAACTGGAATAGAAATGTATCTTAATCCAAAAGTGAAAATGAACAGCCTCAAGGGGAATAGAGGAGTAGCAGAGCCTGACAGTAATTTATACAGGTTGTGTGTAAATAGTTTAGGAGGCTCAAAAGCTAAAACTGAGGGGAGAAGTGCAATTTATAGATGTCGGAGAACAATTATTTAGAAATGAAAGTTTTCAGTGTAGTCAAAAGTCATCCCTAATTTAGAAAATTACTGGTGGCTGCAAAAGTTATCTAGATCTATTTTATAAACCATTCTGCAAATAAAATTAAAATAGTACCTTGAGATTCACTGAATACTTGGGCTGAATGAGGTACAAAATATAGACACAAATCTCCTCCCAGCTTCTTCTATTTAGGTCAAACCTGCTTGGGAATTTTGAGCCCTATTATTAGCAAGACAAAGGATTTTACCAAACTATGTCCTGAATAATTAGAAGAAATCAAGCAAAATCTCACATCCATTTAAAACATTGGTTGGATGAAATTAGGTTTGCCTCTGCTGCGGAATGCCTTTCAGCTCTACCCTGAGAGGACGCTGACCCTGCCATTAGGACAGTGCCCGGGGAAGTACTGTCCCTGTCATGGCCCAAACCTGACCCTGAATCCAAAACCAATCCTTCTCACTTTAAAGAACCTCTGTGCAGATCCTGCTCACCTCCTCACTGCCTCTGAATGTACAGCTCCAAATATGTTGGCAATCTGGACACAGGGAAACTAACTGAGGCTTAGATAAGAGCCAAAGTATTTTTATACTTGCCCCGTGATGGAAATAGCCTTCCTGATGGTGAAGACTTTGATTTAGGCTGCCAATCCAAAGAGTCTTTCATTTAGCTTCTGTTATACATCCCATTTTCTTCTGTAGCTTAAGCTTCTTGACTTAATTTTCTAAATTCTGTGACACCCAATACCAGCACTAGATTCTCTAGTTTTAGGGTGTTGAATAAATGATATGCTCTTACCAACATTCTGAAAGTTTGGCATAGTGCTCCAAATGGTGACTTTTTTTTTTCCCCCAGGGGAGGGTAATCTAGAGCAGTAATTGAGTGCATCATTATTTGTCACTGATGATAGCTGTACAAATCAAATATCAATCTACTAAAACGTTTCTCTGGTTTGGCCTACACAGAATTCCAATCATGTCAAACTATTTAATCTCTGGAGCGGTAATATGCGTGTATGTGTCTCTGCATATATAAAAGTACAGACACCTAAAGTCCTTGAAACATTCAACATCTGCTCAGCCAACATTTCAAGGGTATTTAAGCTTCATGTCACATATTAATTCACATATAAAAGGAAAGTTTCAGCCTCAATATTTGCTTAACAGTCCTGAGTTGACCATCAACTGTCCACTAATATAGGACCAGTCCACTGGCAATTGTGACCCAGTGCAATAAAATTAGCAAATAAAGTGTGAGAAGTTGTGGCCAGGGAGTAAATGTCCAGCAAGAGGCCTGGTAAGGGCATTTAATGGAAAGCAACTTGAGGGCGGAGGGGGAGAAATTCTAAGTGGGCGAGAAAATGGAAAGCAGTGTTCCCAGAAGTGCAGTGAAGAAAGATATCTGTATCAGGGATGCAGAGTGGAAGTAGGGTGGACAGGACAGCCTTGTTATTTCACATTTTGGGGATGAACTCAAAAAGAGAGTAGTGATTGTTTTTGAAACACATGTTATTTCTCTTACTGCAAAGGAGGAAGCTTCTAAAACTTGACCTCCTTTGCAACCAAACTGCTGCTTCCACTGCCTCCTAGGTAAGTGTCACCTTCATCTCCAGACCTTGTCTGTCCCTGGCAATGTCTGAAAGGCACTCACCCTGGACTCCTGTGAATATGTCATCTAATGAAGACATCTATTAATATGGGCACATTACAGCTCGCCATCTGGCTCTGCCTCTTAGACCGCTCTCCTCCCTATAGATCTGCACACACAGAGTGCGCTGTGCCTGATCAATTATTTATCCATTTCCCTCCCTGCCATAACAGACCCGGCCTCCGCTCTCTGCTGCAGGGCTACTGAGGGCTGATGGACACATTTCAGGCCTAAAAACATTTTTCCACCGGAACCAAACATGGAGCAACGTAAAGTCCTCATTTGTGCCCTTTCTGTCGTTTTCCCTGGGTCCCCTTCTTGTGTATATTGTAAATGCAGTGTGGCAGAGTACCCCACACAACGTGCTCTGAAATCAGACTCTGGATGCAACCCAACTTCCCCTCCAACTTGTGACCTTGGCAAGTTGGTTAACTGCGTTTGCCTCGGTTTCCTCACCCGTAAAATCGAGATGATCATGGGACCTATACCACTAGAATACGCTTGTTTTGAGTATTAAATGAATAAGTGTATGTCAAGAGCTTAGACCAGTAGTACTTGGTCCATAGTAAGCAAAGTTATTTTGTTGTTATTTTTTCACCTTTTATCTGACCACATATATTAATTTGCTCATTCTTTTTTACACATCCGTCTTCATTTCTCTTTGAGTTTCTGTAACAAAACTAGTCTTTATATCTTTCACATTATTCCTTTCATATCTTTTCAGGCTTTCCCTTTTAAGCAGTAAGAACTCATTGTCCCTCTAATTTGCTCTTATTCCTTACCCTATTTTTCTTTTCAGTGTTACTCTTTCTTGTTCACTCTTGTCTTAACTCTTTAAATTTCCTCCTTTACATCTCTCTTTGTCACCTCAAAAAATGTTACAGGCACAAACCAAGAATGAGCTGAATTGCTATAGCAAATTTAATTTTCATCATACTTTGTAGTGAGGTTTTTTTTAAATGTAAATATTTAGTTCTTACTTAGATTATTAGAAAACATTCAATATCTTATCTTCAAATTAAGCTGAGATTGTTTTTCAGCTGTGTTACTATGAAGCAGTCCCATGATGAAAACCAGCCAGTGAGATTCAGACTCTTTCTTCCTCCCTTCTGCAGGCTGATACCCCTCTCCTTTTCTTCCTTTGCTCCAATTTTGTAAGAAATATCCTCTTTTAGCAAAGGGTATGATATATGTGTTTTAACTTCAAACTTCCTATTCAAAAACTTACTATTTAAAAATATTACTGACAATCACTCATCTCAGAAAATAAACTATTTTGACTTGGTGTTTCTCTGGACTTTTGGTTAAACGACCACTGGTCTAACTGAGTCATTCTGGTTGAAAGGAAGAGCAGGAAATCTGAGCTCTACTTTTGGATACTACCCCAGATGGCATTTATCCATCTGAGAGTTATGCAAATTCGTAAGAAAAAAAGTTCTTCCAACAAAGGATTTTATAGCTCATTAATGCATTTATTCAAAATGCATTCATTCTAGTCTATATCAAGATTCTCCTTGAGGACTGAGGAACGATAGCAAAAAACAGGTGTACCCGTCGCCTTGGCTCCTTCCCTGAGCTTACACAGATAGGCTTGATTTTAAGAGACACCAAACATCAGGGGCAATATTCTCAGCTTGGCAGAATAACTGCTCTGCAAGGAAGAGACGGGTGATGCCAAAATGCAAATATCCACTGAGCACTGTTCCTGAGGGCATGTTGCTCTCTCTGTGTTTAATGAAGATTGGGATGTGGGACTGTGTCTGAGTGAATGGCTAGCTCTATGTGTTTTTGCAAAATGATGAGATGGAAAAAAATGAATATTTATGCCGTCTTTGATTTTTCTAAATTTTCTACCAAACTGCCCGCCTGTGCTTTAATATTATCATTAATAATACAAATTAGAATAATATAATTAAATGCCCTTGGGCATCACCTGAGTGTTTCTGTACAATTGTGATGCCCTGAGGCTCCTAATCCTAATCTCACGGTTGGTACTTCACATGAACATACCCAAGTTGGCTATTTTATTTCTTGCCTGAAACTGCCTCTCTGCTCCAATTCTTTGGCTTTGGCTGCAATTAGATTTACACTTTACTGTACTGTAAAAATCTCATTTGATGATCCATATCCATCTTCTATAAAAACTGGTTCCAGTGGAGGCGAGAGAAGCCCTTCACCCATGGCCTACAAGGCAACATCCAGAGCAGAGGATTTTGACTTTTCCGTGCCTGATGAGGCCATCAGTGACATAAATGTCTCCATGTAATAGGAGTGCTACAGACACATTATACACTGCAGGATCACTGAAGCTGCTTTGAGTAGAGGATAAAAATGCCATTCACTTTACACACTGAGACCAAATGTTTTATAAGCCTACTCTTCCCAGATTCAGAAAGCAAGACTGGATTCTTCACATAATGAGGGAAAGACACAGGGACAAAACAAATTCGGGGAAGAATTAGAAACCCTGGCTTGAAGGGGAAATCAGACCTTCACAGAAGGCTTGAGAAACTGTGTGAGACATGGAATTACCAGTAAGATTGAAAAAGCAGATTAACCTGAAACATACAAGAAGGACAAATCATAAGATGTGTAGTCTTAAAAAGGCTGAAAAGCATACAATCCAAAGGGGTTGTGAGGTAATATTCTGAAGATACTGAAATGCACAGTCTTTGAAACAGATCCTGAAGGCAGAGAATCCTGTCTTAACTTTTTTTACCCTCCTACACCCTTCAGGCAGGGATGACTCTCCAGGCTCAAGGTTACTCCCTTCTCTCCTTATTCAACTTTCTTTGCCCTCCTTGTACAGTAATCTGGAGACTGAGACTAATGCTCTGTGTGCCTCTCCTTGGCCAGGACTGCAGGGACTGCAGAATGATGACTGCTTTTGGCAGAGGTCCAGAGAGGAAAATTTATTTACTGCCTTGTCGATGTCTGGTGAGATGGGCTGCTGTCTTTCCATATCCATTATAAAGTGCACGTGCGGCTAGAGCAGAAACTTAAAAAGAGCTTTTGCTTTGGTAACCTTGCTGAAAATCCTAAAACTCCCAGGGTAAGGAATCACAATACAGGACCAGTCTGGAGGTACACCAGCTGGGGTCATGGCACAGAAGAAGGAACCCATTGCATTCTTGCTCTTCGGGGTGCTGGTATTTGAACCTTTACCAAAAAGAAACTAAGACAAAAATACATATTTGCTTGTGTGATATTTTAAAGTAAAATGAATACCATTTGATTGATAAATTTCCTTTAGGTTTTGGTGGGGGTAACACTGCAAAATAATATTTATTTAGCAGTTTTCAAAATACTGTTACCTTGAACCCTCACTTTCAAGCTAATGGGAGTTGGTGATTCATCAAGAACTTTTAAAATTAAGGATCATTACTTTTGCTACATTTAAATTCAAATTACCTGGGATACTCAATCAATCAATCGTTAAACAATATTAAAGCAGTCAAGGCCTGTCACACTCTTGTCTATGATGGAAGAGGATTCAAGATTCCAGCCAAACTAACGAACCACTCTAAAGGGAGAGGTAACTTAATATATTCTACCCGTGTTCTTCACTCGGCCTTTTTTGGAACGAAGAAAAGACATATGTCAGCACTGAAATGGCTGTTGCCATCTTACTCTCCCGTCTGGCTGTCACATGGCTAATTGTCCTAAAACAGCTGGATGAGGCAATAGCATCGTTAATGGCTCAGCTTAAATACGGTCAGGCAGAATGAGTAGCGCTATATGCTCTGTCCCCACAGAGTGAAATATCTTCCAAGAAAAATGTGCTTTTAATAGTTTTGCACCCCTTAAGTCTTTTTCTTTTTCATGTCAGTGTTTGTGCTTTTTATGATATCCCCATGTGACAGTTTTAGTTTCTTTCAGAGATATCCACATAAACTGTCTTTCTGGAAAAAAAAGACACTGTTTTATTCACGATGCTGAGCATTCTAGTTTGTGACGAGAACTAGGAACACATTATAATACACATTATAATAATGTTTATTTGTCTAGAATTTTATAATCTGCAAATTCATCAAGTCTTTCCTTCATCTTCCTGTAGAAGGCTAATAGATGTTTATGTGACAGCACCTTCAAAATTCTGAGAGGGTAATTTGTGAATAAATGGTAATTTCAATTCACTGGTTAAGAGGAATATTCTTATTGCCAGAATATCCCACCTCCAGTTATTCTTAATAAAGGCTGCTTAGCATATAAGGCTTAATATGTAAGATGCTTAGTTTCTACAGTGGGTGTGGGCTACATGGATTGGCTCTTCTCTGAAAGTTAAGCAGCTTATTTGCTAAATCAAGTCTTTTGAATGTACAGGCTGTTATTCTAGATTCTAAAACTGCCTTTGTTAATTATATTCATATAAATATTCAATCCCCCTTTTAGAGTCTTCCTAGTTACCTGCTTAATATTGTCCAGCATCAGTGATTTTCATAGGTTAATTATTCCCCATGTAATAGAGAGTGAGCTTTGTCCAGTCAAAATGTGTTACCTTGTCATTTGATTAACTTTTCTCCTCTGATTCAAAGACAGAGAATAAAGTGAGGAGTGATTGGCCATCTATCTAAAACTTACCTACCTACCTATCTTCACCAGGTCTGCATATCCATAAACACAAGATGGCTCTCTGGTAGCAGAGAGATTAAAGGGAGGGACAGAAAGATCACCAATTTTACTCCTACTCTGTCCCTCCACTCTGTATGTAAAGGACAATCTGACCTTGGTGCTGCCTTCCCTGTAACATGTGAGGTAACCCAGAAAGGGCATGCTTGATTTGGCTGAAGAATTAGAGGGAATCTCAGGGAGGGACAGTGGCAGGTTTTATGTTTAGATGAGAACAGGCATCTTCCGCTGGCAGATCCTCACAGTATAATATCCTTTTGTGCTGTTTCCTTTTCTCCAAACCTACACAAACACCTGGAAGTTGAGGAATTCTCTTGCCTTAAACACTGAATCTGTAAAAGTAGTCCATTAGTTCATAAAATACATGTATTTCTTGCACTCACCTCCAAAGACTCCCTCTATAATCTCTTCCCATGGCCACAGAACACCCATTCCATCTAGTTTATCTTTTCACTTTTCTTTAGTCCTCTAATGTTCTTTTGTCCCTCTAATGTTTAAGCTCCTTAGAGTTGGAGAGGAATTATTGTTTTTATGAAACATAGTAAGTGCTTAATAATATATGTGGAAATGAATTGCAAGATCAAGTCTGACTTGGCAGTCAAGGCCAGCACATCTAACTACATTTTTGGCATCTTCAACTGGTTGATCTGTAGATGTATTCAACTAAAATGTCCAGAATGGAACCCTTGATTCCATTTCCAAACCAATCCCTCACTGCAAATCTTTCTCACCTCAGCAGAAATCATCATAGCCCACTGAGTTACTTAAGTTAGAAAACTTAGAGATAGCCTTTTTTCTTCCTTTTGTCTCATGTGCCACATCCAATTTATCAAAAATTTATTTTGGTTTTAGCTTCAAAATATCACATTGAATCTGTCCATATCTCATTATTCCCAACGCTGCCTACATAGTCTGGAAAACATGACGTCATATAGACTCCTGAAGTAGCCCCTGAACAATTTTGTTCTCTTCTACCTTATCTTCAGTCACTCACTCACCTGAGCTTTTATGGTCCCCACCATAATCAGGCCAATGGTCCCTGTCCTTCTGGAGCTTACATTCTTGTGTGGGTGAGAGAGAAAAAAGTTAGAGACAAATGATCATTATCATTATCCACAGTCTGTGGTTAAATGCTATAAAGAAAATGAAACAGCAACTCAGACAAAGAACAACAGGAACAATAGGAGAGTACTTTGATTTTTCTCATCCTTTGAGGGAGACTGCACTGAGTAGCCTTTCTTAAACAAGGTCCATTATCATTGTCTTAGTACATAGTGGAACCTCAATTTTGGTTATTGTTGGATGGATGAATCTTACTCTCATCTTTGCTTTCTAATTTTCTCTCTCTGGTAAGTCAATTTTCATTCTTCACTGTAGAAGCTAAGAATGTCTGTGTTTTAACAAAATTTTTAAATGAAGAAACCAGGGTGTGTGTGTGTGTGTTCTTTTAAGCTAAAATCAACTTGAATTTAAATCCAGCTTTTTTACACCCTGAATTACTCATTCCTTTTACTTTCTGCTTCAGGGATCAGATTTTATATTGGTTTATTTTCAATGACCGAAAATTTAGAGAAAGTTGTCAGATGGAATAGCTAAAATGTCAGTTACAATAGAGCATAGGTATTGGTTTAAAATGTGCCTTTTTGCTTATATTGCAGGTAGCTTAAAAATAAATATATCATTTAAGGTTTGAGGTCTATATATATATATATATATATATATATATATATATATGGAGGCTTATATTTTGTTTCTGTGTTTTAAGATTGATAATTACCATTCAAGTGGCTTGACAGGCCCATTCTTTGCTCAAAATGCTCATCTCCTTTGAATTATAAAATCCTAAGTTCTCATGTATCTCATATTATCCATCTATATTGTAAAAAATAAGTGGAAATAATTAAACTATTCCATGTAATGATTCTCTTTTAAATTCAGATAACATTTTTAATTAGATGGCATAGAGAGACAGAGATACAGGTACAGAAACAATTTCCCATTGGCCATCAAATCAGGGATGTCTCCTCTCCTAATATCTCTATCTATCTATCTATCTATCTATCTATCTATCTATCTACCATCTATCTTTCCTCCCTTCCCTCCCTCTTTTTTCTCTCCCTTCCTCCCTCCCTCCCTTCCTTCCTTTTTTTTTCTTCCTTTATTCCTTCTTTTCTTTCTTTCTTCCTTCCCTATTTCAAATGACTCTTCCCAGGGAGCTATTTCAAATGCATCATTCATAGAACATAGCCAACTGAAACCCTACCCTCCCTTACCTCTTATGATCTCTTCTGGCCCAGGGAATCTAGGGAAGTAGCAGAAACTCAACACAAACCATAGATATATTTCCAATATCGACTCCCATGAAATTAAAGACATATGTCCCTCACACTCTTTTAGAATATTAGGAAGTCCTGTTTATTACTAATCCTGTCACAGCTGAGGTGGTGACAGCAACAGTAAGTCAGCATATAGATATTCTATACCTTATCAATATACTTCCTACCAATAAGGACGTAAGTGCAAATATCTGTCACATTCTGTATATTGTGCTTGTAAACATAGAGGAATTCCAAAACAAATTTGTAAATTAGTTTTCTCAAGTATCAGAAAGGTATCAGCTTTTTTGCCATGGGACTCATAAGAATAAATCATTAGAATAACACAGAAATAGAAGGACGTATTATTGAATGTCTATTCTTAGACATAAAATTTTCCTGATAGTGTGAAATAAAACTCAGACTACAACTTACATAAAAGCATGTGCACATTCACCCATAAAAAATACAGAGTACATAAAGACTGAGCAATATGATATAAATATTAACTAAATATAAACATATATTTATGTGTGCATATATGCACATGATAAAAAGACGGAAAATATAGGAAAATATTAATATTAAATCAGGGTGATGCTTTTTGAGAATTTTAATTTTGAAATACTTTTCTGTGTTTGCTAAAATTTCTGTGTTGAATGTCGGATATAAGGTGTTTGAAAAGATAAACTACAACCCATAAATTCTGATTAATCATAGCTAGTAATGTAAAATAAGATATACATCTGGCTGAATCAAGAATTTGATCAGATACCTGTACTCAAATCATAACATGCACTTACGCCTTCACTTTCCTCATAGTTGGTATGTATGGATGTCATATTTCCTTGTTTTCCTTCCTTCATTTTCATCACTGAGGTGATATCAATATATTACATTTAAGAAGCAATTCATCATTCATCATTTACAATGACTGTTCATCACTGAGTTAGCAGAAGAGGCGTTCTCATCCCCATTTCACAGATGAGGGCTTGCCTAGGATCACCCAGCCAGGGCTTGAACCTTGTCTTAGAATCCAAGTCAATCATTATTTATCTAAAACGGCCTGTGGCTAGTGGCCATACTTCTAATCATTGGCCCTTAATGGTCTCTGAAAGCAATCAATACAAGTTAGCAAATACATGTATCAAGTACTATAGCCTGAGACATTGAGAGAGAATGGAAATGCTTATTCTTTTCATATACTTAATTTTCCTAGTCTGCAATCCAGTGTTCATTCTAGAGAACAGAATACTTATATCATATAAAATTTTTAGGGTGTATCTCTGGCTTTTGACCAAATGATTAATGTAAAGGGGAAAGCAGTAGAGTAGGATCCCACACCAAGGGGACAGGGAATTGTTTTCTTGTTACGTGCTGGGAAAGAGTCATGGCCTTACCACAATTCTTGTAGCAACCACAATAATATAGATTTCTGCTTTAATGTGTTAAAGTGATTGACATTATGGATTTCATCCAAGGGCTGTATTTGACTAAAAATCATTGGGGGCTATCAGAAAATAGATTAAAGCAGTTAGTTAACTCGTTTATAAACAAGACTTTGGGAATTGCTCAATCTTACTCACAGGGAAAGTAGATAAAAGAGGCACGATGATTCTAGTCCATCTGTGACCCACCAGAATGTCCAGCCGCTGGACATGCACTGGCCCCATCAAATGTCTGGCTTAAAGCTTGGTGGACAATGTACCACATTATTCAGGACTTCTTTAAACCAATACATTTTTATGTCCCTTGCTGTAATTTCAACATCCATTTCAAAGACAGAAAAAAAGAACAATTTACACCAGATCATAAAATGATATAATAGCTATTGAAAATAATGTGTTCAAAAAAGAAATATTTAAATGATGACATTAACAAAGCACAATTAGAACTCGGTTGGTCTCCTCTCTCCCCTAGAGGTTCATAAACCCACAGATGAGGCTCTGAATTAAGAAACAGATGTGGCAAGTTCATCCTAATTATGTCTTGTTTAACTTGACCAGGAAATGTCTTGGATCAGATGTCATTTTATCTTTTTCTTTTCATGCTTTTTCTTTTAATAAATAGTGACTTCCAAATATAGAAAGGGAAACCATTACAAAAACTTGGAGTTTCGAATCCCAAAGAACAAAGTTGAGAGGATCTTTTTCCTAGTGAGGGATAATAACCAGCAGGGTAGAAAGGGAAAGAGGAATCTATGAGTTTCATGGATTACACGAGCAATAAGTAGCTTAATTTCATTGTTGTTTAAGAGAGTAACTAAGAGTAAATTACTACTTGCTCATTACAAAATAAAGGATAAGTGTGTGTATATATTCATATATGTGTATACGCATACACAATATACACAGACCGACTGTAGAACTCAACTCAGCTACAAGTAAGGGTTATCACTGATTCTTTAGCTAAAAATAACTAGAAGTTATATCTTTAATAGTTTGTATAAATATATATTATAAAATGCACATCACTCTTATGGTCTAAGTGGTGGGTTTAGAGTGGGGATTCAGTAATTTTAAACAAATTCTGTTGTTATCTTTATAAAGCCTTAATCTAATATATCTCTACACACACACACACACACACACACACACACTTCTGGATTAGTAGAGACTGCCCTGCACAGTCAAGAGTCAAGTGTCCTGAATAGTCAATAAGAAAAAACTGGCTCTCTTTACAGAATTCTATTTTAACAAGGCTTATTTCTGTCTGGGTGTGCTACATGATACATTAACTCATTTATAAAATACTCTCTACCTGGGGTCAGGTTGTATTAGGATATACTAGAATTTCTTGATAAAACAAGAACCAGGCAAACTCTGACATTTTTATAGAATACTTTCAAATGTCACAAAACTTTTTGGAAAATACAGCTTTTTGCCAACTTCAAAGTAAATTATGTAGTTTGCCTTGGGTTTAACATAAAAGCCAGGTAAAATTTAGAGACATAAGTTGAGTTATGAGGCTCAGTTACACTGAGGTTTTGTGGAAGCTTAAACTGGAAATTAAAAGAGAAATCTAGACGGCACAAAATTGTAAAAATGGAAAGTCAAAACAAAATTTATACAATTTCTCTGAATACATACTCTAATGATTTCCCCCATCTACAGGCTTAGAATATGTCCTACAAGACATATGATACAATGAGAATAAAATAGAAAGAGTAAGAAAAAAAGAACTGTGCTGGAAAGAAATATAAGAGCAATGAGTTTCAGGTTTTCTGGAGAATTCTGATTGAATGACTGCACTATATTATTTGAATGATTTATTATATAATTCAAAATGATGTAATTACATAATTTTCCAAGTTAACTGTCGCCAATAAAAAATGCAAGAGTGTCGGGTATCAAAACAAATTAATTGCTAATAAATTCAAATAATGAGTGGTTCTTACTGGGTATACAGTGCATACATTCCTTTGTAATGGTCAAGATGATCATGAGAATTTGGAAGAAGCACATACTTTTCTACAAATAGCTACTGATATTATAGCTATAGCTAGTGATGGGGTATTGGAATATTAATATTACTCTTCTCAAGGGATTGAAATAGTGAAAACTGGTATTCAGATGAGGATCTTCTCATGACAACAAGGTCTACAGTTTAATGGTGGAAAAGTAATTGATGGACTTAATCTATTTCTCTGTAAAAGTACAACTGACAGAAAGAAAAGTTGGCAGTGGTGGCCAATAATCATTAGTAAGACCTTGGAAAATGAAAAAATCAACAAAAATATGACTCTGCTCCTTCCTGGGAAGAGATAAATTCTCTTTCTTCAATCCGACTTTATATCAATTACTTCATCAAAAACATTTTTATAGGTTTCCCAATCACTTCTATATATACATAAGCCTTGATAGTGTATTCACAATTTGATATCAGATGCACTTTGGGCAGGAAAATAAGCAGATAAACTGTAGGAGGTCACCCTGAAGTAAGTGTCAAAAGTATTTTAGTGCAGGTGGGTGCATAGTAATTAAAACTTTTAGAAAAAAGTAATTCATGCTCCAAAGACCAAAGCCACATTGTAATGCAGGAAAAGGAGCAAAAAAAAAAAAAAAAAAATGGTTGCAGATATTTTTTCTAAAGTCATCAGCCCCACATGTTTTTTTTTTTAAACATCTTTATTGAAGTATAATTGCCTTACAATAGTGTGTTAGCTTCTGCTTTATAACAAAGTGAATCAGTTATACATATACAATATGTTCCCATTTCTCTTCCCTCTTGCATCTCCCTCCCTCCCACCCTCCCCATCCCACCCCCCCAGGTGGTCACAAAGCACAGCCCCACATGTTTTTGACTGAAGTAAGAAGAGCTAATAAAATCACTGTTTGCACTTTTGGTTGTTAAACCCATTTTAGTTTTTATACCTATGGGGCTCTATACATAGCTTTGATCACAACACAAAACAGACAAGGAATTGAAAAGACAGGAGATGACTGTAATAACCTATAAGGGAAAATAACCTGAAAAAAAGATATATATGTATGTATAACAGAATCACTTTCTTGTACCCTTGAAACTAACACAACATTGTAAATCAACTATACTTCAATAATAATAATAATAATAAAAGACAGGAGGTGAGATAACATAAATACCCCAAAACATGGAAAAGTAGTGGGGCTTGAACACCAACAGCCAGTTATCATCTCTCTGCAAAGGTCTTTTACTTAAAGGAACAGATCTAAATGTATAGTAAGAAGACCCCTGACAAATCAACTCTGGCCATCACCATAAGTGATCCATCACAGGCACGGGGCCTTCAGAGCTTGGTGCCTGAGCACCTATACAGGGGACCGTTTATGAAAGTAGGCCTTTTGTACTTAGAAAGACAATTGAAATTCATGAAAAGAGTGTAACAACTAGGATGAAAACTGAAATTGATACTATATCTTAGATTTAGGGATTATAAAAATGATCACTTTAGGATAAATTCTTTTAAAGTTCCCATTTACCCAATGAGTGATAAATGTAAAATCATAGCCTTTTAGATCTAATCAAAAATTCATATATTACTCAGTTCAATGCTTCCATTTACAGATAAGAGTGATATGTAGTGACTTAAAAAAATGCCATGAGTACCCAAGTTGCAACTTGAACTCAAATTCCTAATGCAGTGATTTTTTTCAAATATTCCACATTACCTTTCTTTATTCCAAAGATATCATCAAAAGATGAAAATAAAAGTAGGTTTACAAATGTCTCAAATAAGTACATGAACTCTATAGGTAACATCTAAAATATCTAAAATATGATATTTAAAAGGTTAAGTTGAAGGAGCTGGTTAAAATCGAATATTTTTAGATGAAGGATAGTTGTCTTGTACCATGAATCATGCCTATGTATTACACTGAAATCAGAATATTAGGATTGGCATATCATGAATCACATAGTTTTTTCAAGTTTTCACCATAGTTTTCTTCCCCAAATTTTCTCATCCTCCTTTTCTCAGTGATCTTCTCTCACTGTAGAGTCAACTCTAGATACAGATACTCTTAAGTGTTTCAGTGAATTCTTCTTCAACCAATGAAATAATTTATGATGCTATTTAAGTACAGTTAGAATTACTTAATTTCACTATTAAATATCAAGATATTTTTTATCTTTATATTTTTTCTTTATTGATTTTTCAAGAATAGTTGTAAATGGAGGAAGCTTGCACAAGCCTCTTAGAGAGCCTCATCCACCAGAGGGCAGACAGCAGAAGCAAGAACTACAATCCTGCAGCCTGTGGGAAAAAAAAACACATTCACAGAAAGACAGACAAGATGAAAAGGCAGAGGGCTATGTACCACATGAAGGAACAAGATAAAACCCCAGAAAAACAGCTAAATGAAGTTGATATGGGCAACATTCCAGAAAAAGATTCAGAATAATGATAGTGAAGATGATCCAGGACCTCGGAAAAAGAATGGAGGCAAAGATCGAGAAGATGCAAGAAACATTTAACAAAGACCTAGAAGAATTAAAGAACAAACAAAGGGAGATGACCAATACAATAACTGAAATGAAAAATACACTAGAAGGAAGCAATAGCAGAATAACTGAGGCAGAAGAATGGATAAGTGACCTGGAAGACAGAATGATGGAATTCACAGCCACAGAACAGATTAAAGAAAAAAGAATGAAAAGAAATGAAGACGGCCTAAGAGACCTCTGGGACAACATTAAACACACCAACATTTGCATTACACGGGGCCCAAAGGAGAAGACAGAGAGAAAGGACCCGAGAAAATATCTGAAGAGATTATAGATGAAAATTTCCCTAACATGGGAAAGGAAATAGCCACCCAAGTTCAGGAAGCGCAGAGGGTCCCAGGCAGGATAAAACCAAGGAGAAACACACTGAGACACATAGTAATCAAATTGGCAAAAATTAAAGACAAAGAAAAATTATTAGAAGCAACAAGGGAAAAATGACAAATAACATAAAAAGGAACTCCCATAAGGTTAACAGCTGATTTCTCAGCAGAAACTCTGCAAGCTAGAAGGGAGTGGCATGATATAAAGTGATGAAAGGGAAGAACCTACAACGAAGATTACTCTACCCAGCAAGGATCTCATTCAGATTCAACAGAGAAATCAAAAGCTTTACAGACCAGCAAAAGCTAAGAGAATTCAGCACCACCAAACCAGCTCTACAACAAATGCTAAAGGGACTTCTCTTGGCAGGAAACACAAGAGAAGGAAAGGACCTAAAAAAACAAACCCAAAACAATTTAGAAAATGGTAATAGGAACATACATATTGATAATTAACTTAAATATGAATGGATTAAATGCTCCAACCAAAAGACACAGGCTCACTGAATGGATAAAAAACAAGACTCATATATATGCTGTCTACAAGAGACCCACTTCAGACCTAGGGACACATACAGACTGAAAGTGAGAGGATGGAAAAAGATGTTCCATGCAAATGCAAATCAAAAGAAAGCTGGAGTAGCAACACTCATATCAGATAATATAGACTTTAAAATAAAGAATGTTACAAGAGACAAAGAAGGACACTACATAATGATCAAGGGATCAATCCAAGAAGAAGATATAACAATAGCAAACATTTATGCAACCAACATAGGAGCACCTCAATACTCAAGGCAAATGCTAACAGCTGTAAAAGAGGAAATTGACAGTAACACAATAATAGTGGGGGACTTTAACACCTCACTTACACCAATGGACAGATCATCCAGACAGAAAATTAATAAGGAAAAACAAGCTTTAAATGACATAATAGACCAGGTACATTTAATTGATATTTATAGGACATTACATCTGAAAACAGCAGATTACACGTTCTTCTTAAATGCACATGGAACATTCTCCGGGATAGATCACATGTTGGGTCAGAAAACAAGCCTTGGTAAATTTAATAAAATTGAAATCATATCAAGCATCTTTTCTGACCACAACACTAAGAGATTAAAAATCAATTACAGGGAAAAAAAAGTAAAAAAAAAACCCACAAACACATGGAGGCTAAACAATACATTACTAAATAACCAAGAGATTATTGAAGAAATCAAAGAGGAAATCAAAAAATACCTAGAGACAAATGACAATGAAAACACGATAATTCAAAACCTATGAGATGCAGCAAAAGTAGTTCTAAGAGGGAAGTTTACAGCTATACAAGCCTACCTCAAGAAATAAGAAAAATCTCAAATAAACAATCTAACCTTACACCTAAAGGAACTAGAGAAAGAAGAACAAAAAAACCCAAAGGTAGTAGAAGGAAAGAAATCATAAAGATCAGAGCAGAAATAAATGAAATAGAAACAAAGAAAATAATGGCAAAGATCAATAAAACTAAAAGCTGATTCATTGAGAAGATAAACAAAATTGATAAACCTCTAGCCAGACTCATCAAGAACAAGAGGGAGAGGATTCAAATCAGTAAAATTAGAAATGAAAAGGAGAAGTTACAATGGACACTGCAGAAATACAAAACATCCTAAGAGACTACTATAAGCAACTCTAAGCCTATAAAGTGGACAACCTGGAAAAAATGAAAAAATTCTTAGAAAAGTATAACCTTCCAAGACTGAACCAGGAAGATATAGAAAATATGAACAGACCAATCACAAGTAATGAAATTGAAACTGTCATTAAAAATCCTCCAAGAAACAGAAGCCCAGGACCAGACGGCTTCACAGGTGAATTCTATCAAACATTTAGAGAAAAGCTAACACCCATCCTTCTGAAACTCTTCCAAAAAATTGCAGAGGAAGGAACACTCCCAAACTCATTCTATGAGACCACCATCACCCTGATACCAAAACTAGACAAAGATACTACAAAAAAAGAAAATGACAGACCAATATCACTGATGAATATAGATGCAAAAATCCTCAACAAAATACTAGCAAACAGAATCCAACAACACATTAAAAGGATCATACATGATGGTCAAGTGGGATTTATCCCAGGGATTCAAGGATTCTTCAATATACGCAAATCAATGTGATACACCACATTAACAAATTAAGGAATAAAAACCATATGATCATCTCAATAGATGCAGAAAAAGCTTTTGAAAAAATTCAACACCTGTTTATGATAAAAACTCTCCAGAAAGTGGGCATAGAGGGAACCTACCTCAACATAATAAAGGTCATATGTGACAAATCCACAGCAAGCATTATACTCAATGGTGAAAATCTGAAAGCATTTCCTCTAAGATTAGGAACAAGACAAGGATGTCCACTCTTGCCACTCTTATTCAACAGTTTTGGAAGTCCTAGCTATGGCAGTCAGAGAAGAAAAAGAAATAAAAGGAATACAAATTGGAAAAGAAGAAGTAAAACTGTCACTGTTTGCAGATGACATGATACTATACATAGAGAATCCTAAAGATGCTAACAGAAAACTACTAGAGCTAATCAATGAATTTGGTAGAGTAGCAGGATACAAAATTAATACACAGAAATATCTTGCATTCCTATATGTTAATGATGAAAAATCTCAAAGAGAAATGAAGGAAACACTCCCATTTACCACTGCAACAAAAAGAGTAAAATATCTAGGAATAAACCTACCTAGGGAGACAAAAGACCTGTAGACAGAAAACTATAAGACACTGATGAAAGAAATTAAAGATGATACCAACAGATGGAGACATATACCATGTTCTTGGGTTGGAAGAATCAACATTGTGAAAATGACTATACTACCCAAAGCAATCTACAGATTCAATGCAATCCCTATCAAATTACCAATGGCATTTTTCACAGAACTAGAACAAAAAATTTCACAATTTGTATGGAAACACAAAAGACCCCAAATAGCCACAGCAATCTTGAGAAAGAAAAATGGAGCTGGAGGATTCAGGCTCCCTGACTTCAGACTATACTACAAAGCCACAGTAATCAAGACAGTATGGTACTGGCACAAAAACAGGAATACAGATCAATGGCACAGGATAAGAAGCCCAGAGATAAACCCACGCACCTATGGTCAATTAATCTATGATAAAGAGGCAAGGATATACAATAGAGAAAAGACAGTCTCTTTGATAAGTGGTGCTGGGAAAACTGGACAGCTACATATAAAAGAATGAAATTAGAACACTTCCTAAGACCATACCCAAAAATAAACTCAAAATGGATTAAAGACCTAAATGTAAGGCCAGACATTATCAAACTCTTAGAAGAAAACATAAGAAGAACTCTCTTTGACATAAATCACCCCAAGATCTTTTTTGACCCACCTCCTAGAGTAATGGAAATAAAAACAAAAGTAAACAAATGGGACCTAATGATGCTTAAAAGCTTTTGCACAGCAAAGGAAACTGTAAACAAGACAAAAAGACAACCCTCAGAATGGGAGAAAATGTTTGAAAATGAATCAATGGACAAAGGATTAATCTCCAAAATATATAAACAGCTCATGAGGCTCAATATTAAAAAAACAAACAACCCAATAAAAAAATGGGCAGGCCTAAATAGACACTTCTCCAAAGAAGACATACAGATGGCCAAGAGGCACATGAAAGATGCTCAGCATCACTAATTATTAGAGAAATGTAAATCAAAACTACAATCAGCTATCACCTCACACCTGTTAGAATGGGCATCATCAGAAAAGCTACAAACAACAAATGCTGGAGAGGTGTGGAGAAAAGGGAACCCTCTCACACTGCTGGTGGGAATGTAAATTGATTCAGCCACCATGGAGAACAGTATGGAGGTTCCTTAAAAAACTAAAAATAGAACTACCATTTGACCCAGCAATCCACTACTGGGCATATACCCAGAGAAAACCATAATTCAAAAAGACATGTACCCCAATGTTCATTGCAGCACTATTTACAATTGCCAGGTCATGGAAGCAACCTAAATGTCCATCGACAGATGAATGGATAAAGAAGATGTGGTACATATATACAATGGAATATTACTCTGCCATAAAAAGGACCGAAATTCGGTCATTTCTAGAGACGTGGATGGACCTAGAGACTGTTACACAGAGTGAAGTAAGTCAGAAAGAGAAAAACAAATATCATGTATTAACACATATATGTGGGATCTAGAAAAATGGTATGGATGAACTGGTTTGCAAGGCAGAAACAGAGACACAGATGTAGAGAATAAACGTATGGACACCAAGGGGGGAAAGCCGGGGTGGGTAGTCGTGGTGGTGGGATGAATTGGGAGATTGGGATTGACATATATACACTAATATGTATAAAATAGAGAACTAATAAGAACCTGTTGTATAAAAAATTAAAAAAAAAAAGAATAGCTGTAAATGGCTGCTTCTCTACTAAATTTTAGAGTAATTCATGGTGATTTTTCCAGATCTAAATATTAATAGGTACCCTAAGAGGCCACAGTTCCAAATAAGCTGTGTAGAAACTAACAGAAAGACGATTTTGAGCACAATGCATGAAAGTGTTTTGGAACAAAATACAGTTCAGGGAGACTGGAGATGTATCAGAGTGTGCACTTGCAGCATTCAATGTACAAGTGGACTAATTCAGCCCTAAGGTCTCACTTGGTCTATTATGTTGGAATTAATGGAGGTTTACGGTCTCTTCCTTTTAGTTTTATCCTGATTTATTGGGCATTTACTTCATCTCCAGTATAAAACATTTATCTCTTTCTTTCTCCCCTAGTCTGAAGAGGTTCCCTAGACTGGACTTCCAGTCTCCTTTATATCTTTCTCACCATCAATTACCTGCTATATTTATACCTCTTCATATTCAGCTTTGGCTTCTAGAATGCAGATGACTAAATCCTCCTCACAGTCCTAACATCTCTTCTTCTCCCTGAAACTTTTTCTATTACTTATGCATAAATGAACATGACAAACATTCTTGCCACTTTACCCTCTTCCTCACCTCCTGGTCCTGTTAGGAGAACCAATAACTTCTATCCTAACTTCACAGGTAGGATAAAGTTTCAGTGCATGACCTTGAATGTCCTTTCCTGCTCTGAAATTAAATAATTCAAATTTGTGAGATCAAAACCAGTTTGAAATCCCACCCTTAGTTTGCTATCATAGGTTTATTCAACCCACCCCTCTCATCTATAGCAACTATAAATACCCATTTGTAGATCCCTGTACTTAATGCACTCATCACATACTGCTCTATATTGTTACCATATCTCATGTATGCTACCCTTGTAAGTCCCTTAAGTATATAAATCATAGTTTACACTGCTGTCCTTGGAGGAATCAGCAAATACACCTTATCTCTGTCTCTGTCTCTCTGTCTCTGTCTGTCTCTCTCCTCCTCTCTCTGTCTCCTATATCTTAAGCCTACTTATATCATTTGACCTTTTGTTTTTCCTGAGCAATCATAATCTGCTCTGTCCATTTTTTTCCTCTTTGAGGCCACCTCCGATCACATGTCAAACCTATTAAGCTTTTATTATTTTTCATCAAAACATGTACTCAATTCTACCTCCTCCGTTGAACCTCTCTTGTTAAGAAATAGAGTGTAGACTCCTTATCACCCCAAACAGATACAACAAAGCACACTCCTCTCTGATAAAACACATAAACACAAATACACAACTCCCTACCCCACCAGTATAAACAGAACAAAACATGTATAAATCTTTTCTTTTTAGTTTGTGCATTCCTAGAATGGGGGGAGAAACACACTCTGGGGTTTCAAATACTCCACCCTGACAACCTGATTATTCAATAAATACCACTTCATGTCTCTGATGATACTAAAATAGCAAGTAATATTTTAAAAACATAAAAACACTGGCAAGTAAAATACTATTAAATCTATTCCATACGAAACATATTTCTAAGTCTGAAATACGTGAGTGTTCATCTGAGCAGAATCTCCTACTTTCGGAAAATCCATTTCTCTCTTACACTTCGTCTTGGCAGAGGAGGCAATTTCTCAGGAAGGTTTCTGCAGCTGCTGTGGCTTCCATACTATTTTTACTCTCCAGATAAAGAATTTCAGCCTCTAGGGCAGTCAAACTAGCACCTTCCACCCATGCTAGTCTCACTTCATTATCCTTTTTTATAAAAGGTCACAACTCTTTTTATGTCACACACTGTTATGGGCACATTTTCATATATTTAATTTGACACAATATAATAAATACATGACTGTTTAGAGAATTCTGTTGATCACATCCTCAAACAGGTATTATTTATTGCCTTCATTATTAAAGACTGGGAGAAGTGGCATGCACGAGCCACACCATGCTTACCTTCCTCTTTGTTCTCCCGTAGTTTCTGAGAGGCCTCATTACATGGGATACAGAGCAGGAGGAGAAAGTCCTAATCTCTGACCATATGACAGATTTCCAAAGCAGGAGGCACAAGTGTCTTTCAAATCTGTGACATGGGGTCTGCTAAGTTCTCAAATATTTTCTGAGCAACTTCCAGCTGTGAGGGATGTGAAGATGTAAACTATATTCTTGTTCACAAGGAATTTATGGTCTGGTTCATGCCATGAGTTCAGACTATAAATAGATGACTCTATTCAACATGGACTGTTCTAAATGTTTTACTTGTACTTAATTCTCACAAAACGCTAATGAGATGTGTATCACTATTATTCCAATTTTACACATGAGGAAACTGAGGCAGGTAGAGGAAAGTAATTTGACTAAGGTCACATAGATAGGAAGTGTTGGAGACAGGATTCAGACCCAGGCAGACAGGCTCCAGAGCCCCAATTATTAACCATTACAATGTTTAGGGTTCCCAGGACTGTTGTACTGTGGGTCTCGTAATTCGGGCTAATTCAGTTAGCTCACTTAGTTGGAACAATGTGCTAATGAGGACAAGGAGCAATCGGTATGTTACATAAGTTCAACTGTACTTGGCTTATTATCTCACTGGTGGGAACTTTGCTGAAATGGAGTAGGCATCTGCCTTTTGGGAGGAGTTGAGACATTCTAGAAATCTCCCTTGTCTGCTCCTGCTACCACACAAAGACCTCCTTCTGCACCCATGTTTGAAACAGTTCCATTGAGAACTCATTGGTCTTCCATTAATATTAGCAATCCTGTCCTCAGGTATTCTCTTCTCAGATAGGTGTGTGACACACTGGACTAGTTTTGCACTTGCTTGTAAGGGCAATAGCCCAGACAAGGAATTAATAATTATTTGTTAAATGAATAAAAAGAGGATTGGGGCATGAAAGTATGGATGGTTTGATTAAACGTTTCACCTCTACCAGATTAACAAATTAATGTATGAAGGAGGCATACCTAGTTTACATTTATATACGAAGGGCATCCTATTTCATCAGCTTACAAAGGGGGGAATGCCAAAGAAATATGATATCACTATATCATGATATTTCTATTAGAGAAAGCAAATGGAAATGCTATCAGGGTGGAGATACAGAATACCAGAGGAAATTTGTAGACACCCCGCCAGAAGTGTGAGGATGAGAAGACAGTAATAGCATAGCGGAAAACAAGGCAGAGCAGGGCCAAGTATTACTAGATAACACAGCTAGTATTGGCCTATTGATCCTAGATTACCTCTCCATTACCTCCTTCTGGACTATCCCCACTGCAATGCATTTTCATTTCCTACACTTACTGAATTCTAACCTCAGGGGTCCCTAAAGAATCATAGAAGGAAAGCACTTGTTATGGACCCTGGGACTGTTGTGTCGATGATAGTGTGTTATGGTGTTTCTTCAACTGGATGCAGCAAGATGCAAATGACTCCCAAGTTTAATACTACATATAGTGCCACACAGTTCTATGGACATGATTACACTGCTAGTTGATGGCTTAGAATACATGCTTGAGGGTCTTTTTCATATTAATGCCAGCACATTCAGCAGTATTAGTACATTACTTGGCCTCTCCTCATGTGTCTTATCTCCAAATAAGTATCCCTGTTTTGTTCTCTCTGTAGGCTCAATATGGTCATGTCCTACCTTAGTTTCAATCCTATTCAGACATGAAAGAAACCCTCTTCATTGGTTGTGAAAAGCTGAATTTCTTTTTGTAGGATGATGATGATAAGTATTCACTCCTCTTTTAACCTTGTAAATTAGCAGTTTTCTATGATACACATGGAAACTTATTTCTGTCCTAATACAAAGAATGAAGGCATGATTGTAGAGTAAGTGTAGGTTGAAGGTCTGCTGTTCATCTGAAGATGCATACCCTACCATAGTCTCCACTGCCTAGCTGGAATTTCCCATATTCATTTGGGAAAGTCTACCAGATAGGGCACTACAGTTATTTCCATGTCTGTCTCTTTGACCCTTTCATTATCTTGCCTAACTTCTTTCCTGCCACTGTTTCAGGGGCATTCATTTCCTATTTATTCCTAACCTTAGAGTCTTTCACTGAGACAATTTATTCCACTGCTTCATAAATATTGGATATTTTATATTCCTTAAATAAATTAAGCATAAAGATTTCCCTTCTTTTCTTCAAAAATTATAAATATTCTTAATAGGTCTGAAAGCATAGGTGGGTCCAATAATGTTTACATTTGTTAGCCAAAAATTCTATCAAATAAAAATAAGTAAAAAAGAAATATCTTCAGATAAAGTAATAACTGGAGAAAATAGAAAATATTTTATAAATTAAATTAGAGAGGATTAAAGTCTGCGATGGAATCTAAGCCATTATATGTAAAGCACAAAACGATAGCCATTTGGGGCAGTGGTTCTGAAATTCATTCATGCCTCAAATCACCTGAGGAGCTCTATAAAATTAGAGATGTTTGGACCTTGCATTTACATACACTGAATCTAAAGTTCAGTGGGAAGTCACAAGGAATCTTCCTTTTTAAAGGCATATATAATTCTAATGCATAGTGATGTTTAGCAATCACTGGCTTAGAGAATTCTTGTGACACTGAGATTTGTCTGTGGAATATCATATCAGCAGGGAGCATCATGCACCCCCAATGGAGTGGGCAAGGGCAAAACTCTGGGAAGCTGGAGGCTACCTGTGACCGTTGGTGTCTAAGGAAGAGAGAGGTATGGCCATGGAAAGAGAAAAGTGTCGCTCAGATTATCTCGGGAAAAAAGGAAAATTTTTTCTATAACCAAAACTTGCAACTTACATTAAGAGTATGCTACCAAAGTTAAGAGAAACTTACAGATACTTAAGTTCCAACTGAAGATATTAATAATGGATTGTGGCTTATTGTGCTACCACTGGAAGAACTGGGTAAGCAGGTATGACGGAGGGAGGGCCACCATGGTGGGCTTTGCTGACATCAAAACACAAGCTACTCAGCAGCAGAAGGTTGAGGAAATGCTTTTCAAAGGCTTAGAGTGTCACTTTGAAATACAACTCTAGACCAGGTCCCTGGGGTCAGTCAACTCTTCTTGAAACAGGTGTCATCAAAGGAAGATTTGTTTTCTGCTGGAATTTCCTCATTGCTAATTTTTCAACTTTGAATCAAAGCTTCCATTTACATTATGCAATTATAATGCCTCAGAAAAGAAGAAATAAACCCAGAGCCTTGAAGATAAAAAAAAGAAAAAGAAAAAGAAACAGAAAAAAAGAAAGGTAAAGAAAGGACTAATGGTAGAGCCAGTCCTACCCAGAATGGCAAATATGAGTAGGTTCCACAATCATTAAGAGACAACAGGAAGTCGGTAATGACATGATTACAGAACAAATAGTTGGACAGTTAGACTAGGGGAGCATGGAAGCAAATGTGCTTAAAAAGACATTTCAAATGGGACAAATTTGCTCTGTCACGGAGAGGAGCCACCAATATCTAGGTATTAAGCAAATCTGAAATTAGAGGTTTGATGAAGTTACTTAACAAATGGAACTTGAGATGGGAAGAAATTATATAAAATCAGGATTTTGCTACACTGACATTCATTCACATCCTTCAGATAATAAAAATATATTCAATCACTACCCAATGAGAAACAGTCAAATAAAAGCTTCTTGAAATGGTGCTTGACAGAATTATGTAGGATCCTAACAACTGGGAAATTTGGATGAAAATTCTTCATCGCTTCGAGCATGTCAAGGGAAGAAAGAAAAAAAAAATCACTTGTTTTAGTACTTGTCATTAAGTACTATACACAGTAGTTAAGTATTAATAAATAAGTAGTTAACATTTATGCAATGATTCATTTCTGTTAAAATATTCATCAGCTGCTCATTTATTATTTATTATCGCCTCCACAACAGAAAATGAGATAGAGTGGCCAGAATTGCCATTATTTTTTAAATATCACTTTGATTTAAACTACCCAAATCATAAATAAATGGTTAACTTCTGCATTGGAAAAATCATGATGATAAATTAACATTGGCCTGGCCTACTTGCACATTCCACATGAAAACGCCAGCTTCCATATTTAGAAAAACAAGGAGTACAGTGTGCTGCTTACAACTGAGACGATCATCATAATGAAAATAAATGCTCTGATCACTCAAATCCTTCTGCCACTTCTCACTCACGGGCATTTGTACCATGCCCAATTTATATCTTCCCTATCTCTCTGTGTCATAGCCAATAATATGACTCTGCTAGCAGTCACTCAAATACATTTCTGAAAATCAAAGAGGATTGCTGAATATCCTTGTGAAACTCAGGATTTTTTTTTTTTTTTTGCGATGTCAAGGGAATGAAGGTGCTCACCACTCCTATAATATTTGCTTAACCTGTAAGAGTTCATAGGTTTTGATTTGAGATTTTTAAAATAATGTAACTACCACTGCTAATTGTGACACTTTCAAGTTTTGTATGTTACCTGATTTAATAAGCAGCACAATACTTCAAACTCTGATGTGATATCACTGGGAATTCAAGCTAAGGTTTTAGATGTGCCCTGACAGATGTAAAGGTGTCTAGTGTGGCCTGACTCCTAACACTGTGAACCACATGCAGGGTAGAAACAGCCCTGGACTAGAATCCAGAAAGACTGTGTTCCAAACCTGGCTTGTACCTTACAGAGAATTCGGACAAGTCACCTCACCTCTTCATATCGAAGTCCTACCATGTGAAAAAAGGAAATCATAATGCCTACATAAGAGATATGCTATAAGGACTGTGAAAAACTGTTTTGTTTTCACCATGAATGGCCATATAAATGAAAGGAATTGTGATTTAATACGATATTAGGGTAAATACCTTTTTAGTCGATTATGAAACTCATGATCTCCGAGATGCAGGCCTAGCTCTTATTATCACAACAATGTCTTTTCTGTGAGAACCATGTCTTGGGAGCAAACCTTTTGACAGAGCCCCTTGATGGTGTAAGAACTAATGGTAATGACCCTTGCCCAGTTTCTGAGGACAGCTAGCAAGGCTTAGGCTCAGCTTTTCCCTCCCACACAACACAGCCTCTCCAGCCCTCAGACGAATTTCTCTGAAAGTGTGTCAGAATCCTAGAGTCCAACTGCTAAAGACAGGAAGCAATTAAATATGTAAATCAAGGAAATTACACTGCACTGATGACATTCAGCACAGGGTCTGCCCCCACTTCCTCCTCCTCCTCTCTGCTTCCCTTCCCCTCGGGACTGAGGCAAGTATGAAATCTCCTTCCTCCACTCTGCTCCCTGCTAAATGTTTTTTATTCTTAACCACCTGCCCCAGGCCTTCTCATCAATTATTAATCAAGTGTCCATGAATATACATAAAAGCCTGTCTCTGGGTTTTATTAAATTAAATATATATATAATGAATGTGTTCTGTGCCATGGTTGAGAAAAGATCACATGGTGGAAGAGAAGAGGAAGATGAAAGGACAAGTTTGGGGTGTTTTTTTCACCCCACTGAAGTCCTCAGCCACTGATTACATGGGTTTCTTTGTTTTGTTTTTGATTTCAAATGTGTTTCTAAGTTAATATTTTAAGAAGTTTAAACTCTGGATAATGTACCATTCTGGAATCTGCTTCCTTTTGATAGATACAATTCTTCATGTCTTGGAGGAGATAATATTGGTTAGGAAGTGACTGTACAGGTTGCTGAGATATCATTCTACTCTCCTTCTAAGATCTGTCACTGTAGGCATGGTGTCCTGAGGCAGGATTGGTGATGGGAGTGAATTCATGAACATTGGAACCCCATCTTCTGTACTTGGTGATGTCACTTGGTCAACTCATTCATGGTTTTCATTTCCCAACTTTCTATTGATACTTCATTTGAGGCTTCCTTTCCAAAGAGAAATAATATCTTCTCATCATGAATGATGCAGAACAACATGTCTGTTAAGAGACATGGCTTTTATCTCACCACCACATAGGACTTCCTTGATCCCTTTCTCTCAAATACACCCCTACCCTGTTGTACTTACCCCTCCTAACATATAAAATGATTTGTTTACTACTTTTTGTTTCCTGTGCCTTCTCTGTCATGAACACAAGCTTAATGAAAGAAGTGATTTTGTCTTTGTTCAATGACACTCAAAAATGTTTTTTGAATTAAAAAAATGAATGAAAAGTATAGGGACACCATTTTAAAAAATCATTCTCCTTATTACTAACGTGAGCTTCAGGGACAAACAACTCTGTGTCCAAGCAAACGAACCATGATAGCCCCAGGTGGTTTTCACTGCTTCCACCAGTGTTCCATCTCTCTCCTGTCTTCTACAGGTGGGTTTACAACACATGGCCAGCTGACCCTGATGCAAATAAAACCTCAATATATTTTTATATTAAAAAATATGTGTCCTAATAAAAGGGTACTTGGAAGTAGGATTTTTATCATGTTTTGCTGATTGCTTATTTGCTCTTACTCATATTATAGCCATATAGAACAAAATATAAATATATTTAGCCACATGCAGGTGAAAAATGGTTGAAGCTTGTGTCGTCTGTTCTTTATTCGCATCATAGGACACTGGCCTCCCACACGTCTTCCAGTTTTCCTGTCTCTCATGTCTTGGCATCTTAGGCATTTAGCATCTGTAAGCCTCAAGTATTTTTTACCATAGATAAGAGAATATCTTCCAATTAGATGGACTCCAAGAATTAATCAAAAATGAAATTAAATCAATAGGAGCAACTCAAGAAAAATAACAAAGAATTATTATATTATTTCCTAGCTCACAACACTCAGTTTCTTATTTGTCATTAAACTTAATGTCAAAGCACTGGTTAACATTTTTAGTTTGGAATTTTCTACTCTGTTCTACTATTTATTCTCCTTCCTAAAGAATCTCAAATTCAACTTACAGAATAGTGTGTTCACCTAATGTTATTGAAAAAATCTAATTTTATAGAGTGTCATTTAAACAGAAATGCCAATTTTCAGTAATAAGGGTCACTATAATAATGTTTAATGTCTCACTGTCTTTTTACCAGCTAAAATACTCTTTAAACATATACGCTTCTTTTATTTCAAATTCAAAAATGAATCATCACACTTTGATGAGCATTCCATCACACCAGACATTGTAGTTAAATTTTCCTGTTTAACAGTTTATCACCACTTTCCTGAACTCTCCTGATGCATTCATTCAGTGCACACCTATTGTGAAAACAAATAACAATGGCTACAAAGCTCTAATGTAGGTGCTATTCAGGGTATGAAGTTGCACAAGCTCTCAAGGGTTGATGATCTAGGAAAACCAATGGGGTCTGTAGAAAACATAGCTATACCACAACGTAGAATGGTTCCACCACCATGTATCAATGCAAAGAACGTACCATCAGAGGCTCAGGGAAGAAGAGATCCCTTCTGGCTCAAGTGATCAGGAGGGTATCAGAGAAGATGTGAGGAAGGCCTCAGAGGATGTGAAAGGATATCAAGAGGGGTAACTGTAGGCCAGGCCACCTAAAGCACAAACTCTTTTTATGATGTCTTGGATATTATGAATGGGAAGAATGGGAAAGGCAGATAAGAAAACGTCTCACACATCTTCCCTTCTTCCTGACTCCACCATGAGAGATCAAAGAAATGAAGAGAAAAAGAATGATGAGAAGGTGATGGGGACATAGAAGAAGTAAAATTATTGATACCACAAACATCATAAAATCTTCTCTATCATGGTTTCAAGAGGGTCTGGACTAGATCCCAGGGACTGAACTTGTCCCAAGTCTCCTATGAAGAACACTATAGTCCTCCAAAGAACAATTCAACAGTCTCCTAAGACTGAGGTTAAGCAATGCACAGATCAGAAGGCTCTCGCAGTTTTCTTAGAGTAATTGCCAATTGGGTTCTTAAAGAAAAACCTTTCTTTCCCTATATGACCTGTGCCCCAACTCTGTATGTATGTTTGTGTGTGTGTGTGTGTGTGTGTGTGTGTGTGTGTGTGTATGTGTCTAAAAATAATTCTGCTTCACAGCTACATATGTATACCAACACATATCACATTTTAGGGAGTAGATAGCTTTAGGTAATGGGAATACATTAAATAAATCAAACTTATGAATAAATCATTGCCAATTGCTTGGGGATTATTGTGTACACATGGAACTGATCTGACCCCTGAATGTGAGATTTGTCATCAGCAATGGAAATGCGCCTGAAAACGGAGGATGGTGTAGCAACACAGAGCACTGTGAGAAATGAGGCAAAAGGGCTTTGAACATGCAGTTGCCCCAAGCAGTCAAGAGAGATGATATTTCAATCTGACATATGGAAGTCCCTAGAGAGATCCATTTTTCATTCCAACATGACTAAGATAATAAGTCAAAAGTTAAAATACATAATATGAAGCCCAACACAAAGAAAACTATTTTTACTTCAGGAACAGCAGAGTACACCCTGGTCCTTGTTGGCTTAAATGGACATTCTTTTCCTTATAGAAGCACCCCAGTGACTTTATCTCAAAAGAACAATTTTTAAGAGTAGAACTCATTAAAAAAGTCAAGAAAAAGTACTGTGCGAAATTTGATTCTTTGTGGATACCCTGAGATAACCCAAGCTTTCAGAAATTGTTTTTAAGGAATAACAATTATGATGATTAAAAAAATTAAATAAACAAATCCTCTGTGGTGAGATGGGAAGATCCTTATCCTAATGTTGGATTTCACATTTCGCATTCTTTTTGCAGGCCAGCAGACAGGTAAATTGTAATTGCTATTAACTAAGTAAAGTTTTAGTAGACCAAATTTGGGATATAATTTTATTTTGATATTCATGAGCCACTTATAAAAGCTAGTAAAATGAAAATGGTAAGTCATAATAAATTTCATTTTATATTATTTATTTTACTGAGACCAATCTTGAATTATATGCTGTTGGAAATGCAGAGAAAACGGGAGAATAAAAATAGGAAAGGTATTATGGATATAATGATAAATGGGATATTTTAAAAGAATTTTTAGAAAGCTAAAGCATTAAAGCTCTGGGCTATAGTCTTATCTGACCTGTCTGGATTGAAGCCAGATTCATGAGAATCATTTTGAATGATGCCACTGCCTATCACACTGCATATTGTGGTTTAAGTGTTATTGGGTCTCCCCTCTTAGTAAAATTGATCTTAGTATGGTAATATAATAAAGGTTTCCAAAAACATCCTACAAAAAAGGAAAATTATTATGAATTTCCAAATCCCAATTGCTCTGAGAGGCAGAAAGGAGCCAACATAACCCTCTATAAGTAGCTCCCTAAATCAGTGTCCTCTGCAGACATTTTTGAGTTTTCACTTTTTCCCTGAGACCCAACTTAGACTAAATTAACCATCCTATGTTCTTCTCCAACATGTAACTTCTGGAACAAAGTTCTCCAGCTGGGTGTTTATCAAGACACTTATCAGATAGATAAGGACAGATATATCCTATTGCATATTAACTCCAGAATTTTCTACATAAGCTTTCAAAACCTCTTCAACAACATATTTACTGTTTACCAATCACATCTTCCATTACAGTTCAACATGCTTTCCCTAGACCACCCAAAATTATTGTTATTTTTTTGTACAAGATTTGTCTGTTCCCACCCCTCTTTTTCCACACTTGCTCATCTTCACCCCTCATGGGTTTTCTCTCCTTTCAGCTACAATATGCCCTTCTTCCTATGCAGAGCTCAGCTTTAAGTTCAGGTCAATGTGGAAATCTTGCCCTATATAATGCCTGATTCTCCAGCTGTTCCCAATTTTGAGCTTCTAAACACTTATTCCCTTCTTTGTTGAAGCACAAATCGGTATGGGATTTCATGTGTCCTTAAGTTTTTATTTAACTTTCTTTCGTTGAACACCCTTGCAGTTCCCCTTTGTTTTGTACCATCCATGTGCTCTGCAAGTGTGTGGATACTCAATATCTAATAGAGTGAAGACAGAGAGTAACACGACATAATGCTCCCACTCTCTACCACTGTCTAGGAACTTGCAATCATCTCTATTATAGCTATATTTGCCTAAGAATGGAACAGAATATATTGGTTCATTCAGCACTTTGTTGATGAATCATTCAGTCATTTCTCTATTCTTGCTGAGTGGTTTTTTTTTTTTTTTTTTTTTTTTTTCCTCCTCTATGGATCCAGAAGCTATAGGGTTTGTCTGAGGCTCAGCATCACAGATTTCTTAAGGCTTTCTCTCCAGGTAATCAGGTTTTTCCATTACCTTGCTCTGCCACTATTAGACTTTAGCTAACACAAAAATCTCTTTTGGGATCCAGTCAATAATCCTCTGTATTCTTAGTTTTTAAAGGGTCTTTCTGTGAGAAAAAGGGAGAAATAAGGCAGGTGGATGAACAGGAATTTGGACTAGACAGGGTCAGAACGGAGGAAAGGAATGCCTCTCTCTGTCCCATCTAGACATGGAGAGATCATGTCAAGTCTGTGATATGAGGGTGAAAGACTGATAGGGTCTGGGTTCTATTCAGTTTAACAATGGACAAAAAACAAAGATTCTCCTCCACTGTGATCGAAAGGGAATCCCTTCTTTTCTATCCTGTAACTTATTCCTACTTAATGAAAAAATAAGTAATAAGTACCCAATATGTTCCAGGATCTAGATCCCAAAAGACAAACAGCTTAACTCCCTCTCTTTGGACACTGCTTAAATGGTGAGCTGCTAATGACTTCAGTGCCATTAGGGTGAATGTAACTACCTGGGGTCATTTCATCTTCACCCTATGTCCCCTCAGACTCAAGTCCAAAGATGGCTCACAAACATAGTTAGTATATACCTCCCCCACTCCAAATGACCTCTCCCTGCTCCCTTCCACTTCTCCCTCTGCCCCCAAAACACATACTTCTCAAAGACAAAGAATAGAGAATCCCCATTAAATTGCACAATTACAGGCCTGACTTGACCACAAAGCTACTACTTGGGAATCTACAGTAGGGTAAACACTTCAGCTCTTGTTATTTTTTCCCAATTACTGAACTTTCCCTTTCACAATAATTTCTTTTGAAATTGTTTATAAAGGACCAACTCCATAGACTATCATCTCTCCCTGCATAATACCTAAGAGACTTCTTGACTTGCTTTAAATTGCAAGTTGTCCAGGAGCAAAAGGAGGAGGGCAGTAAGGATTGGCATGGAAGAATCCTTGAGGTAATGGATTTCCGTGTGGTCTCAGTTAAATGTTAATGGTCACTCCTGCCACCCTGCACCTTTCACACCAGTGAAAGAAGATACTCATTTGTGAAATGTCTGCAGAGCTTCAGACCAATGCTATAGATACTTAAGTAAACCCTGTTTTTTATCTGAAGTTGGGTCCACTACAACTGATTGCTTTCTGATGGCTAGAGGATGCTGCCACAGCAAAAAGTGTTGTTTTCTGCTGTGCAGAAGTAAATGTGCAGATCACAGAATTTGAGGTCTAGAAAGGGACTGTGTATAAATCTCTTCTTAGAGATGGACACACAGAGGCCCTGAGAGACACCTTTGAGTATGATTTTCCCAGTACCTCCCACTTACCCCCAGGACTCTCATGCCCTGCCTGGTGATGCATAGCTCTTCCTCTCACATAATTAAACCCACAATTTGTCTTGTAGGCACCACTAACTCTTCAGATTCATGGGTCATTATTGGGTCCCAAACCCAACTTAGAGAAATATTACCATAAGGCTACGGCTCAGCAGGTCAATGTGTCTTTTGAACTACTTTACCAGGCAGCTATTTCCAGAGGCTTTTTTCTGTACCTGCAAATCATTTTTCAGATGCTCTCATCTGTCATGGAACTCACTACCTCCCTATTGTGGGCTTGTTTTCGGATACTTTTGTATTTCCCTGTGATTCCATGGTATTAAATCCTTGAAAATACATAATTGGCCCATGGAAAAGGATTGTGCTAACTTTAACATCTCTCTGTCACTCCTTGTCCCTCCTAACTATTTAATTCCATTTATTTTATTTATGAAACACTGTTATTAGCCTCCAGGGCTTTCATGACATGATAACTCCTTGATAAGAATTTCACATTCAATAATTTCCATCACTCTCATTTCATAAGAGTGAAATAAAGCTGTAGAAACGGTGAGGCAGCATGACCCAATCTTCCTGTGTTCACATTTTGGAGTCTGACAGGCTCCTGGGGCAGCCACATTAGCCATTACACCTTGGGCCATTTTGCCCTCAGAATTTCATTATTTGTGGACAAGAAGAATGACTTCACCTCCTAGAATTCTTGGGACAATAATGTGCAAAAAGCATGAACACAGATCTTGCCCCAAATTAATTAAATTCATTATCAATAGCCTCCTTCCCTCATTCAAATGAACACTTGAGGATTTCCCTGGTGGCACAGTGGTTAAGAATCCACCTGCCAATGCAGGGGACATGGGTTCGAGCCCTGGTCCAGGAAGATCCCACATGCCATGGAGCAACTAAGCCCGTGTGCCACAACTACTGAGCCTGCGCTCTAGAGCCCGGGAGCCACAACTACTGAGCCCACGTGCTACAACTACTGAAGCCGGCGTGCCTAGAGCCCATGCTCTGCAACAAGAAAAGCCACCACAATGAGAAGCCCGCGCACCACAATGAAGAGTAGCCCCCCCTCGCTGCAACTAGAGAAAGCCTGCACACAGCAACTAAGGCCCAAAACAGCCAAAAATAAATAAATTAATTAATTAAAAAAATAGAATAAATAAGATTAAAAGAAAAATGAACACTTGAAACAATGTTCAAAGTAACTAGTGAGTGATAAAAAAGGCAAATAAAAATACCAGTGAATACCTTTTCAATCATCAGCTTGGGAAATATTAGGGAAAAATTATAATTCTAAGGGAGTTCTACAGTCTAGTGAAACAGGTATTCTTATATTCTTCCTGGTGGGATTCCTTCGGCATACACTGTTCTGTTGTTCGTTTGTGCATGTGTGGGTTTACATTGTCCTTCTTCTCTGTACCTAAATCCCATATTAATCATGCCATTGCTTTCTTTTTAAACATTATTGCTTATATATATATATAAACACATATACATATAAATTACATATAAACAGAGAACTAATTTTAGTTCTTTTGTTCTTTTTTTAAAATCAATATCTCAGGTATTTATTACTTTTAAAAACTGCAAAGTCTATAGATACATGGGTATTGATACTACAGTGTTAAACACTATGATTACCTGTAGATTTTTCAAAAACTTGAAATCATTTTCCTTCTAATTCTTAGGCCACGTACTTTGAATAATTAACATAGGCTTTTTACAAGATAATGCTAGAGTATTTTATGTCCCAATCCTTAGAATTGCAACATAAAACCTAATACATTTTTTTTTAACATCTTTATTGGAGTATGATAGCTTTACAGTGGTGTGTTAGTTCCTGCTTTATAACAAAGTGAATCACCTATACATATACATATATCCCCATATATCCTCCCATTTGTGTCTCCCTCCCACCCACCCTACCCCACCCCTCTAGGTGGTCACAAAGCACCAAGTTGATCTCCCTGTGCTATGCAGATGCTTCCCATTAGCTATCTATTTTACATTTGGTAGTGTATATATGTCCATGCCACTCTCTCACTTCATCCCAGCTTCACCTTCCCACTTCCCCAGGTCCTCAAGTCCATTCTCTACATCTGCGTCTTTATTCATGTCCTGCCCCTAGGTTCTTCAGAACCAATTTTTTTTTTTTTTTTTTTTTAGATTCCATATATATTTGTTAGCATATGGTATTTGTTTTTCTCTTTCTGACTTACTTAACTCTATATGACAGACTCTAGGTCCATCCACCTCACTACAAATAACTGAATTTCATTTCTTTTTATGGCTGAGTAATATTCCATTGTATATATGTGCCACTTCTTTTTTATCCATTCATCTGTCGATGGACATTTAGGTGGCTTTCATGTCCTGGCTATTGTAAATAGAGCTGCAGGGAACATTGTGGTACATGACTCTTTTTGAATTATGGTTTTCTCAGGGTATATGCCCAGTAGTGGGATTGCTGGGTCATATGGTAGTTCTATTTTTAGCTTTTAAGGAACCTCCATACTGTCCTCCATAGTGGCTGTATCAATTTACATTCCCACCAACAGTGCAAAAGGGTTCCCTTTTCTCCACACTCTCTCGAGCATTTATCGTTTATAGATATTTTGATGATGGCCATTCTGACTGGTGTGAGGTGATACCTCACTGTAGTTTGTTGTTGTTGTTTTTTTTAACTTTGTTGTAGCTCTACTTTTATTTATTTTTTTGAATTTTATTTTATTTATTCTTTTATATAGCAGGTTCTTATTACTTATCCATTTTATACATATTAGTGTATACATGTCAATCCCAATCTCCCAATTCATCCCACCACCACCGCCCACTCCGCCACCATTTTCCCCACTTGGTGTCCACACGTTTGTTCTCTACATCTGTGTCTCTATTTCTGCCCTAAAAACTGGTTCATCTGTACCATTTTTCCAGGTTCCACATATGTGCATTAATATACGATATTTGTTTTTCTCTTTCTGACTTACTTCACTCTGTATGACAGTCTCTAGATCCATCCATGTCTCTAAAATTACCCAATTTCATTCCTTTTTATGGCTGAGAATATTCCGTCGTATATATGTACCACATTTTCTTTATCCATTCATCTGTTGTTGAACACTTAGGTTGCTTCCATGTCCTGGCTATTGTAAATAGAGCTGCAATGAACATGGTGGTACATGACTCTTTTTGAATTATGGTTGGTTTTCTCAGGGTATATGCCCAGTAGTGGGATTGCTGGGTCATATGGTAATTCTATTTTTAGTTTTTTAAGGAACCTCCATATGTTCTCCATAGTGGCTGTATCAATTTACATTCCCACCAACAGTGCAGGAGGGTTCCCTTCTCTCCACACCGTCTCCAGCATTTACTGATTGTAGATTTTTCGATGATGGCCATTCGGACCACTGTCAGGTGATACCTCATTGTAGTTTTGATTTTCATTTCTTTAATGATTAGTGATGTAGGCATCCTTTCAGGTGATGGTTGGCAATCTGTATATCTTCTTTGGAGAAATGTCTATTTAGGTCTTCTGCCCATTTTTGGATTGGGTTGCTTTTTCGATATTGAGCTGCTTGTATATTTTGGAGATTAAACCTTTGTCAGTTGCTTCATTTGGAAATATTTTCTCGCATTCTGAGGGTCGTCTTTTTGTCTTGTTAATGGTTTCCTTTGTTGTGCAAAAGCTTTTAAGTTTCATTAGGTCCCATTTGTTTATTTTTGTTTTTATTTCCATTTCTCTAGGAGGTGGATCAAAAAGGATATTGCTGTGATTTATGTCATAGAGTGTTCTGCCTGTGTTTTCTTCTAAGAGTTTTATAGTGTCTGGCCTTACATTTAGGTCTTTAATCCGTTTTGAGTTTATTTTTGTGTATGGAGTGTTGAGGGTGTGTTCCAATGTCCTTCTTTTACATGTACCTGTCCAGTTTTCCCAGGACCACTTACTGAAGAGGCTGTCTTTTCTCCACTGTATATTCCTGTTTCCTATATCAAAAATAAGGTGACCATATATGCGTTCGTTTATCTCTGGGCTTTCAATCCTGTTCCATTAATCTATATTTCTGTATTTGTGCCATTACCATACTGTCTTGATTACTGTAGCTCTGTAGTATAGTCTGAAGTCCAGGAGCTTGATTCCTCCAGCTCCGTTTTTTTTTTCTCAAGATTGCTCTGGCTATTCGGGGTCTTTTGAATTTCCATACAAATTGTGAAATTTTTTGTTCTAGTTCTGTGAAAAATGCCATTGGTAGTTTGACAGTGATTCCATTGAATCTGTAGATTGCTTTGGGTAGTATAGTCATTTTCACAATATTGATTCTTCCAATCCAAGAACATGGTATATCTCTCCATCTGTTGGTATCATCTTTAATTTCTTTCATCTAGTTTTCCGCATAGAGGGATTTTGTCTCCCTAGGTAGGTTTATTCCTAGGTATTTTATTCTTTTTGTTGCAAGGGTAAATGGGAGTGTGTCCTTAATTTCTCTTTCATATTTTTCATCATTAGTGTATAGGAGTGCAAGAGATTACTGTGCATTAGTTTTGTATCCTGCTACTTTACCAAATTCATTGATTAGATCTAGTAGTTTTCTGGTAGCATCTTTAGGATTCTCTATGTATAGTATCATATTATCTGCAAAGAGTGACAGCTTTAATTCTTCTTTTCCGATTTGGATTCCTTTTTCTTCTCTGATTGCTGTGGCTAAAACTTCCAAAACTGTGTTGAATAACAGAGGTGAGAGTGGACAGCCTTGTCCTGTTCCTGATCTTAGAGGAAATGGTTTCAGTTTTTCACCATTGAGAATGATGTTTGCTGTGGGTTTGTCATATATGGCCTTTATTATGTTGAGGTAAGTTCCCTCTATGCCTACTTTCTGGAGGGTTTTTATCATAAATGGGTGTTGAATTTTGTCAAAAGCATTTTCTGCATCTATTGAGATGGTCATATGGTTTTGATCCTTCAATTTGTTAATATGGTATATCACCTTGATTCATTTGCATATATTGAAAAATCCTTGCATTCCTGGGATAAACCCCACTTGATCATGGTGTATGATCCTTTTAATGTGCTGCTGGATTCTGTTTGCTAGTATTTTATTGAGGATATTTGCATCTATGCTCATCAGTGATATTGGCCTGTAGTTTTCTTTTTTTGTAACATCTTTGTCTGCTTTTGGTATCAGGGTAATGGTGGTCTTGTAGAATGGGTTTGGGAGTGTCCTCCCTCTGCTATCTTTTGGAAGAGTTTGAGAAGAATAAGTGTTAGCTCTTCTCTAAATGTTTGATAGAATTCACTTGTGAAGCCATCTGGTCCTGGGCTTTTGTTTGTTGGAAGATTTTTAATCACAGTCTCAATTTCAGTGCTTGTGGTTGGTCTGTTTTTATTTTCTATTTCTTCCTGGTTCAGTCTCGGAAGGTTGTGCTTTTCTATGAATTTGTCCATTTCTTCCAGGATGTCCATTTTATTGGCATAGAGTTGCTTGTAGTAATCTCTCATGATCCTTTGTATTTCTGCAGTGTCAGTTGTTACTTCTCCTTTTTCATTTCTAACCCTGTTGATGTGAGTTTTCTCCCTTTTTTTATTGATGAGTGTGGTTAATGATTTATCAATTTTGTTTATACCTCAAAGAACTAGCTTTTAGTTTTTTTGGTCTTTGATGTCGTTTCCTTCATTTTCTTTTCATTTATTTCTCATCTGATCTTTATGATTTCTTTCCTTCTGCTAACTTTGGGGTTTTTTTGTTCTTCTTTCTCTAATTGCTTTAGGTGTAAGGTTAGGTTGTTTATTTGAGATGTTTCTTGTTTCTTGAGGTAGGATTGTATTGCTATAAACTTCCCTCTTAGAACTGCATTAGCTGCATCCCATAGGGTTTGGGTCATCGTGTTTTCATTGTCATATGTTTCTAGGTATTTTTTGATTTCGTCTTCGATTTCTTCAGTGCTCTCTTGGTTATTAAGTAGTATACTGTTTAGCCTCCATGTGTTTGTATTTTTTACAGATTTTTTCCTGTGATTGACATCTAGTCTCATAGTGTTGTTGTTGGAAAAGGTACTTAATATGATTTCAATTATCTTAAATTTACCAAGGCTTGAGTTGTGACTCAAGATAGGATCTATCCTGGAGAATATTTCATGAGCACTTGAGAAGAAAGTGTATTCAGCTGTTTTTTGATGGAATATCCCATAAATATCAATTAAGTCCATCTTGTTTAATGTATCATTTAAAGCTTGTGTCCCCTTATTTATTTTTATTTCGGATGATCTGTCCATTGGTGAAAGTGGGGTGTGAAAGTCCCCTACTATGATTTTGTTACTGTCGATTTCCCCTTTTATGGCTGTTAGCACTTGCCTTATGTATTGAGGTGCTCCTATGTTGGGTGAATAAATATTTACAATTGTTATATCTTCTTCTTGGATTTATCCCTTCATCACTATGTAGCGTCCTTCTTTGTCTCTTGTAATAGTCTTCATTTTAAAGTCAATTTTGTCTGATATGAGAATTGCTACTCCAGCTTTCTTTTGATTTCCATTTGCATGGAATATCTTTTTCCATCCCCTCACTTTCAGTATGTATGTGTCCCTAGGTCTGAAGTGGGTCTTTTGTAGACAGTGTATATACAGACAGGTCTTGTCTTTATATCCATTCAGCCAGTCCATGTCTTTTGGTTGAAGCATTTAACCCATTTATATTTAAGGTAATTATTGATATGTATGCTCCTATTACCATTTTCTTAATTGTTTTGGGTTTGTTTTTGTAGGTCTTTTCCTTCTCTTGTGTTTCCTGCCTAGAGAAGTTCCTTTAGCATTTGTTGTAAAGCTGGTTTGGTGGTGCTGAATTCACTTAGCTTTTGCTTGTCTGTAAAGGTTTTAGTTTCTCCATCAAATGTGAATGAGATCCTTGCTGGGTAGAGTAATCTTGGTTGTAGGTTTTTCCCTTTCATCACTTTAAATATGTCCTGCCACTCCCTTGTGGCTTGCAGAGTTTCTGCTGAAAGATCAGCTGTTAACCTTATGGGGATTCCCTTGCATGTTATTTGTTGTTTTTCCCTTGCTGCTTTTAATCTTTTTTCTTTGTATTTAATTTTTGATAGTTTGATTAATATGTGTCTTGGTGTGTTTCTCTTTGGATTTATCCTGTATCAGACTCTCTGTGCTTCCTGGACTTGATTGACTATTTCCTTTCCCATATTAGGGAAGTTTTCAACTATAATCTCTTCAAATATTTTCTCAGTCCCTTTCTTTTTCTCTTCTTCTTCTGGGACCCCTATAATTTGAGTGTTGGTGTGTTTAATGTCCCAGGGGTCTCTGAGACTGTCCTCAGTGATTTTCATTCTTTTCCTTATTCTGCTCTGTGGTAGTTATTTCTGCTGTTTTATCTTCCAGGTCACTTATCCGTTCTTCTGCCTCAGTTATTCTGCTATTGATTACTTCTAGAGAATTTTTAATTTCATTTATTGTGTTGTTCATCATTGTTTGTTTGCTCTTTAGTTCTTCTAGGTCCTTGTTAAATGTTTCTTGTTTTTTCTCCATTCTATTTCCAAGATTTTGGATCATCTTTACTATCATTACTCTGAATTATTTTGCAGGTAGACTGTCTATTTCCTCTTCATTTGTTTGGTCTGGTGGGTTTTTGCCTTGCTCCTTCATCTGCTGTGTGTTTCTGTGTCTTCTCATTTTCGTTAACTTTCTGTGTCTGGGGTCTCCTTTTCGCAGGCTGCAGGTTTGTAGTTCCTGTTGTTGTTGTTATCTGCCCCCAGTGGCTAAGGTTGATTCAGTGGGTTGTGTAGGCTTCCTGGTGGAGGGAACTAGTGCCTGAGTTCTGGTGGATGAGGCTGGATCTTGTCTTTCTGCTGGGCAGAACCGCATCCAGTGATGTGTTTTGTGGTGTCTGTGACCTTATTATGATTTTAGGCAGCCTCTCTGCTAATGGGTGGGGTTGTGTTCCTGTCTTGCTAGTTGTTTGGCATAGGGTGTTCAGCACTGTAGCTTGCTGGTCATTGAGTGGAGCTGGGTCTTATTGTTGAGTAGGAGATTTCTGGGAGAGCTTTCACCATTTGATATTATGTGGAGCCGGGACGTCTCTGGTGGACCAATGTCCTGAACTCGGCTCTCCTGCCTCAGAGGCACAGGCCTGACACCTGGCTGAGGCACCAAGACCCTGTCAGGCACACAGCTCAGAATAAAAGTGAGAAAAACAGAATGAAAGAAAGAAAAAAATAATCTAAAATAAAATAAAGTTATTAAAATAAAAAATTATTAAAAATTAAAAAAAATAAGAAAAAATCAAAGAAAGAAAGAAGAGAACAAGCACACCAAAAAAACAAATCCACCAATGATAACAAGCACTAAAAGCTGTAAAAAAATAAAAGAAAAAAAAAAAAACGGACAGACAGACGCCTAGGACAAATGGTAAAAGAAAAGCTATACAGACAAAAATTACACAAAGAAGCATATACATACACACTCACAAAAAGAGAACAAGGAAAAACATATATATATATATCTATATATAAAGAAAAAAAAAGTATTGGAGCAACCAAATCAATAAACATATCTACCAATGATAGTAAACTCTAAATATTAAACTAAGATAAACATAAAACCAGAAACAAGTTAGAAACAGAAAGAAAACCCCAAGTCTACAGTTTCTCCCAAAGTCCACCACCTCAATTTGGGATGATTCACTGTCTAGTCAGGTATCCCAGAGAGGCAGGTACATCAAGTTGATTGTGGGGATTTAATCCGCTGCTCCTGATGCTGCTGGGAGAAATTTCCCTTTCTCTTCTTTATTCACACAGCTCCTGGGGTTCAGCTTTGGATTTGGCCCTGCCTCTGCATGTAGGTCACCTCAGGGCATCTGTTCTTCGCTCATACAGGACAGGGTTAAAGTAGCAGCTGATTAGGGGGCTCTGGCTCACTCAGGCTGGGAGGAGGGAGGAGTCTGGAAAGCAGGGCAAGCCTGCAGCGCCAGAGGCCAGCATGACGTTGCAAAAGCCTGAGGCATGCTGTGTTTTCTCCCAGGGAAGTTGTCCCTGGATCACAGGACCTTGGCTTTGGCGGGCTGCACAGGCTCCCAGGAGGGGAGGTGTGGATAGTAACCTGTGCTTGCACACAGGCTTCTTGGTGCTGCAGTGGCAGCCTTAGTGTCTCATGCCCATATCTGGGGTCTGCGCTGATAGCTGCGTCTCACGTCTGTCTCTGGAGCTTGTTTAGGCAGTGCTCTGAATCCCCTCTCCTCACGCACCCTGAAACAATGGTCTGTTGACTCTTATACATTTCCAGACATTTTCCCAGACTCCCTCCCGGCTAGCTGTGGTGCACTAGCCCCCTTCAGGCTGTGTTCATGCAGCCAACCCCAGTCTTCTCCCTGGGATCTGACCTCCAAAGCTCGAGCCTCTGCTCCCATCCCCCACCTGCCCCAGAGGGTGAGCAGACAATCCTCTCAGGCTGGTGAGTGTTGTTTGGCACTGATCCTCTGTGTGGGAATCTCTCTGCTTTGCCCTCTGCACGCCTATTGTTGTGCTCTCCGCCATTGCTCCGAAGCTTCCCCCCGGCCACCCCCTGTCTCCACCAGTGAAGGGGCCTCCTATTGTGTGGGAACTTTTCCTCCTTCACAGCTCCCTCCCAGAGGGGCAGGTCCAGTGCCTATTCTTCTGTGTCTGTTTTTTCTTTTTTCTTTTGCCCTACCCAGGTAGGTGGGGATTTTCTTGCCTTTGGGCAGTCTGAAGTCTTTTGCCAGCGTTCAGTAGGTGTTCTCTAGGAGTTGTTCCATATGTAGATGTATTTCTGATATATTTGTGGGGAGGAAGGTGATCTCCACGTCTTACTCCTCCGCCATCTTGAAGGTCTCCTCAGTTCTTTTGTTCTTTAGTGGCAAAACTTTACTTTTTTTCACATATGATTATACTGCCAATAATCATCTATATTGTTGTATGTCATTCACATTGACTGCTGTATACTATTTCACTGGAGGAATATGATACAGTTTATTCTTCAACTCTTCAGATGGTGTACTTGAGATGTTCCCCAATTTTTATTATTGTGAATATCATTGAATATGTATGCTGCTGTACATGTGCAAGAATTCCCTTAGCTACTTGGGAGTGGAGTTGCTGAGTCATCAGTATGTAAGTGGTCAATTTTAGAATATAACATTGAACTGTTTTCCAGAGTGGTTGTATCAGTTTACACTCCCAAAGGCAATATCTAAAAGATCCAGTGGAACCTACTCAGCACATGATATTATCCAACTTTTAAACAGTTGCCAATTGACTAGGGGCAAAGTTGTATATCATCATTGTCTTTATTTGCATTCCCTCAACCATTCATTTTTTAAATAACTCATTGGCCACAGTGTTTCCTCTTTTGTGAAATGCTGGTTCATGTCTCTTTTCCTGATTTCTTTTTGACTGTTTGTAATTTATGGCAAATGTCCGAAAATGTTAATACCTTTTGTTACAGCATTTTTAATTCTGGGAATTTATCATATGAAGATAAATTTTCAAAGTTTGCCTGAAGGAATTCACTGAAGCTGTATGTATAACAGCAAAATGCAGTAAACATGATAAATGTTCAATAAATGAGGATTGTCTAAATAAATTATGAAAATATACTTAAAAAAGGATAACTGAATACATTAGTGATGTGATTATGTATATGGAATCAAAGGAAGATATTCACAATATGTTAAATGTTAAAAGAAAAAAGTTGGTCCTAAAGGTGTAGATACATCATGATTCCATTGTGTGTATTTATTTGTGTGTATATGTATGGACTTATATGTTAAAAGTAGAAAGAACTACACGTTATTCACAGTTCTTACCTCTAGATTTAGAATGATTTACATTCTTTGCTCTTGTCTATCTATTTTTCAACTCTAAAATTCATTATTATGCCATTAAACCAAGTCTATACTTTAGATATATAAACTCACAGAAATCTTAGATAATTTACATAAAGGCACATAGCCAGTAAGTGGCAGAGTTGGGCCTAGAACCCAAACAATCTCAGATAAACAGTCTCTTAATATTTGTTTATTCTTTACTCAATTCACTGTGGTCCTGCATCAGGAATGTCAATATCCCTGTCCTTTTGGTCAAGCATTAAACTTTTGAATGGTAATAAGAGTAATTGATCTCTTCCCGCCTAAAAGTGTTAACTGGATGCATGGGTGTAAAGGAATATCATGCAATGATAATTTTGGGGGTAGGCTAGGTGGGACGAAATCGAACAGTTCCTGTGCATGTACTTAATCTGAAGTGAAGCGTTTGCATAGAGCCAATCTAAGGAAGGAAGCATTTTTTCACAGTCCTCAGATACTTTCTGATACAGGCATGCCTTAGAGATACTGTAGGTTCAGCTCCAGACCACCCCAATAAAGTAAAGATCACAATAAAGTGAATCACATGAATTTTTTGATTTTGCAGTGCATATAAACGTTATGTTTACACCATACTGTAGTCTATTAAGTGTGTGATAATAGCATTATGTCTAAAAAAAGTATGTGTTTTAATTAAAATACTTTATTGCTAAAAAGTGATATCATTTGGACCTACAAGTTGTAATATTTTTGCAATAGTAACATCAAAGATCACTGATCACAGATCACCATAACAAATATAATAATAAAGAAAAAGTATGAAATATTGTGAGAATTACCAAAATGTGACACAGAGACATGAAGTGAGGAAATGCTGTTGGAAAAATGACAATAATAGACTTGTTCAACGCAGGGTTGCCACAAAACTTCAGTTAGTAAAAAACACAATATCTGTGAAGTGTAATAAAATGAGGCACGTCTGTATAAGGAAAGATTTGCTATTAGCATAATTACAAAGGTCATTGCCCCATACGGTCTTTTAATAATCTGATGACAGATTAGTAAGACTATCATTAACCTACCATTTGGCTCACATGACTGGATGTGAAAAAGTCAGTGGATTTTTAGGAGAATGAATATCCAGGTGCTTTAATTTTAGTGTTACTATATTGAATTTTACTATTTTTCAATTCTTTATTTTCATCAGTCTCTACTCCTCTCATGCCCTTTCTCATTATTTTACATAAAATCCTAACCTTGGTTCAGAGTATTCCCATGATAGCTTCTGATTAAAACACAATAAAGACCACATTAAGGTTAAGCAGAATATAAAAGGTGACGAGGTATACAGGGAACCATTAATCTATCCTCAGTTGAAACTGCTAAATCTACTGAAAATAATTCCTCAAATCCAGTATAACCCTGATTACACCATAGTCAAAGCTTGTTCTTTTTAAGCTGGGATCTAAATATGATTTGAGTCAAGGAGTACCTAAGGAATTAAAGAGACAAAAAGGGAAAACAAACTGAAATATAATGTTGAGTCTAGAGTTTAAATGTCAACTACTACTATGAGCTCTACTCATTGTCCTAACATTACTATTATTATGACTATATCTCCTTAGTTTTAGCAGTGTTGGTGACCAGACGCCTCATGGTGGCTGTCATTGCTGCTGCACATCAATCTACCTCATTTGCTATCTTTCTAATACATTCATAGCATCCTCCTATTAATGAATAACTGAGGAAAGAGCAGGGCTGAAATATACTATATTTAATAAAAAAGATTTATAAAACTCATAACTCTCCTATAAGCCATCTAGCAATTACCTGGAAGATTTCAAAAGCACTATATTTTCTCATAGGCCTAAATATTTGTCAATAATGAGTTCCTGACTAAATTATCCTAGGTTTTTCTTGCTAGAACTGAATGATTTAAGAACACTCGTTGCTTACTACATCAAGATTGATTAATGATTGGCTAAATCTTTGCTTGGTCGCTGAAAAACCCTAAGCTTTTCTTCTTTGCCTTTAACCACCTATGTTTATGGCAAATGCTCAATAACATGTTTACTATATCTATCAGCCGAAAGAACTATTTTTAGATCAGACTAATTTTGTGTTTTAAAACAAGGCTATCCTGCTGTGATATAAAAAATGTTATGGGACAGGAGCATCATGTCAGCAAGATGACAGCTGAGGAAGCTCTAGCCCCAATTCCCTTCATAGAAACACCAACTTAATAACAATATACAAACCAAAATGCCTTAATGAAAACTCCAGAAACCAATGAAGAAGTCACAGTACCCCAGGTGAGCACAAAGCTAAGAGCAGCTGCATTGAAACAGCTAAGAAAAGCTACTTCATTCTACCTATGATTATCCTCCCCCAGATTGGCACAATTCAGCATGCCTGGGAGAAAATAGCCAACTTGCAAGTTTCTCCCTTGGAAGGGAAAGAGAAGAGTATAACATGTGTCTAACATTCTGGTTTTTGGCAGGGTTGTTCAAAGGACTGGTTTTTGTCTCACCTCACAGGAAGAAAACTGATGGAATTAGAATACTTTGGATATCTGGGCACTCAGTACAAAAGACAGCTAAATATCTTAATGGAGCACCAGAGAACCTGCAGTATTGCAGACAGATACCGAGGGAGGAAAACATTTTGAGCTCCCAAAAAAGAAACTGGCAAATCTCTCCAATTGAGAAATTACACCCACAAGCACAGAGGAGACATATCCACAGAAAAAGGTTGAGAGGCCCTGAGAATCTCTAGCCAGGCTAATTGGTGAAGGTCTTCCTCTATATGAAGCTAGCCTGTAAAGACTGGGAGAGGAGGCTGTTTTTCCAAATAACCAAGTCTTTTGGTGGGGGTTGGGGGGGAGTGGAGTTAAAGTAACAATGCATATGAAGAAACAGCAAAGCATGACCCAATGAAGAGAACAAAATGAATCTCCAGAAACCAGCACTAAAGAAACGGAGATATATGAATGACCTGACGAAGAAATAAAAGTAACTGTCTCAAAACTCAATGATCCTAAAGCGAATACAGATAGATAAGTAAGCGAAATCAGGAAAACAATGCATGAACAAAATGAGAATATCAATAAATAGATAGAAAATTAAAAAGAACCAAACAGAAAACTTGGAGCTGAATAATATAATAACTGAATTTAAAATTGTTGTAGGGGGCGTACCACTGCAGTCTTGATCGAACAGAAAAAAGAACTAGCAAATTCAAAAAGAGATCATTTGAAGTTACCAATTTAGAAAAGTAAAAGAAAAAAAATGAAGAAAAGTGAATAAAACCTAAGGAGTTTATGGGAAACCATCAAGAGGACCAATATACACATTCTGGACTCCCACTCTTTCTGGGAGTCCAGAAGGAAAGGAGAGAGTATCTTTGAAGAAATAATTGTTGAAAACTTTCCAAATATAAGCATCTGAATTCAAGAATCTCAAGAGATTCCAAAGGATAAACCAAGAGAAGCCCACACTGAGGCACATGATAATCAAACTGTCAAAAGTCAAAAACACAGAAAATAAAATCTTGAAGGAAAGCAGAGAAAAGCAACTCATCACACAAAAGGGAGTTCTCATAAAATTATTAGCAGATTTCTCAGCAGAAAGCTTAGAGTTCAGAATCAAATGGAATAATATTCTCAAAGTGCTAAAATAAAAGAAAAAACCCACAGCTGACCAAGATATTCTATCTGGAAAACTACCTTTCAAAAATGAAGGCAAAATAAAGAGTTTCTCGGGTAAATGAAAGCTGACGGAGTTCAGTGACACCAGACCTGCCTTACAAGAACTGCTAAAGGGAGTTTTTCAAGCCAAAATGAAAGAACACTAGACAGCAACATGAAAACATACAAAATATATAGGTCTTTGGTAAAGATATATAAATAGACAAGTACAGAATCTCAAATTACTGTAATAGTGTTGATTAAATCACTTTAACCCTGATGTTGAATTTAAAAGTACAAAAAATAACTATATTGATAAAACTATGTTAATAGATACATACTATGAAAAATGTAATTTACATCAAGACCATAAAATATAGGGAATATGAAAATTTCTCAAAAAATGAACAATAGAATTATTGTATCCTCCAAAATTCACACTCCTTGGCATATATCCAAAGGAGTTGAAAAGAGAATCTTGAAGAGATATTTGCACGCCTATGTTCACTGTAGCATTATTCATAAAAATCAAGAGATTGAAGTAACCTTAACATTTATCAACAGATGAATGGATGAAGAAAATACGATAAATAAATATAGTGGAAAATCATTCAAAATTATAAAAGGAGGAATTCCTGTTATACGCTACAACATGGATAAATCTTGAGGACATTATGCTAAGTAAAATAAGCTAGTAACAAAAAGACAAATACTTATTAATCAAACTATCAAAAATTAAACACAAAGAAAAAATATTAAAAGCAGCATGGAGAAAACAACAAATAACATACAAGGGAATCCCCATAAGGTTAACAGTTGATCTTTCAGCAAAAACTCTGCAAGCCACAAGGGAGTGGCAGGACATATATAAAGTGATGAGGGGGAAAAACCTACAACCAAGATTACTCTACCCAGCAAGGATCTCATTCACATTCAACAAGCAAAAGCTAAGAGAATTCAGCACCACCAAACCAGCTTTATAAGAAATGCAAAAGGAACGTCTCTAGGCAGGAAACACAAGAGAAGGAAAAGACCTACAATAACAAACCCAAAACAATTAAGAAAATGGTAATAGGAACATACATATCAATAATTACCTTAAATGTAAATGGATTAAATGCTCCAACCAAAAGACACAGACTGGCTGAATGGATACAAAAACAAGACCTGTCTGTATATACGCTGTCTACAAAAGACCCACTTCAGACCTAGGACACATACATACTGAAATTCAGAGGATGGAAAAAGATATTCCATGCAAATGGAAATCAAAAGAAAGCTGGAATAGCAATTCTCATATCAGACAAAATAGACTTTAAAATAAAGACTATTACAAGAGACAAAGAAGGACACTACATAATGATGAAGGGATCAATCCAAGAAGAAGATATAGCAATTGTAAATATTTATTCACCCAACATAGGAGCACCTCAATACATAAGGCAAGTGCTAACAGCCATAAAAGGGGAAATCAACAGTAACAAAATCATAGTAGGGGACTTTCACACCCCACTTTCACCAATGGACAGATCATCCGAAATGAAAATAAATAAGGGAACACAAGCTTTAAATGATACATTAAACAAGATGGACTTAATTGATATTTATGGGATATTCCATCCAAAAACAACTGAATACACTTTCTTCTCAAGTGCTCATGGAATATTCTCCAGGATAGACCATCTCTTGGGTCACAAATCAAGCCTCGGTAAATTTAAGAAAATAGAGAGCATATCAAGTATCTTTTCCGACCACAACACTATGAGACTAGATATCAATTAGAGGAAAAAAACTGTAAAAAACACAAACACATGGAGGATAACAATACATTACTAAATATCCAAGAGATCACTGAAGAACTCAAAGAGGAAATCAAAAAACACCTAGAAACAAATGACAATGAAAACACAATGGCCCAAAACTATGGGATGCAGCAAAAGCAGTTCTAAAAGGGAAGTTTAGAGCAATACAAACCTACCTTAGGAAACAAGAAAGAACTTAAATAAAAACCGTAAATTTGTACCTAAAGCAATTAGAGAAAGAAGACAAAAAACCCCCAAAGTTAGCAGAAGGAAAGAAATCATAAAGATCAGATGAGAAATAAATGAAAAAATATGAAGAAAACGATAGCAAAGATCAAAAAAACTAAAAGCTGGTTCTTTGAGAAGATAAACAAAACTGAAAAACCATTAGCCAGACTCATCAAGAAAAAAAGGAAGACGACTCAAATCAACAGGATTAGAAATGAAAAAGGAGAAGTAACAACTGACACTGCAGAAATACAAAGGATCATGAGAGATTACTACCAGAAACTCTATGCCAATAAAGTGGACAACCTGGAAGAAATGGACAAATTCTTAGAAAAGCACAACCTTCCGAGACTGAACCAGAAAGAAATAGAAAATAAAAACAGACAAATCACAAGCACTGAAATTGAGACTGTGATTAAAAATCTTCCAACAAACAAAAGCCCAGGACCAGATGGCTTCACAGGTGAATTCCATCAAACATTTAGAGAAGAGCTAATACTTATTCTTCTCAAGCTCTTCCATAAGATAGCAGAGGGAGGAACATTCCCAAACTCATTCTACGAGGCCACCATCACCCTGATACCAAAACCAGACAAAGATGTCACAGAAAAAGAAAACTACAGGCCAGAATCACTGATGAACATAGATGCAAATATCCTCAACAAAAGACTAGCAAACAGAATCCAGCAGCACGTTAAAAGGATCATACAGCATGACCAAGTGGGCTTTATCCCAGGAATGCAAGGATTCTTCAATATACACAAATCAATCAATATAATACACCATATTAACAAATTGAAGGATTAAAACCATATGATCATCTCAATAGATGCAGAAAAATATTTTGACAAAATTCAACACCTATTTATGATAAAAACCCTCCAGAAAGTAGGCATAGAGGGAACTTACCTCAACATAATAAAGGCCATATATGACAAACCCACAGCAAACATCTTTCTCAATGGTGAAAAACTGAAACCATTTCCTCTAAGATCAGGAACAAGACAAGGTTGTCCACGCTCACCACTATTATTCAACATAGCTTTGGAAGTTTTAGCCACAGCAATCAGAGAAGAAAAAGAAATAAAAGGAATCCAAATCGGAAAAGAAGAATTAAAGCTGTCACTCCCTGCAGATGGCATGATACTATACATAGAGAATCCTAAAGATGCTACCAGAAAACTACTAGAGCTAATCAATGAATTTGGTAAAGTAGCAGGATACAAAATTAATGCACAGAAGTCTCTTGCATTCCTATACACTAATGATGAAAAATCTGAAAGAGAAATTAAGGAAACACTCCCATTTACCACTGCAGCAAAAAGAATAAAATACCTAGGAATAAACCTACCTAAGGAGACAAAAGACCTGTATACAATAAACTATAAGACACTGATGAAAGAAATTAAAGATGATACAGATGGAGAGATATACCATGTTCTTGGATTGGAAGAATCAACATTGTGAAAATGACTATACTACCCAAAACAATCTACAGATTCAGTGCAATCCCTATCAAACTACCAATGACATTTTTCACAGAACCAGAACAAAACATTTCACAATTTGTATGGAAACACAAAAGACCCTGAAGAGCCAAAGCAATCTTGAGAAAGAAAAACGGAGCTGGAGGAATCAGGCTCCCTGACTTCAGACTATACTACAAAGCTACAGTAATCAAGACAGTATGGTACTGGCACAAAAACAGAAATACAGATAAATGGAACAGGATAGAAAGCCCAGAGATAAACCCACACACCTATGGTCAACTAATCTATGACAAAGGAGGCAAGTATATACAATGAAGAAAAGACAGTCTCTTCAATAAGTGGTGTTGGGAAAACTGGATAGCTACATATAAAAGAATGAAATTAGAACACTCCCTAACACCATACACAAAAATAAACTCAAAATGGATTAAAGACCTAAATGTAAGGCCACACACTATCAAACTCTTAGAGGAAAACATAGGCAGAACACTCTATGACATAAATCCCAGCAAGATCCTTTTTGATCCACCTCCTAGAGAAATGGAAATAAAAACAAAAATAAGCAAATGGGACCTAATGAAACTTAAAAGCTTTTGCACAGCAAAGGAAACCATAACCAAGGCAAAAAAGGCAACCCTCAGAATGGGAGAAAATATTTGCAAATGAAGCAACTGACAAAGGATTAATCTCCAAAATATACAAGCAGCTCATGCAGCTCAATATCAAAAATACAAACAACCCATCCAAAAATGGGCAGAAGACCTGAATAAACATTTCTGCAAAGAAGATATACAGATTGCCAACAAACACATGAAAGGATGCTCAACATCACTAATCATTAGAGAAATGCAAATCAAAACTACAATGAGGTATCACCTTGCACTGGTCCGAATGGCCATCATCAAAAAATCTACAAACAATAAATGCTGGAGAGGGTGTGGAGAAAATGGAACCCTCTTGCACTTTTGGTGGGAATGTAAATTGATACAGCCATTATGGAGAACAGCATGGAAGTTCCTTAAAAAACTAAAAATAGAACTACCGTATGACCCAGCAATCCCACTACTGGGCATATACCCTGAGAAAACCATAATTCAAAAGGAGTCATGTACCACAATGTTCATTGCAGCTCTATTTGCAATAGCCAGGACATGGAATCAACCTAAGTGTCCATCAACAGATTAATGGATAAAGAAGGTGGGGCACATATAGACAATGGAATATTACTCAGCCAAAAAAAGAAATGAAATTGAGTTATTTGTAGTCAGGTGGATGTACCTAGAATCTGTCATACAGAGTGAAGTAAGTCAGAAAGAGAAAAATAAATACCGTATGCTAACACATATATATGGAATCTAAAAAAAAAAAAAAAAAAAGGTTCTGATGAACCCAGGGGCAGGACAGGATTAAAGACGCAGGCATAGAGAATGGACTTGAGGACACATGGAGTGGGGGAGCGGAAAGGGGAAGCTGGGACAAAGTGAGAGGGTAGCATTGACGTATATACACTACCAAATATAAAATAGATAGCTAGTGGGAAGCAGCTGCATAGCACAGGGAGATCACCTCAGTGCTTTGTGATCACGTAGAGGGGTGGGATATGGAGGGTTGGAGGGAGACACAAGAGGGAGGGGATATGGGGATATATGCATACATATAGCTGATTCACTTTTTTATAAAGCAGAAACTAACACACCATTGTAAAGCATTTATACTCCAATAAAGATGTTAAAAAAAATACAAATGCTGCATGATTCTACTTAAATGAGGTATCTAAAGTAGTCAAATTCATAGAAAAATAAAGTAGAAAGTGGTTACCAGGAGCTAGGGAGGAAGAAAAGCGGTATTGTTCAGTGGGTGTAGCGTTTCAGTTTGACAAGATAAAAAGTTCTAGAAATCTGTTGCATTACAAGGTACATATAGTTAACACTACTGTAGTGTACATGCAAAAACAGTTAAGATGGTAAGTTTTATGTTATGTGTTTTTTACTGAAATAAAAAAAATATATTATAGGACAGGAACTTTAACATAGTGGTTATGAGCACAAGCTTTGGATCCCAACTAACCTGGGCTTAATTTTTGATTTAGTCTCATGCTAGCCATGTGTGCTCAGCAACTTACTTAATCTCTCCAGTAGGTTTCATATTTGGCAAAATGGGGATAATAACTGATTCTACCTTGTGTCATTATTATTAGACATTTTTTAGTTAAGTGTGAAACCCTGAACTCAGTGCTAGGCAACTGGTGAGCGCTGAATTAATAGTAATGCAGGTCAGGAAGAGGCAGTATAACTGAAGCATTGGGGGTAAGACTGGTGACTTCCTGAAAGCTTTGATGTGCATGGAGATTGTGGGTAAGTGAGTATTTGAAGACTAGCTATATTCACATTATTGTTGTGCCCACGTTGGGATGAACACTTTAACATAACATAAGGGTAGAGAGCTGAGCCCCACTGCCCCTAACTCATCTATAGGTCTCTATCCAAAGTCCTGGAGTACTTTCAGAATATGATCTCTGAACCCTACCATAAAGACCACAGAACCTGATCAGTCTATTCCAAAATGCATTTTCCAAAAGATTATAACCTATATTTTGAAACAAACTGAAAATACATGATTACAGAATTCCCATTTGTGTTCCCATATTTAACTTAAAAATAATCATTTCTGGGTGAAGAAAAACACATTAAATTTAGGAGAGTGAAACAATAAAAATGTTTACCATGACTCAATATATACTGGTTTTAAGTAGGTAAGAACATGATTACAACTACCCACACCCTCACGATAAATTAGCATTTTAATTAAGGACAATCTGTTATTCAGAGAAATCAGAAATCAAATTAGTTTTCAGTGGTCTTCCTAGAAGAAAGCATTTCAAGAGTCAATCTTCCAAAAGGTACAATATTTCTCAGTTCTGCTGATAAAACAAAAATGAGGATATGTAAAGAGGCTTTCCTACGCCCTTATAAAATCTCCTAGTTGATACTCACAAAGGAAGTAAAATCTGCCTTATTTCTTTGCCCACCTTCAGTGAACTTTTAAAGTCCATCTATATGTATTGAAGAATCTTAAGTTCATTCCCCCTCTGGGATACATTCTGCATATGGTCTGCTCCTAAAACAAACATTCATTTAAACTTTAAATCCAAAAGGAATTCTTCCATTTTATTTCTAGTTTTGTTTCCTTTGATCCTGAAAGTAATTAACTTTCAGTGGCAGCTAATTATAAGTGAAGAGAAATCAGAGTCTATATGGTTGTTTGTTTGGTGCAGGCTTGGCAAAGTGTTTTTTAATTGGAGAGTCTTTTTGTTCTATGCATTTCAATTCATTTTACACTGTATTTATTATCCAGGATTCATATTATAACCATGACCTTTCATCTAATGACAGAATCTCACACACAAAAATAATTATTTTAACAAAGAGATACAAGAGCTCTAAAAGAGAAACGAGAGAGGCTGAGAGGGAGTAAATGTGACACAAGAAAAGCCACAACTAAATCCACTCCCTAGTTTCATCATTACAATCCCATGAAGACCTCCTCATATCAAAAGATACTTGAACTGGAAAATCCTCTTCCCCAAACTTATTTCAAACAAAAATCAGTTCTTATGGAGAGACACGTAAGTGAAGGTAACTGAGGCCAGAGGTGTTCTTACCATTCCACATTATTACTAATAATCCATTCCACATTATTACTAATAATCAGAGGCATGGAGGAATCTGAAAGTTAATGAGCTGCCAGTCAAATGACCCTTACTACACTACCCACTTCTCTGAAAATGACCCTTGCAAAAACTCACCAATTCTTTTTGTCATCAACTCTTTGCTTTTCAAAAGGTAAACCAGGCCTTGTAAAATATGCATTGTCTGTTTAAAATAAATATGTAATAATTTTCTTTTTTTTTTTTTTAAAGTAACTGAACACAATGAGGGGACGTAAAGTCTGTATTTCTGAGAGAGGACTCTAAGCTTCCTAGCCTTTTTAAACACCTCCTTAACCAACCAAAAATAATCAGCATTCCAGAAAATCAACCCTCCACATGTTAACCAGAGAGGGACCTTGATCTACCTGACTGCTCTTCAGTTAAGGTAAGAACCAGTGCCACAAAGATAGTCTAGGGGCATATTATCCAACATCCTCTCCAAGTTTGTATAGAGTTAGAGCATCAGAAAGCAATATATCTAGACCTAATTAGTTTACACCCATGCAGAACACCACCTGTGAGTTATTTCTATGGATGTGGCTTATTCAGGAGTCAAGGCATAAAATGACCATTTTCTCACTTCCTACAAAATTACTGATAAAGACAATAGTCTCTATGTTTTCAAATAACCAACATGAAAATTTTCTTTCTAAATACAGTACAAGAAAAATGTTGCTTCTCCTGAAGAACTGGCATGTTATCTATTATTAGTAAAATGAATTTTGTAATCCACTGCATATGCTTTTTTTTTTTTTTTTTAAAGCTAACCTTTATTGAGCATTTACTAGGTGTCAGGAACTTTTTTTTTTTTTTTTTTGGCTGTGCGGCACGTGGGATCCTAGTTCTTCGACTAGGGATCGAACCCACACTTCCTGCATTGGAAGCATGGAGTCTTAACCACTGGACCACAAGGGAAGTCCCTGCATATGCTTTTATTTCTTCTACATCTAGGACTCTCAAGGTAAATACATTATCCAATCACAGTAACTAAGTTAGCCTAGGTGAATTGTATATTTACTTACTCTTCTAGATTAATTTAAAATTTCAATTGTATTTTATTTTTTTGGGGGGTGTTTTAATAGATCTTAAAGTGCAGACTTCATCCTCCTATTTTTGGAGGAAACTGATCTTTAATACTCATAACTGACTTTAGAACTTAGTGAATGTAATTATTTTCTACTTGGAATTACAGAGATACATTTTTAAAGATACACAATTCTACTTCTACTTTTAAGAAACATATTAAAGTGCAGATCATTAACTGTACACATGATAAAGAGATTCAAAGTTTTACACACATGACAAGGGATTAAAATGTCACACTAATGAGTCAAAGATCACACATTATAAGTCTTTATGTTGGCTACTCCATTATAGAGTTTATATGGTTAGCTACCTTGTAAATATGGCTGATTGATTCCTAAAAGGTTAAGTGGGGTCCATGGGCTAGTAAACATCCATTCATACTGCTGGGATATTAAACAAAAGTATATGTCATTGTTAGGGCATCGCTAATATTACCTTCACATACAAGGTTTGTACATACTTTCATTTTCAGAAATTATCAGAAACTGTTGCATACCAAGTCCTCATGTCTCTTTAAACTATCTCTCCCTCTTAAGATTTAGCTGTCCTCAGGCTATCTCATTTCCACTCAGTCCTCTTCTATCTGTAGCCTTCCATAAGCATCTTGAGAAATCAATCTAGACATCATGCAAGGGGTGTTCTGGGGACTATACTGTTGCAGATATTTATAGAAAGCCCTGCTAATGAGCCATCTTACTCTGATCTGCTGTAGCTTCCAACTGAAACAAATTGTTAAAAAAATAAGAAACTGTAGACGAGGTCACATTCATCCTTTCCAGTGGAGTTAAGTGGTGGTTTCTAGAAGAACACCATTTTTCTCCACAGCAGAACTTTGAAAGTAACTTCACCCTTTAATCTGTTAGGAATCTGTCATGCATGAATTTTTAGCCTCTACTATAATTTCCAATAATTAATTCCATGTGTTTTGAGATCCTAGCATTCCATTCTCAAAATAGCAGAATAATGTACCTTTGGAATTTGATAAACATCTCTATGTCTAATTTACTAATATTAATAAATTTTGTAAAGTTTCAGCACAATTTTAAATTTTTAAATGTGTTTATACTTTATAAAATGTATGGTCCCAAGCATATCCTCATATGAAAGTTCATCTGAATGAAAACTCATGTATAAATGTAATTCCTCCCGTTACAGTTCTTGCTCAAGAGGGTTTGCATTAAAGGTAGTGAAGGTACCCACTAGGTTTTTTTCTTGTTTTTACTGTTGTTTGTTTGTTTTGCATAATGATAGGACCTATTAAAGAATAGTTCAGATTGCTTTTTCTCTTAAATTAATGCTTTGCCATGTTCTTATGCATTCTGAAATACATCTTCTTACTTATATGTAGACCACCTGTATCTATATTGAGTGACACCTAATTTCATACTGCTGTCTCCAACTCTGATCATTATTACATGGGTCATTATAGTCTCCTCCTCCTTATTCTCTCACCCATTTAAGTGATGTTGTTTCATACATGTATAATACATTCAGGTTATTTTGCCACATTTGGCATTTCATCCTGGGATTTCCTAAATTCTTGAATGATGTTATTAAACCTTAAAAAAAATTAAAGCTCACTTTTTGTGCTGTAATGTTCTATAGGTTTAGACAAATGCTTAATGTCTTCTAATCACCATTCCAGTATCATTAAAATAATTTCACTCTAAAAAATCCTCTGTACTTCATCTATTCAACCTTCCTCTCTCCCACTACCCTGAGTCCTGGCAACCAATGATCTGTTTACCATCTCAATAATTTTGCCCTTTCCAGAATGTCATATAGGTGAAAGTATATAGTATAGAGCCTTTTTAGAATGACTTGTTTTACTTAGCAATTTGCATTGAAGATTTATCCATGCTTTTTGTGGCTTGATAGCTCATTTGTTTTAATATCTAAATGAGATTCCATTATATGAATGTACCACAGTTTGTTTATCCATTTACTTTTGAAGAGCATACTGGTTGCTTCCAGTTTTGGGCAATTGTGAATAAAGCTGCTATAAATATTCACCTGCAGATTTTGTCTGGACATAAGCTTCCAAATCAGCTAAGTAAATACCTAGGAATGTGATCATAGGTATAATTTTGTTTAGTTTTATAAGACACTGACAAACTGTCTTCCAAAGTGGCTGTACCATTCTGATTTTCTATCAGCAATAAAAAAGAGTTCCTGTTGCACCACCTCTTCACAAGAGTTGGTATCATAAATTTTTGGATTTTAGTGTAATGGTATCTCACTGTCATTTTAATTAGCAATTCTCTTAGGACAAATGATGTTGAACATCTTTTCATATTATTTCCATCTGCATATCTTATTTGGTGAGATATCTTTTCTGACCTTTGGCCCATTTTTTAAATTGGGTTGTTTCCTTATCATTGAATGCTAAGAACTTTTTTTGTGGGGCTTCCCTGGTGGTGCAGTGGTTGAGAATCTGCCTGCCAATGCAGGGGACACGGGTTCGAGCCCTGGTCTGGGAAGATCCCACATGCCGTGGAGCAACTGGGCCCGTGAGCCACAACTACTGAGCCTGCGCGTCTGGAGCCTGTGCTCCGCAACAAGAGAGGCCGCGATAGTGAGAGGCCTGCGCACTGCGACGAAGAGTAGCCCCCGCTCGCCGCAACTAGACAAAGCCCTCGCACAGAAACGAAGACCCAACACAGCCAAAAATAAAACAACATAAATTAATTAATTAAAAAAAACACTTAAAAAAAAAAGAACTTTTTTGTGTATTTTAAATACAATTTCTTTATCAGATAGTATATTTTAAATATTTTCTCTCAGTCTGTGGTTTACATTTAAATTCTCTTAACAGTATATTTATCATAGCATATGTTTTTAATTTTAATATATTAAATTTACCAAGTTTTTCTTTCATGAATTTTACTAGAGGTGTTGTATTTAAAAACCCATCACCAAACTAAAGTGACGTATGTATTTTTCCCTGTGTTTCCTATGATAAGGTTTATAGTTTTACTTTATATTTAGATGTATGATTTATTTTGGAAAGGGTTTAGTTTCTCATTATTAAGTATCAGTTTGTCTGTAGGTTTTGCATGGATATTCTTTTTCAAATTGTGAAAGTTCCCCTTTCATTCCTACTGGATTTTTACAATATGGTCTTTCTATATCAATTGATAAAATTATATGCATTTTCCTCTTCAGTCCGCTGATGTGGTGGATTATATTATTTGACTGCATTATATATAAGATAGATGATAGATAGATAGATAGATAGATAGATAGATAGATAGATAGGCTTGCCAACACCATGGTTTCAGCTTCTAGACTCCAGAACCATAAAAGAATAAATTTTTGTTGCTTTAACCCAAACTGTGTGTGATAATTTATTATGGCAGTCCTAAGTCCTAATTTTTGTTGCTTTAACCCAAACTGTGTGTGATAATTTATTATGGCAGTCCTAAGACACTAATTTAGTTAGGGTGTATAATTCCTTTAACATATTGTTGGATTCAATTTGCTAATATTTCATTGAGGATTTTGTGCCTTTTTTAATGATAGATACCAGTCTATAGTTTTCCTTTCTTGTAATGTCTTTATGTGGTTTTACTACTGGAGTAATGCTGGCCTCATAGAATGAATTAAAAAGTGTTCCCGCTTCGGTTTTCTGGAAGAGACTGTGGAGAACTGGTACAATTTCTTCCTTAAATGTTGGGCAAAATTCACCAGTGCAACCATCTGGGGTGGTGATTTCATTTGGAAAGATTATTAATTATTACTTCAATTTATTTAATAGATAAAGGGCTATTCAGGTTATTTCTCCTTGTGTGAGTTTTGGTAGTTTATGTCTTTTTGGTAGTTATGCCTTTTGGTCCATTTTATCTAACTTATCAAGTTTGTGGACATAGAGTTGTTCATAGGATCAGCAGTGATGACCACTCTTTTGTTCCTTTGTATTACTAATGTATACCTTTTTTCTTAGTTACCTTGGTTAGAAGTTTATCAAATTTATTGAACTTTTAAAATAAATCTTTTAGTTTCATTGACTTTATTATTTTTCTCCTTTCAACTGTATTGACTGTGTTCTATTTTTTTTAATTGTTTTCCTTTCTTCTGCTTGCTTTAGCCTTAAATTGATCTTCTTTCTCTACCTCCCTAAGGTGGAAGCTTAAGTTATTGATTTTATATATTTTTTCTTTTCTAACATATGCATTTAAAACTAAATTTCCCTCTTGTTGCATCTCTACATCTCACAAATTTCTGTAATTTGCATTTTAATTTTAATTTAGTTCAAAATATATTTTAATTTCTCTCGAGATTTCTTATTCGGCTCACATGTTATCTATAAGTGTAATGTTTAATTTCCACATATTTGAGTATTTTTGATTCATTTTACTTTAATCCCATTATGGTCTGAGAACATACTTTATATGATTTACATTCTTTTGTAATTGTAAAGGTATGTTTTATGGCCCAGAATGTACTCTATCCTAGTGAATGTTCCATGTGAACTTGAAATGAGGACGTAAACATGAGGAGGATGTATATTCTGCTGTCATTGGATAGAATATCCTGTAAGTGTCAATTAAATCAAGTTGACTGTAAAATGCTATTCAGGTCAATTACATTTTTTTTGTTGTTGAATTTTTGAATTTTATTTTATTTATTTTTTTATACAGCAGGTTCTTATTAGTCATCCATTTTATACACATCAGTGTATATATGTCAATCCCAATCTCCCAATTCATCACACACTCCCGGCCCCCGTCACTTCCCCCCCTTGGTGTCCATACGTTTGTTCTCTACATCTGTGTCTCTATTTCTGCCCTGCAAACTGGTTCACCTGTACCATTTTTCTAGGTTCCACATATATGCGTTAATATATAATATTTGTTTTCCTCTTTCTGACTTACTTCACTCTGTATGACAGTCTCTAGATCCATCCACGTCTCTACAAATGACCCAATTTTGTTCCTTTTTATGGCTGAGTAATATTCCATTGTATATATGTACCACAACTTCTTTATCCATTCATCTGTTGATGGGCATTTAGGTTGCTTCCATGACCAGGCTATTGTAAATAGTGCTGCAATGAACATTGGGGTGCATGTGTCTTTTTGAATTACGGTTTTCTCAGGGTATATGCCCAGTAGTGGGATTGCTGGGCTGTACGGTGGTTCTGTTTTTAGCTTTTTGAGGAACCTCCATACTGTTCTCCATAGTGGCTGAATCAATGTACATTCCCACCAACAGTGCAAGAGGGTTCCCTTTTCTCCACACCCTCTCTAGCATTTGTTGTTTGTAGATTTTCTAATGATGCCCATTCTAACTGGTGTGAGGTGATACCTCATTGTAGTTTTGATTTGCATTTCTCTAATAATTAGTTTTGTTGAGAAGCTTTTCATGTGCTTCGTGGCCATCTGTATGTCTTTTTTGGAGAAATGTCTATATAGGTCTTCTGCCCATTTTGGGATTGGGTTGTTTGTTTTTCTAATATTGAGCTGCATGAGCTATTTATATATTTTGGAGATTAATCCTTTGTCTGTTGATTCATTTGCAAATATGTTCTCCCATTCTGAGGGTTGTCTTTTCATCTTGTTTGTAGTTTCCCTTGCTTTGCAAAAGCTTGTAAGTTTCATTAGGTCCCATTTGTTTATTTTTGTTTTTATTTCCATTATTCTAGGAGGTGGATCAAAAAAGATCTTGCTGTGATTTATGTCAAAGTGTTCTTCCTATGTTTTCCTCTAAGAGTTTTATAGTGTCCAGTCTTACATTTAGGTCTCGAATCCATTTTGAGTTTATTTTTGTGTATGGTGTTGGGGAGTGTTCTAATTTCATTCTTTTACATGTAGCTGTCCAGTTTTCCCAGCCCCACTTATTGAAGAGACTGTCTTTTCTCCATTGTACATCCTTGCCTCCTTTGTCATAGATTAGTTGACCATAGGTGCATGGGTTTATCTCTGGGCTTTCTATCCTGTTCCATTGATCTATATTTCTGTTTTTGTGCCAGTACCATATTGTCTTGATTACTGTAGCTTTGTAGTATAGTCTGAAGTCAGGGAGTCTGATTCCTCCAGCTCTATTATTTTCCCTCAGGACTGCCTTGGCTATTTGGGGTCTTTTGTGTCCCCATACAAATTTTAAGATTTTTTGTTCTAGTTCTGTAAAAAATGCCATTGGTAATTTGATAGGGATTGCATTGAATCTGTAGATTGCTTTGGGTAGTATAGTCATTTTCACAATGTTGATTCTTCCAATCCAAGTACATGGTATATCTCTCCATCTGTTTGTATCATCTTTGATTTCTTTCAAAGAAAGAAATTCCATTCTTAATGACTTTCTGCCTGTTTGATCTTTCAATTACTGATAGGGAGATACTGAAGTCTCCAAACATAATAGTTGATTTGTCTACTTCTCCTTTCAGTTCTATATGTTTATGCCTTACATATTTTAATGTACATGTTAGGGGTGCATACACATTTAAGGTTAGTATGTCTTCTTGAAGAATTTGTCATTACTAATACCTCTCTTGAAGTATTAGTTTTCCTTGTTCTGAAGTTTGCTTTGTCTGAAATGAATGCAACTATTCCAGCTTTCTTTTAATTGGTGTTAGTATGGTCTCTTTCTTTACTTTTAACCTAGTAGAGTCTTTATTTTAAAAGTGAGTTTCTTGCAGACAACATATAGTTGTGTCATGTTTATTTATCCATTATAAAAATCTGTCTTTTAATTCGTGTATGTAGAACATCCACATTTAAAGTGAGGATTGATATATTTGGATTAATATAACAATTGTAATCATTTTCTATCACTGTCAGAGGCTTTTTTCCCTACCTTCCCTGGCTTTAAATCATGCTAAAAACAATTTTTAAGTTGTTTCTTTACAGTTTATAGTATATAGTTTTCCCTAATTCAATTCGACCTTCATATAATACTAATCCACTTGTATCCCCATTTCCTCCCTCCCATCCCTTGTGACATTGCTGTCATACGTTTCAGTTATCCATATGGTATAAAATCTCAATACATTGTTACTACTATGACTTTAAACAGTTATCTTTTAGATCCATTAAAATAAGAAAAATAAAAGATTTAATTTTATCTTAATTTTAATTTTTTCCTTCTCTAATGTTCTTCTTTTTTTATGTTGATCAAAGTTTTTGACCTACATAATTTTCCTTCAGCCTGAAAAATATATTTTAACAATTCTTGAAACAAACTGTGCTGGTAACAAATTCCCTCAGATTTTTTCTGAAAAAGTTTTTATTTCTCCTTCATTTTTAATGGATATTTTCACTGGATATAAAATTCTAGGTTGGAGTTTTTTATTCAACATTTAAAGTATTTCATTAGATGATCTTTTTTTGCAAGGTTTTTGATGATAAATCCATTATAATTCTTATTCTTGCCCTATGTCTTGTAAGTTGTTTTTCTATGGGCTCTTTCAACATTTACTCTTTTTCATTGATTTCCTTCAGTATGAATGTGATGTGCCTCAGTATAGTTTTTTGTGAGTTATTCTACTTGGTGTTCTCTCAGCTTCCTGGATCTGTGGTTTGGTGTGTCTTTAATTCTTAAAAGTTCTCTGTTATTATTACTTTAAATATTTCTCTGCTCCACTCACTCTTTCTTATCCTTCTGGTATTCCAGAGATATATACCTTTCGATATTGTCCAATAGTCTTGGATTTTCTGTTCTGTTCTTTTTCATTCTTTTCTTTCTCTTTGCATTTATATTTGAGGAGTCTTTTGACCTGTCTTCAAGCTCACTAATTCCTCAGCATGCCAAGTCTACTGATGTGTCCATAAAAAGCCTTCTTCATTTCTCTTCTACTGCTTTTGATTACTAGTACTTCCTTTTGATTCTTTCTTATCATTTAAATCTCTCTGATCACATTATTCATCTGTTCTTGCATGTTATCTACTTTTGTCATTAACATATTAATCATAGTTATTTAACACTCTCTATTCATTTATTCCAGCACATGTATGAGTCTGGTTATGATGCTTGCTTTTTCTCTTCACTGTGTGTGTGTGTGTGTGTGTGTGTGTGTGTGCGTGCGCATGTGCATTGTAATTTCTTGTTGAAAGCCAGAAATGTTGTTTTGGGTAATAGGAATTGAGATAAACAGGCCTCTAGTGTGAAGATTTATGTTAATCTGACTATGAGCTTTGGTTAATGTATGCTGTAGCTAGAGGTGCCAGAGGCATCAAACCCCTCCAGTGACCTTGTTTTTGTTGTACCTTTTGATTTGCAGTTCACTCAATATGAGAGAATTTGTGTCTTGTAGCTTTTTCAGTGTAATCAGTGTCAACCCCTATTAATATACTGGAGCCCTGTTGGTATGGTGGTAAGGTGTGGGAGACAGAGGGCATTCTATAATCTTCCAATTAAATCTCAGTATTTTAGTAAGACTGTGTCTGGTTTATGACTTACAAGTATTTCTTCTTTTACAGCATTCACCCCTCCCTACCCGCTAGCTGTGATAGGCTGGAGGGTGCTGGACTAAGAGGGATGGTCTTTCTTTATAGCTCTGGGACAATGCTCTGGGAAAGTCTTTCCCTCTGGGGAGTAAGTCACTGTTATGGAGAATGGACTTAGTTCACAAGGATTACCCTTTTCCTCCCTCTGCCAGAGCCACAAGGGGATCTTTCTCTTCTCTTCACTAAGGTAATATGATATGTTTCCTGAAGGTAAGTCCTCTGTAAAAGTGAGAGTCCAAGAAAAAAAATCAATCATTTTCAGTTTGCCCAGTTTTTTTTGTTTGTTTGTTTTAATTATAAGGATGGAAATGACAACTTCTCAGCTCCTTATATGCTGAAGCTATAACTGAAAGTTAAACTATGGCTTTTTAAACATCCAGTTTCACCATATGTTCATGTGCCAGTGGCCTTGACGGGCTACTAGATAAGATTTACATAGAATTCAAACCTGCCTCTCAGGAAATTTTGTTACTTTCTAAAGCACATAATAAACATTGTGACACTCCTACCAATTCTTATAAATGAAACTGAAAACAGAATAGAAGGTGGACAATGGGCAAATAATCCCTTGAAACTGGAGAAGAATGTATAACTGTGACCAATACATGCTTTAAAAGGCAGAAGACATGCATTTAATAGGCTTTAGACCTCTGATTTTTCTTAGCTTCTTTTAATTTTATCAGCTATATAGCTGTTTTATGTTACTTTATTCTACTCTTATTTTAAGTTATCTTTTTCAAAAAGAGTTGTTGCTGAATTTCATGATTTGAATATATTTTATGATTAGAAAAACACATCCATGTTTTTTATTATTTGTATTTTCAGATTTTCTCATATTTTACACTGGATTTATATATGAAAATGTCTTCCAAAAAAGTTATTCACTTACTCATTCTTTCTTTCTTACTTTAGTAACCAATTAAGAATACAGAGTTTCTACTATGTGCAAAACATGGTTTAGGGTGCTTTGGGGAATGCAAAGATGAATAGTTTTCAAGCAGAATCTTTATTGCTGATATATTTTAATAACCATACTTCTAATGAGAAATTGTAAAACATGTATTTTTGTCTTACAAGTTAGCTTTCTTTTCGAAAATATATTGTGTAGCACTTTAAGTGTATAAAATATTAAGGCAGTAAATCAGTTTTAATCTTATTAACCTAACATTTACATTATTACTCTTGGTATAAGTTTCCTACATTGAAAAGAAACATAGAATGTTTTACAAAAGAAAAACAAAGATTAAACAAAATTGAATAATCAAGATCTAAGGAAGTAAATACTCTTTCAGAAAGTCCTTGACTATTTAGGGCTTTCATTGAACTGTGTAGCTTGGCTTCATCTAGGTTAATGACATTCAAAGGTAATATAAAATGTTTAATTTCATTCAACAAGACAATGAAAATCTAGAGAGACTGCTCTCTAATAAGGCCTATAACATTTTCAGGTATTTGTTCATAGCTTAATTTTCTAGGCAGTGGTAGTTTATATTTTAAAAGAAAAAATCTTTTTTTTTTTTTTTTTTTTTTTTTTTTCCTAATGGCAACTTGAACACTGGGATTAATATCTGGGATCCTAAGAGAAATTATGGAAACACTCCCATTTACCATTGCAACAAAAAGAATAAAATACCTAGGAATAAACCTACCTAGGGAGACAAAAGACCTGTATGCAGAAAACTATAAGACACTGATGAAAGAAATTAAAGATGATACCAACAGATGGAGAGATATACCATGTTCTTGGATTGGAAGAATCAACATTGTGAAAATGAGTATACTACCCAAAGCAATCTACAGATTCAATGCAATCCCTATCAAATTACCAATGGCATTTTTTACGGAGCTAGAACAAATCATCTTAAAATTTGTATGGAGACACAAAAGACCCCGAATAGCCAAAGCAGTCTTGAGGCAAAAAAATGGAGCTGGAGGAATCAGACTCCCTGACTTCAGACTATACTACAAAGCTACAGTAATCAAGACAATATGGTACTGGCACAAAAACAGAAACATAGATCAATGGAACAAGATAGAAAGCCCAGAGATTAACCCACGCACCTATGGTCAACTAATCTATGACAAAGGAGGCAAAGATATACAATGGAGAAAAGACAGTCTCTTCAATAAGTGGTGCTGGGAAAACTGGACAGCCACATGTAAAAGAATGAAATTAGAATACTCCCTAACACCATACACAAAAATAAACTCAAAATGGATTAGAGACCTAAATATAAGACTGGACACTATAAAACTCTTAGAGGAAAACATAGGAAGAACACTCTTTGACATAAATCACAGCAAGATCTTTTTCGATCCACCTCCTAGAGTAATGGAAATAAAAACAAAAATAAACAAGTGGGACCTAATGAAACTTCAAAGCTTTTGCACAGCAAAGGAAACCATAAACAAGACGAAAAGACAACCCTCAGAATGGGAGAAAATATTTGCAAATGAATCAACGGACAAAGGATTAATTTCCAAAATATATAAACAGCTCATTCAGCTCAATATCAAAGAAACAAACACCCCAATCCAAAAATGGGCAGAAGACCTAAATAGACATTTCTCCAAAGAAGACATACAGACGGCCACGAAGCACATGAAAAGATGCTCAACATCACTAATTATTAGAGAAATGCAAATCAAAACTACAATGAGGTATCACCTCACTCCTGTTAGAATGGGCATCATCAGAAAATCTACAAACAACAAATGCTGGAGAGGGTGTGGAGAAAAGGGAACCCTCTTGCACTGTTGGTGGGAATGTAAATTGATACAGCCACTATGGAGAACAATATGGAGGTTCCTTAAAAAACTAAAAATAGAATTACCATATGACCCAGCAATCCCACTACTGGGCATATACCCAGAGAAAACCGTAATTCAAAAAGACACGTGCACCCGAATGTTCATTGCAGCACTATTTACAATAGCCAGGTCATGGAAGCAACCTAAATGCCCATCAACAGACGAATGGATAAAGAAGTTGTGGTACATATATACGATGGAATATTATTCAGCCATAAAAAGGAACGAAATTGAGTCATTTGTTGAGAAGTGGATGGATCTAGAGACTGTCATACAGAGTGAAGTAAGTCAGAAAGAGAAAAACAAATATCGTATGTTAATGCATGTATGTGGAACGTAGAAAAATGGTACAGATGAGCCAGTTTGCAGGGCAGAAGTTGAGACACAGATGTAGAGAATGGACATATGGACACCAAGGGGGGAAAACTGCGATGAGGTGGGGATGGTGATGTGCTGAATTGGGCGATTGGGATTGACATGTATACACTGATGTGTATAAAACTGATGCCTAATAAGAACCTGCAGTATAAAAAAACAAACAAAACAACTAATACTAAACTTTCATTGGGTTATTTGTATGGAAATATGTTAATTTAAATGTTTCAGACATTACATGAAATTTCTAAAAATCTTATATTTGCATTTGTATGGAAATATGTATGGAAATATGTTAATATAAATGTTTCAGACATTACATGAAATTTCTAAAAATCTTATATTTGTATTTGTATGGAAATATGTATGGAAATATGTTAATATAAACGTTTCAGACATTACATGAAATTTCTAAAAATCTTATATTTGTATTTGTATGGAAATATGTATGGAAATATGTTAATATAAATGTTTCAGACATTACATGAAATTTCTAAAAATCTTATATTTGTATTTGTATGGAAATATGTATGGAAATAGGTTAATATAAATGTTTCAGACATTACATGAAATTTCTAAAAATCTTATATTTGTATTTGTATGGAAATATGTATGGAAATATGTTAATATAAATGTTTCAGACATTACAGGAAACGTCTAAAAATCTCATATGTTCTGGTATAATGTTATAAGTAATAATCCTAGTTATTACTTTAAAATGTATATCTCAGAAATAACTAATTTTCTTGTCAACTGCATTATTATGAACTTTCATCAAATCTTTAACCATGGTCATTTTTAAGTCTTTTGTCATTTACAGACAGTTCTGGGTGTACTCTGATGATTTTGCAAATATGTTCCTATAAAAGAGTTTCATCTTCAAGAAATTCATGGAAAAGACTCTGACAAGTACAGGTTTCTGGTAACTGACTGTACTGCTGAACTGAATGAATAAGCATTTTCAGAACTCTAATGAAAAACTGATGAACTCATAAAAGTGCTAATAAAAGATCAAGATGAAAAAAAAGAAATTAATTACATGGGACTGAGTGAACTGATGAGGATGAGTATAATTTTTGTGACTTTCTGTCTGAATTAAAAAAAAAAATCCCACAAGGACTCAGAGGCAAAGAATATACAAATCAATTTTCACTGCAAAGCAAAGGAGCTGTTACAGTGGAGGATTACTGGACTGAATGTCAATATTATGACATAGTATAAGTGTGTTTCATGTTTGGTAATTGCAATCATTGTTGCTTTTGTTGTGGTCATCCATGTACAATGCTTGGTGTCAGTCTATCTCTTGTAAAAATAAAATACAGTGTGTGTGTGTGTGGAAAAAAAAAAAAAAAAAAAAAAAAAAAAAAAAAAATCTGGGATCCTGATCATTAGCTCCAAGATTTCGGTGCTTCACAACAAGAGGTATTAGCCACATTTTGTAGTCTCCATAGAACTCCAAACAAATTTTAAATATTAAATTTATCCTTTACTTTGAAAAGAACAATTTCTATCAACCTATAGTTTCTAGATGCAAAGTGTTAATATAAGTAGGAAGAGAAAAGTGATAGTTATTTAAGAATGTAATGTGGACAATTTGTGGGTTAATAAGTGCTATGTGTTCAGAAGAAAGCTCTTCTTTTAAGTTAGGTTTCATATGTGAAATAAACTAACTTTAGAGGCTCTATCCCCATGCACAATGTTCTTGTATATACTGACTTTATCTTTAAAACAAGGATGACATCAGAAGTACCACAACATCTCAACACTGTTCTCTCATTACAGTGAACATATTAAACATACCAAGAAGGGCAGGAGAAAGAAGTAAAAATGATTAAAGTAAGGTGCTTTTATTTAGCATTTCTCATCATGGACTTTAAGCTCAAGTATTTTGGATCAAATACAAGAAATACTAGAATTTGCTATGGCCCCATCTGTCCACCCCGTGTACCCTGCTTCCTTGCCATGATGGTGGCCAGTGATGGGGCAGAATTAGTCAAGTTCCTTATATCATTCCAAAGAGGGGAAAGACAATCTTTTCCAAGGAAAAAAATATATTTAGTAATAAAGAAGATGAGGTAGGTACTTATTAATTTATTTCTTGGTTTCTCAGCATCTGTTCATCTTAGTGCAAGTACCAGCAACTGAGGAATTCAGTCCTTTTTCATTTTGTCCCTGAGTTTGGGTGGGCTTCGCCTACCCCCCAGTACCAGAGATAAAGCACCTAACTCAGACCTAAGCCAGTTCACTGCATTCTCCCTAAAGATAAGTTCATGACAAAATCACAGTCCATAAGATGCAATGGGTCTCTGGCGGGGCTACCATCAGAGTGAACCTCTGTTTACTCCATGGGATTTGAAACAGTTTATAGAAACCAAGAGGTCGGGCTTTAAGAGGCTGAGACAAAGTAACCAGGTCCTTTGAGCACTTCCTAAAAGCTGTGCCCAAAGACAGATTTATATCTAGGTTTTTATTCACATGACCCCACTAATTCCCTTTTTTGCTTGAACTAGTTTGCATTGGATATTCTGTTACTTGCAACTGAAAAAGTTCTAAATGATGCTGAAAGAAAAATATATAAAATATATAAAATATATAAATATTTTTATATATAAAAATATATATATTGTGGTGGGTGTAAGCAAGACAATCGTATAAGAATTCAAGAGAGCTAAGTAATAGAGCTTGCATTCCAGTTAATTCTTGAGTTTCCTATTCAAAGTTAACTAAAGACTTGCATGCAGAGAAGTCTATACATTGCTGATTTTTCTTTAATTTAGTTATTGGAAGCAGTTATTACAAAATATATGTGACTTGATAACATAGCATCATGTAATATAAAATCATGCCTTAACACCTAAATATTAAGGTTTTCTTTTTTTTTTTTTTTTCTTTTTTAAAGAGAATTCTAGATAAAGACTTGAGGACTGAAACTCTTATTCTATTTCTCATGGTCTCAACTAAACCTCTTTTCATGTGCTCATTATTTTGTTTTGATACCATCAAACAAATGCTCAACCTCATGAGAAAAGGTTTTGAAAGAGTCTTCTGGAACAGCACAGAATATAATTCTCATATAATTATGTACAACACAGCAGTGAAACCAAGGACACAAAATAAAATAGCTGACAACACCAAGAAGTCATAATTTCAGCTTGTTATACACACTTTCATCTTAAGGAAGATGAATCAAATTTTTTTGCAACTTGCGTCATCTCTGAATATGAAGGTCTGCAATATACAAAGCTAAATTTGTGCTTCCTTTAATGGACCATGAAGCTAATTCCAGCAGATGAAGACCACTGTGCCAGTATTCTTCCTTCTGAAGCGCTAAACAAAACAGCTAGGTTTTGTGAACTTTTACTTCTCATTTTCACATTTCCTTTGGTAGCTTTGTCATGGAATGTTTTGAGAGAAGGTCTTATTATCCAACATCACTGAAAAAATATTTACCTGCTGGATTCTGAAACCTGATGCTCAAAAATGCAAGCTCCTTTAACTCTCCAAACCGATCATGAACCATCTGTAATCTCTGACCATCTACGAGAAGTTGAGCCGCCTCTTTCTAATATACAACACACTAGTAGACTCAATTTTCTAAGAACAACGCTCCAAAAACCCAAAGTAGCAAGGATCCATCAAAGCATCAAACAGAAAACTGCCACCTCACTCACGACGAAGTATTTTTAGAGTTAATGGATAAAACCTAAGAAATGGGCTGATACAAATGCAGTTCAAAAAAAAAACAAGATAATTTCTTTATACTCTGGAATGAAGCCACATTACAGGAAAGACTTACCATTTGTTCTAAAGGACATTCTGGTAAGATTTAGAAAGCAGCAGGACTTACCTGGAAAAAAGAAAGAGAAAAAGAAGAGATTAAAACAATAAATAAGAAAGGGTGATAGTGAAGACATATTTTTTAAATATATTCTAAGATGACAAAAAGTGAGCCCATGCCATCTACATAGGAGTAAGTCTGTAAAGGAGAGGGGGAAAAATACATTTTTTTTTAGTTGTTATTGCCTTTATCTAATGCAAGAAGAAAATGTACAGAGATGAGGTACTTATTTTAGGTAATATGTGTAACAGAGTCCTTTATATTAACACAATCCTCAATGAAATTGAAAATAGAGCCATTTTACTGTTTCTAAGAGGAAGATGTAATTCACAATGATAAACATAGAAACTAAGTATCTTCAATGGACTCAAGAAGGGAATCCTATGGCAGCTCTAATTTTTAGTCCTCCCCCCAACTCCTGGGAGTATATCCAGAAAAGACAACAACTTAATTCTAAAAGATACATGCACCCCAATGGTCAAAGCAGCACTATTTACAATAGCCAAGACATGGAAACAACCCAAGTGTCTATCAACAGACAATTAGTTTAAGAAGATGTGATAGATAGATATACACATATATATATATAATGGAATATTACTCAGCCATAAAAAAGAATGAAATATTTACATCTGCAGCAACATGGATGGGCCTAGAGAATATCATACTAAGTGAAGTAAGTCTGACAGAGAAAGACAAATATTATAGGATATCACTTACATGTAGAATCTAAAAAATAATACAAATGAATCTATATACAAAACAGAAACAGACTTACAGACACAGAAAACAAACTTATGTTTACCTAAGGGGAGGTAGGGAAGGTATGAGTTAGGAGTATGGGATTAGCAGATACAAGCTAGTATACATAAGATAGATAAGCAACAAGGATTTACTGTATAACATAGGGAAGTATATTCAATATCTGATAATAACCTATTATGGAAAATAATCTGAAAATATATATATATAACTGAATCACTTTGCTGTATACCTGAAACTAACACAATATTGTACATCAACTATACTTCAATTTAAAAAAAAAAAGAAGAAGGGAATCCTAAACAGACTCTGGTTCCTTACAGAATTTTCTGGGTTCAAATGAACTGGGCTGTTTATGGCTCTCAGAAAGCCTTATCAGGTTTCAAAACTGTCATACTTTTTCATTTTGTTGATATTTAAAACAGTTTTTGCTCCGTTATAAGTTTTCATAGAGGGCACTAAACAGGTTTAGTAAGACAAGGAGTTTTTTAATGCTAATTGCTTTATTTTGATGTTATCTTTTAGTCCCTGAGAAATCTAAAAAGCAAACCACTTCATAAATCTTAAAAATACTGGTGTACTGAGCATTAGCCATAAATATTATCAAATGCTTTTAAAACTCAGCCAATATGCAGATACAGTGAAAGAAATCAGCTCCCTGAAAGTTTGGATTAGTCATCTTAGGAGTTCTTATGTACTCTGTAAATCAAATCCCTGTGCTATCCTACCATTGAAATAGGCTGGACAAGTTTATGCCTACCAACCTGCAGACATGGTAACCTATTTCCTCAGAACGGAGGGAAGGAGCCAAAAGAACAAAAACTGAGTTTTATCTCTAAAGATATTATATCATGCAAGTCCAGTTTATAGAAGTGTTACTACTAAAAGCATATGTGGAATTTCCTAGCCAATTAGACAGTGTTGCTGACTCGGTCTAATTTTTTTCAGTGAGACTGAGCAGCCTAGCAAAAATTTATATAGATATTAAATTTCTATGTTCTCTTCCATTCCCTCTTTCTAGAGGCTTATCTAGTCCTTAACTTCCTTTTCTACTAGGCAAAGAAATAACTGATGAATTAGAAGGCAGGCAGAATAACTGCAGACTACTTTTTCCTTGTTTCTTAAAACTGGTCTAAGTTTCCAGGCACTGAGGACACATACAGATGCTCACCTCTCATACTATTTCATATTTAACATAGTAACTGGACCAAATAGCTAACACATCTCTTTTTTTTCCCCTCACAAAGCACCTCTTTACCTGAACTAGAGTTGAGTGAGTTTTACAGTAGGGCCTAGATCTCCAAACATTATTTTTTCAATCCTAGGAAGAGTATACATGACTAATTTATAATTGAAGCTCAAAACATAGCAAAACGCATAATGTAAATGAATATATGGCAGAGCTAGGATAGCATCTAGGACTCTGGATGTCTAATTTTCTAATAATTGAACACACATGTGCACAATACCTTTTAGTCCTCAGTATTTTTTATGATGCTAATTTTCAATAATGTTTTCTAAAGTTTTTTAGCATGACTCTTTTGATCCACTACATATATTTAACAATTTTTTTTTTTTTGGTTAGGTCAAAGTAAGCCATTTGACTTTTCCTACAGCAAATCTGTAGGGCACACCTTCAGGTTTCCTTGCCACCTTCTAAGGACTGACTACAGAAATCTCTGTCATTTAATTCAACAGCCCTTACACAATGACAGGAACAGTTACTCCAGGTTAGTGAGTAGGAGGCTCACTATACCAGACCTATTCTCATAATTATCTCTCCACAATACTGTTAACCAACTACATTCTTTTCAGTCTAAAATACGGAAAGCCCACTGTATTATTGACAATATCATGCAGTTTTTCTATTGGTTAGCAAGGGCTGAGAAATGGCCAGATCATAAGCAGAAGTCTAACTCAGAACCATGGGTAGCTATTTCCCTTTGAGTTCATACAAATAAATTACTTTATTTAGTTGTGTGTCTGTGTAAGCCTGATGGTTATTTGAATGCCATTTCAACCTTGGGGAAAAATTACATACATATATATTTATATTTATTATACTTATATTGAACTGGCCCACATATTTATGAGGGGTGAGGATCATTCTGCCCTTTTCTATTATTTAAAAATCATGTATTGTCAGAAGTTTATTTCTGTGCAATCAGAGTAAATAATTATTCACCTCAAGCCAGTAGGGAAAGGTTTCTTTTCTTTTTTTTTTAATTTTTTAACTGATATTTTATGATATGATATGGTATTTAGGGAACCAGATAAAGAGTTAATGGGATTACCACATTCAGGTGTGTGGATAGAAGTGATTTCAGGAAAATCTGTTTTCTAAGCAAGATAAAACTGGACTTCATTTCTTTCTTTTTTTTTAACTTCTTTATTGGAGTATAATTGCTTTACAATGGTGTGTTAGTTTTTGCTGTATAACAAAGTGAATCAGTTATACATATACATACATCCCCATATCTCCTCCCTCTTGCATCTCCCTCCCACCCTCCCTATCCCACCCCTCTAGGTGGTCACAAAGCACTGAGCTGATCTCCCTGTGCTATGCAGCTTCTTCCCACTAGCTATCTATTTTACATTTGGTAGTGTACATATGTCCATGCCACTCTCTCAGTTCATCCCAGCTTACCCTTCCCCCTCCCCGTGTCCTCAAGTCCATTCTCTATGTCTGTGTCTTTATTCCTGTCCTGCCCCTAGGTTCATCAGAGCCATTTTTTTTAGATTCCATATATATGTGTTAGCATATGGTATTTGTTTTTCTCTTTCTAACTTACTTCACTCTGTATGACAGACTCTAGGTCCATCCACCTCACCACAAATAATTTCATTTCTTTTTATGGCTGAGTAATATTCCATTCTATATATGTGCCACATCTTCTTTATCCATTCATCTGTCGATGGACACTTAGGTTGCTTCCATGTCCTGGCTATTGTAAATAGTGCTGCAGTGAACATTGTGGTACATGACTCTTTTTGAATTATGATTTTCTTAGGGTATATGCCCAGTAGTGGGATTGCTGGGTCATATGGTAATTCTAGTTTTAGTTTGTTAAGGAACCTCCGTACTGTTCTCCATAGTGGCTGTATCAATTTACATTCCCACCAACAGTGCAAGAAGGTTCCCTTTTCTCCACACCCTCTCCAGCATTTATGGTTTGTAGATTTTTTGATGATGGCCATTCTGACCAGTGTGAGGTGATACCTCATTGTAGTTTTGATTTGCATTCTCTAATGATTAGTGATGTTGAGCATCAGGGAAGGTTTATTTTCAAGCCTGGCTTAAAACATTTGCTAATAATGATCAGAGAAATGGGTAAATACTATTTTTCTAGATAATAATTTTATGGTGGATATTTCCTCTTATTCGCTACTGCTGTCTTGAATATTTTAGTGCTGAAAATTCACTATTTTGGTACATAACAGTACACAACATACTAATCACCATAAATGACCAATTGTTATGAGTGGGTACCTTAATTGCTCACTAATTCCCTAATTAATTGGCACAACCCAATGTTAATATTATTTAAAGAATTGCATTGGCCCCTGGGGTTTATTTGGGCTTCCGCTAGGGAGTTAATCAGGCAGAGAGCTTGAATTATATCTGATCTTTCAACTTCCTTAGGTATCATCTAGGTTCCCTTTTGACACTCTGTGCTCTCATGAAGTACTCATGCGACAGATGGAAGAATCTAAGTAGCTCATAGAATACACCACTTGAGGGCCATCATACGTCTTCTCATGACACTAATGGTTCCTTATCACCCACTTCGTGAAGTAAAACCTCTACTCTGTGGATTTCAAGGCCTACCTCTGTCGAGGTCTATGACCCTTAAACATATCCATCTCTCTTATGTGTCTAATCTAGGCCCTCCATTCCTCCATTAACTTACCACTTACGTAACCATCCCTTTCCTGCAGCCCCTATCTTCTGTATACTTCTTTTTCCCCTCAGCCTTTCTGTATCCCTTTGACTCATTTTGAATTCAATTCTTATTTACCCTTTTTCTCTAAAGATACGCTTTGGCCAGTTCCCAATACATGTCATATCCTGTCCCTCCCCACCCCGCCATGTTCCCTCCACTCCACTGCCTCAGCTCATCTCCTGTCACTTCCTGTCACATCCTCTCCTCTGTTCCAGATTTACAGAACCACCTGAAGTTCCCAAAATATATCTTGCTTCTTTACGTCTCTGTAGTTTCACTTATACGTTTTTCTTGCAACTCTGAAAGCCAAGTTTTCTGATTTCTCAAGGTTAGTTTGGACATTTGCTCTCTATTCTCCCTTAGACTTTGACACCTCAGTTTTAACCTTCCTAATAATTGATAATAAATACTTGTAACTAGCATCTCAGATTCCCAGAACATTGCCTGATGTGTAATAGAGAGCATTCAATGGAGAGAATTAAATAAGACTTGAATCCCCAATGGATTTGAGTTCCTTAAAGGCAGGAGCTATATCTTATTCATCTTTCGATCTTTAATGTCCAATCCAGTGTTTGGCCCAGTGTTAGTATAAAATGAGTGGATTATTGGAAGGAAGGAAAGGAATGGTAATTGTGGCTAATGGACTTTCATTTTTGGTATACTTCAATAAATAACTGTCTTTTCTAATTTCTATAGCTTGATTATTTGCTTTCCTACTAAATGTGATGATGGCAAATTTGGTCAATAGGCACCAACTATCAATAAAAATGCAAGGCTGGAATATCTCAGACATTTCTAAAGGTTTCTAGAGTGGATGCAGTTTTGTTGTTGTTGTTTTGTTTTGTTTTTGTTTTGTTTTGTTTTTGATTAAGACAGAAATAAAATTTTCCTGTTTGTCTCTGGCTCTCACACTCCTTCTATATTTATGGTAGACTAACCATAAAAATAATGTTTCATCCATTACCTTCTTTGCTAAAATACTCTCAGATAATTGAGAGAATTCAGAGTATTCTATTTTGAATATCTATACTCCAAACTCTCCACATAACTACCAACATCTTCATTTGGCATCATACAGTGCCATACAAATAACACAATAATTTATTTTGATTTTTGACACCAACTGCTTTCAAATACATCTCAATTTAAAAATTGACCCTAAAATCAAAAATAAAGAAAGCAACTGCTTAAAGAAAAGGAAAAGCTTAAAGAGAAGAGGACGATGTTTTATTATACCTTGATTATAATAATTAATAACATTCAAATGCTGTTTTTGTTTTTAGTTATGTTTGTGCAAGACAGCCCTTCTCCCTCCCTCTTTCCTTTCCTCCCTCCCTCCCTCTTGCCTTCCTTCCCTCTCTCTCTCTCTCTCCTCCAAGTCTATATTTTTTAAGTATAAAACAATAGGTGTACATAAGGTATCAGTATCCATAGGATGAACCATCTAGAACTTTGATCTCATATCTTCTTGGCCTTTTTCAACTCCAGTGACTTTTACCTCCTTTAAAATTGAGAGACACACAATAACTCCCATATTGGGTCTTGCCATTCTGAAGAATGGGTCTACCTCCAAGGTCTTGATATCGTAGTCCTATCTCTTTTCCACCTTCTCACCTCCTTCTCCTGCTCTTTGCCATCTCTTGAATCCACTCCCTGCCCTCACTGTGAGCCTGACTCTGCCAAACCCCTGACAACCCTCAGTGGCTCATCAGCCCTTCTCTGATTTTGCTTTCCTACAAACCCAACTTGTGCCAGGCATGGATCAGTCTTTTCAAAATTTTGTTATATCCCTTTATTAGAAGTTCCCAGTATGTATTAACCTACTAGAGGTTCTTAGTCACTTGGAGCAAAGAAGCTTGATGAATTCAATCTAATGCCTGCTTCCCAAGTTTTGTAGTTCTGGTGTCCTCTTTTACCTGATAACATCCTAGGTAATTCATGGTGTGTAGGGAACAGCTTGGGAAATTATTGTAAAGTGGAAAAACCACTGAATTTTAACTTAGAAAATCAGGATGATAATGATGATGATGATGATGATATTAGTAACTAATATTAAAGTAAGCGAAGTACTGCTGTAAGTGATTTACATGTATTAACACATTTAATCTTGTATAAAGTAACTGAAGTAAGCGATACTATTAGCTCCATTCTACAGATTTAGAAACTAAGATTCTGAGAGATTAAGGAATTGGCCCCAATTTACATAACCAAACTGTGATTCGGACCCAGGCAATTAGGTTCCATAATCTAAGATTTTATGCCATTCTGCTTCTGTTATCTACCAACTGTGTAATCGAGGCGATTTATTTTGTCTCTCTAGGTCAAGTTTCTTATTGCTCAAACAGGATTAATGTTATCTGATCTGGCTGCTATAAGAAAATCAGTATTTAACAGCGCCTAGGGCAGTATCTGGAAATTCAGGTACTCAGAATAACTATTTATTAAATAAGACTCAAGAACTCGAGATTTGTTTATCCTCCTGACTGTGTACACACAACTACTGGTTACCTACCATTGTGAGAGAAACAGACACAAAGCTGTGATGAACTGTTGATTGAAAATCCTTACTCTAGAACTTCAACTGGCTCCTTAGAGACATTTGTTCACCCTGGATTTATTCGTATTGATTGCCTACTGCAATTCAGGCATTTCAAATACTGTATGTACTCGTCCAGTCCAGGGCACTCAGGCAATGTCTCAAACCTCTCCACTTATGACTTCCAGGATAGCCATGCCCTTTCACCAAATGTCACTGCCCTTTCATGATCTTTTCTTTCTCAGAGGAAAAAAAAATGATCTCATTCCAAAGCTAATACCCAAAATACATGTAAATATTTCCTGCTTCAGTCTATATGCCTCCATCATTTCCAGGAACTGGCTCCATCATCCACTCGATCACCCTTTGTATTCTCTCCCTTTCTCCCTCTCTGCCTCTCCCTCCATCCCTCCTTTGTACTCTTATACACACAGTATATATCTGTTTCCAAACCATATTTATACTACAACCATGCCACCTTCACACACCACACTTCGCAGCAAAGCACACACATTACCTCACCCCATATATAATCCCATTTCTCTGTTTTTCCCCTTAACCCCAAACTTCTCAAAAGAATCTACTTGCCTTATCTTTTTCCTCACCAAACACTCACTCTTCAACCCTATGCAACTCAGCTGCATTCCCATGATCTATAAACCACCTTTTTCAATGATACCAGCATCTTCCTAATTGCCAAATGCAGTAGGTTTTTTTTTTTTTTTAATTTATTTATATTTTTGGGTGTGTCGTGTCTTCGTTTCTGTGCGAGGGCGTTCTCTGGTTGCGGCGAGCGGTGGCCACTCTTCATCGCGGTGCGCGGGCCCCTCACTATCGCGGCCTCTCCTGTTGTGGAGCACAGGCTCCAGACGCGCAGGCTCAGTAGTTGTGGCTCACGGGCCCAGTTGCTCCGCGGCATGTGGGATCTTCCCAGACCAGGGCTCGAACCTGTGTCCCCTGCATTGGCAGGCAGATTCTCAACCACTGGGCCACCAGGGAAGCCCAATGCAGTAGGTTTTACTCAGTCATGATTTTATTTGGTCTCTCTGAAAGTTTGTTATGCCCACCTCCTTCTTGCAACTCTCTTCTTCTTAGAACTCTCTGGCATTACACTATTGTGATCCCCTTTCTGTCATTTCAGCCAATTTCTCTCTCTCTCTATCTCTCACTGGCTTTTCCCCCCTCAGTTTGCATTTTAAACATGGCTCCAACCTCTGCCTTCCGTTATTTTCATATTAGTGTCTCACTAGGACATTATCCACTCCACGGCTCTAACAATCACTTTTATGCAGATGGTGCAAGAAACTACTAAATTATAATTTTGAAGAAAGGGAACATATCTAAATCACCGTTCTAATTTCCATGGTGTGTAGCACATAATGGGTGTGTGTATGTGTGTGTGTTCAAAGTATTTATATATATATATATATATATATATACACATATATATATACACACACACACACACATATATAGTGTATATACTGTATATATATACACTATATATATATATAGTAAATGAACAAATTATTTCTTTGATCTAGCTTTTCCAAATAATCAGAACATTATGTTTAGGCACAGAATATTTATTAACTTCAAGTGCTAAAACACATGCCTGGAAATTGCTGTTCTACCTCTTAAAGGGCTTGTGAGCTCAGATGGCTGATGCCCTGTGAGTTTGACAACAAGGGAGGGCATAGAGGGACTGAGTGATGGGGAGACAGGAGGAAGTAGAGGCAGTAAGGAGAAGTTGTAGAGGAACAAATGGGGTATTTGGCTACAAGTGGTACCACAGAGGAGGGGGATGAAAGAGTTTGGTTAGAGAAGAGAAGGGAGGGAAAAAAGCATGTGCTTTGAGTCCCAGCCCTTAAAGCTCCTTTTGCAAATGTTCACACGTGTCCCCATGTATCACACTCAGATACTGCTATCTCACTTCAAAAGAACACTGAGGCACCCCGAATAAATTTGCACAATTTCCAGAAATCTCTCTCATCATTCTTTGTCAAGATGCTTGGTCAAGCTTTGACTTCAGAACACTGAGAAATGGTTGAAAAGAAGAGAAGTATAACCAGTATTGCAAGGGAGATTATTCAAAAGGTTAATTACTATATGAGCAGAGAAGGATGGAAAAAGACCCTTAGAAAAAGACATCTAGCTTGCTAAATTTGCCTTTCTTAATCCTAAAACTCTATCATGCTTACATTTATATCAGGGAGAAAAAGGGATTCTTGAGAGGAGGAGTATTCAGGCTATTTATTTGAACATTTGATAAAACCTCATTATATTCTCTTCCTAATCCTGTGTCATTAGGAGCAAAATGGTACATTTAGAGAACATTTAGATATAAATGCCTGCAACCTTCCTATCAGACCTGCTGACTTTCTTTTTCTTTCTTTCTTACTCTCTCTTTTTGTCACTGTAGCCTATTATGTTGAGATACGATTTTTCAACCAGGCAATCTAGCACTGGCATCGGAGACCCGCAATAGCCTGGTTGGAGACCCTCTCGGCCTCTAATATTATTATTTTTTGGCAGCGTCATTATGACGTTAATAACTGGGAACAATTATCATTATTCGGAGAAAGAGAAAAACAAAACAAAGCAAAACAAAAAACCCCGACCACCTCACATTTAGATAAGCCTACAGTTATAACACAAATCCAAAAGAGGAAGTCTACATAATTTAAAGTTAAGGTTAATTCTTGAAATTGGTGTGGATAATCAAAGAATGAAAGAGGCCAATTGTGTTTCAAGTTACTAAGTCAGATCCAATCTTTCACTGAGCTCCCTACAAATGTTGCCTTACGTGTCGGTTAATGTGCTAGTGAGTGATACAGTTCACAATTTGCACTGTGGTTTAGCTTAGGAAGTGCCATTTGGATCTGGGGATTTTTCATCTGTCTTTTAAATCTCAACCTGTGACTACCAAGGAGTTAAATGCCCTATACTCCTGGTTGTAGGTTTTAGTATCTTTTGGGTCTGTGCTTCTTTATTCAGCCTCAGGGGTAGTATTCAGAGTAATGAGAAGTGCTTTGTCAATGTGCCAAGTCTGAGAGTCCTTGGATACTGACTTACCGTGGTAATTCACAGAGCTTATTTTCAATACACGTGCACCCAATACCACAAACAATAATTACACAATATTCCCTTATCCACACACATACACCCACGCCCACAATTTGCAGCTGAGAGGTTGTTTAGTCGTTTGACAGAGGAAACGTATTTTGTGTCTGTCTATCTAGTGGTAAAATGTGTTTTCAGCTCATATTCCAACTAACTCAAACCTAAGTTAAGGAATAAGAAAAGGAAAAGGAAAAAAAAAAAAAAAAAAAAAAAAAGAAGCAGAGCCCAGTGCTGTTGGCCAAAGCCCAGAATCCTCAGATTAGAAAAAGGGTGAGCTGGGGCACAGCACAGTCACTTCTGGCCTAATAAGTAAGGCTGGCAGCCAGCATTATGCAAAGCTCATTGGAGAGAAGCAAAGCCTCCTTGGCAAAACAGTGATAAAGAATTAGAATTTTCTGGAAATAGTAATAAGACCTCAATACAAAGACCTGACCAATCCCAGCATGCACGGCAGGGGACAAGGAGAAATTGGACCATACCAAAGAAGATATGCAGAACCTAAATAATAGAAAGAATACAGAATGAACCAGAAGGGCAATTAATCTCTTGCCCACTTCTGTGAGTGTTAAACAGTGTCTGTACTTAGCAGCATGTTTAAACTATCTGTATGATAACTGCATGCACTTCTATTACATGTGTATGTTTAGTTTTTTTCAAGTACTCTATGTGTTGCTGTCATAAAGTCCTTAAAGTATGCTTTCAGCTGTTATACGCAGACACTCGTGCTGGTTGGAGCTCTGTCAATCCCAGTAGAGATTCTGGTGCCCAGAGCAGAAAAACTGGGGCTATGACCTTCTGCAGAATGCAATCTTAATAATAATTATGTTTTGTGTGTACTTGTGTACGCACATGTATGTTGAGCTGCTAGAAGGAAAAAAGGGGGTAGTCCAGGAAAGAACATCACATGATGATACTTCCTGTGAACTTCACTATGAAAAATAGCTTTATTACCAAGAAAACGTACATCTTAGTATCCATCAGTTAGCAAATAACTCTAAAATCTAAAGCTGATAGATCCCTCAGGTGTATCAAATGTTCAAGACAACATAATTATTTAAAAAACTTATACTTCAGTGTGAAAATACTCACTCACAAAAATTAGAAAGAAAAAAAAAACTGTAAAAGCAAGGGATAACTTACAGGTTTATAACCAATCCAGAAACATTTATTGATTTCCTATTCTATGCAAGTTACAGGGGAATAGTTGTGCAAGACAGGTTTCACACTCTAAGGAAGCTGGCAACATTATTGAGATAGGAGACACATCCAACCATAAAATGAATTGAAGAGGGAAAGAGATTGGAAAAAGGAAAGAAGTACAAAAAGATGGATTCAGTGTGGTGCCAGTGAGAGCCATCGAAGGCTTTTGAGTAGGGTAAGAACATAATGAAAAGGGTTTAGGAAGATTAATATGGAAGGCCAGTTAAGAGATAATCACTAAGACAGGCAAGACATGGTTGTGTCTAGGGCCTTCTTCTCTCAATCAATCAGCCAGCCAAGTCTGAAGTGTGCAGATGAAGTAGAGCCTCAGACTAATGCTGTTCTCCTACTTCTTAACAAAAGCCAATCTTCCTCCTCTTCTTTCCCTCTTCCTTCCTGTGTTATCTACTGTAATGTAATGCTTTTTCCTTCCGGCTGACACCTCAAAATACAACAGTGGAGGGCTCATTGTGCTAAACTGGCAATTGCGGGGAAGGGAGTGTCCTGTCAATTATACAGGAGCCCATAAAAATGCAGGTGCTTTAACAAGAAATGAGATCAGAGGAAAAAGGAATCCTTAGAGGTGCAGGTTCTCTTTCTTTTCTTTTCTTTTTTCTTTTTTTTTTTTTAAATTTCCAGATCCCAGCATACACCCTGGAACCTCATCGTAAGTATCAAATATATTTGTGGTGTTGAACTGGGTTAGTTATATATGTGGAGAATAAAAAAGAAATACGTTGGCATGGAGTAATTCGTAACTGATAGACCCGTAAAAAGATTCATTTCTTTTTTATCAGAAAATCTGAGATTTTTTTAAACTCAGAAAAGCCTCAGAAACCATTCATGGTAATTTCTTCATCTGATCCTCAGAAACTACTTATGGACCTGGTGAAAGGAACAGTATTTCTATTTTCCATATGGAGAAACTGAGACTCTAGGTTGAATGACTGCCTCAAAGCAAGCTGATAAATGATAGAGCTAGACTGGAACACAGCGATCCTTTGTGCCTGATAGTTTTTCTACTACACCTCATGATCTTTTTCCATGACGTTTGGGACAATACATAATTAAGGCTGTTTGAGACAGTACAGTTTAGGGGAGTCTGAAAGAATGTAAAAGGTACAAAATTGGATTGTAATGTATGCCTTTTTAAAATTGAAGTACAGTTGATGTACAATATTATATAAGTTACAGGTGTATAATATAGTGATTTGTAATTTTTAAGAGTTATACTCTATTTATGGTTATTATAAAATATTGGCTATATTCCCTGTGTTGTACAGTATAACCTTTAGCTTATTTTATATATATAATAGTTTTTTGTACTGTATGGCTTTTGAAACTAATATAATAGGATCTGGTTTTAGGCTTACAGTTCATATCTGCAAACATACAGACAAAATTTTCAAGAAATTTCTACCCCAATCTCTTGATAACGCTTCCTAGGAAATTTTTAGCTAATCTATGGACGCATCCTATGTCTCCTACAAGTCCTTTCTTTTTTTAGCATGCTTTGCCCATTTTCTATACACCCTCCCTCATGACTGCATCTGCTTTGAAAAATTACTCCTATTAAACTAAATTTCTCTGTCACTGCAAGAGACATAAAATTAAAAACTATCTGTCTTTAATCATGCCAGGCTTATTTCTTGTCTCCCAGGCTCCATTTATCAATAATTAATATATAAAGAAGACTGAAATCCATTTCAATTTCAAAGGCCCAAACATTTCGCTGATTAATAAAAAATTGTGCTCACAAAGATGGACGGGCATGCCATGGTGAAGTGATGGAGGACACAGCATTAGCACAGAATAGATCTGCAGGGCCACATGTGCCATGTGGCCCACATAGATGAGAAATAAGCCATGTGGAGGAATGGTTCTGCAGGGGTACCACTCACCAAGACTGACAACTCTGCATGTGAGAATCCTTGTCTGCAATTATCATCTCAGTCTGTTCAATTTACCTCTCTATCTGGGGTCTTATAAAAACAATAAAAGGGTGAACTTGCATCTAAGAACCCACTCTCTGGAATTTTAAGTGCATCTGATTTACTGAACAATTTGTGTACATGTTATCATACAGTTGACCCTTGAACAACAAGGGTTTGAACTGCATGGGTCCACTTATACATGGATATTTTTCAATAGTAAATACTCTAGCACTACATGGTCCATGCTCCATTGAATCCTCGGATGAGAAGAACCATGGAAACAGAGGGCCAAATGTAAGTTATATACGGATAAATCCCCACATTTTTCGAGGGTCAACTGTACATGCAACACTGTGATCCTATACAGTATGGGTTGGTGAAACCTATAACTATGTGGCTTGAGAGAAAAATGTCTGGGTCTTACTAGCCTTCTGGTCTACCCAGTGTGTGTCATTAGCAGATCCCTTGACATTCACTTCTCATGCTGTTCACTGTCAGTATCTAGGGCTTCCATATTTAGGGAGTTTAACATTAATTGCAGGGAACTCAGATCGTTCAAGTGCCCCAGTTCTACACAAGTGTGAAGTTGCCATCAAATGCTTAAGGTCTAGCATTGCATAGAATTGTTAATACACACGGTTCCCTCTCCTATTCTCATTTTCCACAATATAACTACAACAGTTTATTCTTAGAGTTCTGGTCTCTCTGTCAAGAGGTTCACTTTCTAAGTCTCTCTGTACTAAGTAGCAATGGGAGAAATTATTTTAGCCCTAGGATCTTTGATGGTATAAAGCAATTTCAAGTTGGAGAAATTTGCAGGGAAACTAAATAGTACCTCGATGAAAGTGGATAGATGAGTGTTGTGCAACTTAAAATCCTTTCTTTAGAGGAGTCCTAAAAGTGAGAGAAATCTCCACATTCCTCACACAGACTCTCAGAGGAAGAGTATTTCACATATCTCACTGACTTTACCTCAGAACGGCTTTCTCTCATTTGGCTGCCACTTCTGAGTTTAATTCCCCATGAAGTGCTGTAAATACCAGTGTTAATGGTGGATGGATTTTTCTTACTTCCTCCTTGATCAGTCTGAGGTTTTTTCCTCTCTTGTTTCCACCACTGCCAGAATTCAGAGTTATTGGCTGTGTTGTGTATAAAGTGGAGAAATGAGGAAATGAGACATTTCATGTTAAGACATAGCCCTAATTTTATGTGAGTGTGTGTGTCTATTTTCTGTTTTCTTTTGACACAGTCACAAACACAAAATGTCACTGAATCAAAGATTTGGGGAGATAGATGGAAACTTAAAGAATGAGTAACACTTTCTTTCCTATTAAGACTCAACAAGTTGATCAATAACCATAGCTAACTCTTCATGACAACTTACTCTCTACAGGCATTTTGATAAATATTTGACATAATCCTCTCATGAAATCTTGTAATAAGCCTAGAAGCAGGTACTATTTTTCGCCCTTTTTACAAGCAAGGAAACTGAGGCTCAGAGACATTAAGACATTTACCCATGGATCCCCTGCTCATCATGGCAAAGCTGGGACTCGAACTCAGGCAGTCAGGTTCCAGAGTACGTATTCTTTAGCGTCACTCTCTACAGTCAGGTGATATCTCTATAAGGGTAGAGCCAGACCAGAATCATACACTCCGCCCCTCCTACGCAAAGCACCTCTCTGCACATACAGGGGCCACATTTTCCCAAATTAAAATCAAGGGGTAAGACAGTGACAGACTCCAAAGTGAAAACATCAGAATCCATGGGATATTTTAGTCAGTGATGTGCACAGTAAGTCAAAATATTTTAAACTGAGACGGTTCTCTGTACTTAAAGCATGTAAGGTCAAAACAAAATATTGGCCAGTTTGAGGTTTTGTTCTGTTGACTATATGTCCTCCTCCTCCTGATGGATACACGGGCACTATTCTTAGAATCTAAGGAGGGGCATGTAGATGCAGAGTATTCAAATATAACTGGTAAAGTATAAAGGATGACCTTGTGTGCCAGGTCTATTTTCTCCTCCTTTCTGCCATCCCCTCCCTCCTGCTTGCACTCTGAAGCTTGAACAACGTTGCAGACACAATGGCAACCCCACTTCCAAGGCCCAGAAGAAGCAATGGCAAACGTGGTATGTGAGTCAGTGATTACGAGTCAATAACAATTTCACAACTACATATTTTACAACCACATTAGAAATGATGTCATTAAGCCACAACAGCCAAAAATTAATTAATTAATTAATTTAAAAAAATCTGCCTTGTTGTGCTCAAAGAAAATACCCTGGGATATAACACTATGTCATTTGGTAATTACTATGGGACGATATAGTAATAGATCATGACTGGTGTCTAGCAAAACAGCAATCTCATTTTGCCTTCTAATTATGACAGAGCTACTGGGGAAACACAGGGAGCAGCGCACCCTGCTGTTACACCACAGCAATAACACTCATTACCCCAGTAAATACTATGGAAATGTGCAAACACACAGGGGCCTCCCTGCTGCGAGGCTGTGGCGGAATCACTCATTAGGCTGGGAAGTATCGCTCAATCGTCTTTAATTACTTCCAAAATATATGATAACTTGCCCACTGCTACAGTGCAGTGATATCACTCATTATTTTCCCACCTTTTTTTTTTGTTTTTTTAACACCCTGCAGTGGCCTTACTATAATGGTGATATATTGTAACTTACACGAATTTAATCACATAGATTTGTGTGCTTTTAGACTTATAAATACAGAGGCTCCCAATGTGAAATGAGCACTGAGAAAAATATGCAGAACTACTGATATCTTTCTGGTAAGACCCCCTTAATCATGTTACTGAAATGTGGCAATACTGTTGTAATCCTTCCCTTTTATCCTGGAAATGAGTGATAATTGCACCGTAGACCTGTGGAATCCAGGGGACTTGTAATTATATCCCGTTACCAAGGAACACAGCAATTTCAAACCTATTACCCACAGGTATCTTTTATGTTTATTGCCCTCTTTATGAAGCCACTACTTTTACTCTGAATTCTAAGTGGCAGGATACTTCAGGAAGGTACCTGTGTGATGGAGACAGGGCAGGGAGATAGAAAGCATGTCTGCTCCTTCTCAGGAAGCTTGGGTCTGACCTTTGCCAGAGAGGGTTTGTCCAGGCCATTTTCAAATGGAAAAACAGCCTTTGGTTTGGGACTACGTTTCCCAGCACAATTTGGAAAGAGGGCTCAAAATTTGGGGGTTTTGTGTTAGAAACTTCACATTGTGGTACTCGCCTCGATATGCCACAAGTACCCACATCCAGAGGGAACTAATTCTTGATCATGACTTGCCCTGGCATGTGAATTAGTGACTTTCAGAATAACAGTTTGAGAAATAATTAAACCTAGGTGTAGCTTTTTTTCATATGAAAGAAGAAAATAACTGCTCTGTCAATATATTCATCACTTTGATTTAAACAGTTATCCAAAAATCCATACTCGGGGAGTGTTTCATTAGTCCACCCACATTCTGAAAGAGGGAGTGATGGATGGATGTTTCCCTCTCCTGTGGTAAGTGTTGGCGTTGATTTGTAAAGTTACAGTTTTATACGGAAGACCAAGTCCTAGACTTAGAAGAGTAATATTGAACATATACTGAATATTTAAGTCAAGTATCACTTAGCTGTAATAATTAGTTAAAAATAACATTATTGGCTCTATTTACAGATAAGGAAACTAAGGCTCAGAGAGGTTAAGAAGCGTGAGCTAAAGATTAGTCAGCTAGAAAGCAGTGCAGTCACCATTTGGTTGCAGCTCTTTAAAGCCCCAAACCTTGTCCTTTTACTACACTACCCGGCCACTTACCCCATCTGCCTTTTGGTCTATTTCTATCGCTTCTCGTTCTGTAAAACTTCCTAACCAACCCAGAAAACTGGCTCAGAATGTTCAAATAGTGAAAAAATGTCCTCACAAAATTGATCTCCCTTTTAGGTGAGAGAGACTCAGGGTACTTTTAAGCCACACTGTTAATGGTGGCTGTCTGTTGCTTTTCCCTGTGTTAACAGTCACTTGAAGAAATATGAAGGCTACTTTTTTACCCAGAACTGGGCTGCTGGTCTTATTCATCATCCATAACCTTCTCTAGAAGGTCAGTACAAACTCTGAAAAAAAGGAAAAGAATAAAGGAGAAGATAAAAACTTAGAACTTCTAAAGTTGGATTTGGGAGTCTATTAGCAAATTCAAGTATGGGACAGGGCAAGGTCTTCTTGCTTGTTCAGTTACTTAATTAAAATCAGATATCCATTTTCTTACAGGATAACATTTTATATGTCATTTTATTTTCCTTGTTTATTTTCACATTCCTTTATAATAATTTTTTTTGGTAATCAATTTTTTTTTGCTTCAATAACAAAATTAGTTCAATTTCAGAATGATGCATTCAGTTTCTTAAAACAGGGTATTAGAAAAGTAAATCTAATACATTTTAATAAAGAAAAAAAACCACCATAAATGTATACCTATCATACACATTTATCTAGGATCTATTGAGGTATACTAAAAAATTATAGTTGCTGGGTTACATACATAGAAGTTGTTTTAAAATACTTTTATTCAAAACATTTATTGCATGTATAATACGTTTAACAATGAAAAAAATTATTTCTCTGATGTCTCTCCAGAGCGAGATTATGTAAAGGTTACAAACCTCTGAAAGTGTCTCCAGTTTACCCAGGGAATGTGGGTTGTCATAACAGGTCATCCACTGGGCCTTGAATCACAGGCATTTTGAAAGCAGGGCTTGACCCTTGATGGTGGATTTCATGAATGCCAAATCACTGGGCAGAGGGTGAGTCCTACGCATGGAGAGGGTTGCATTTATTCCTGGTCAGGTCACAGACGTAGGTCACCAGGCAAATGTCTCATTATCCCCTGGGGTAAATAAACTTGAATCTCCCAGGAAGACATGCCCCTATTTTTCTGAGAAGGCTATTACTGAAATTAGTCAAGAAAAGCAGTTGTCTCCTTGTTATTTAAAACACTGCCAATGTAGAAAGGAACTACTTTACTCAGAGTAAGAAAACTTGAATTCCAGAACTCAGTTCTGTAACTTGGTAGCTAATACCTCCTTGGAAAAGGCACTTTACATTTCTAGACACTGTTGCTTCATCCACAAGGTGATAAAAATATATTGACTACCTAAAATCCTGAGGCTACGAGAGATAAAGGAATGAGGCCTAGGAGTTTCATATTTCAAATTTTGCCTAGAAAAAGACACATTTATCTGACACACATAAAGTATGCTTTTTGTCCCTTTCTGTAGTATACCCCATGAATTCATATCAATCTACTTCTTTGAGTTTAATTAATTAATTGATTAATTGATTTTTTGGTTTGGATGCTTGGTTCTCTCAAAGCAAAGCTGCTATCAATCTGTAACACTTTGATTCCAAATGTCAAATATTTGATTTGTGAAGGTTTCAGTTTTCATTGTGAGATGAGAGTTGGTATAAGTATATCTTTTCTCCATGCCACACTCCACCCACCCAACCCCTGCCATCCTAAAGCTAAGTTACCTCTATGGCACGTTTGGAAGCTCACCAATTTTTGATAATTTTGAGATCATTAGGGTAATTTAAACACTAATAGTTTGGGGCTAGATGTTTAGCGTTTATATCCACAGGGCACAAAGTCTTCTTTAGCTCATTGAATTTTGCTTTAATTAATCCTGGCACAGCCTTATAAAGAAGGTGCATTCTGGTTTATGTTGAAGCTTGCTGTCTAGAATGTATTTGCCCTTTCTTCGTCCCTGGTATTTGTCCCTGTGATTTATTCTAGTCTGCTTTTAACATAGCTCAGAAAATGGGGTGAGAAATGGATAATTTAGTTGCTTACTTGAATTTCATAAGAAGCGTACTTTAAAACACCATCACTTCCAACAACATTTCACTACCATCAAATCAAATCAACAAACAAAAACTTGCATGCAGTCAAAACTGACCACCCAAATAACAGGAAGTTGATTCCATTTCTAATAGTCTATAATGTGGGACAAAGTAACAATTAACATTTGTGTAAAGTTCACAGTCTCAAGCATTATCTCACTCAATTCTTATCCTGCTTTTATGAGATAAGAGTATAATATACCCATTTTAACGATGAGAAGATTGTGGTTCAGAGGAATTAAGTGACTTGCTTAACTATGCAAAGACTAAATAAAGAGGTATTATATGAATACAAATATCATGACTTCAACTCTGAATATGGACCTAGACCCCCCCCCCACTCCCACCCCACCCTGGCCACACACACACAATTGTCTAGAGGGTAGATTAATGGAAGTCACTTGACTTGTATTTGATAAAAAGGAACATAAAATGCTTTGATATAAAGACCTAGGACTGTTCCCAAACCTAATATTCCACGGTCTTTTCAAGTGATGAGCAGGTATCACTTATTGTTCTCTGACGTCTCCAGGGGGTTCCCAAGAGTAAGTACTCAAAACATATTTCTTTTTTTTTTTTTTCAAAACATATTTCTTGATTGTGGAAAGATCAAGTACTTTCTTTCACCTCTTCTTCATTACTTTTCCAACATAATGTCCTGTTAACTTTACTATATGTACAGTCAGGTAACAATGCTTGTTCTCCTAAAGTGAGTGCATGGAGATCTTGAATAACACAGTATAGATCTTCTTCAACTTAGAATGGGGATACATCCCATAATACTCATAAATCAAAAATATCATAAGTTGAAAATGCACTGAATACACCTACATTACCGAACATCAGAGCTTAGCCCAGCCTACCCTACCTTAAAGGTGCTCAGAATACTTAACATTAGCCTATAGTTGGGCAAAATCATCTAACACAAACCTTATTTTATAATAAAGTGTTGAATATCTCATGTACTTTACTGAATATTGTATTGAAAGTGAGAAACAGAATGGTTGTACGGGTACAGAATGATTGTAAGTGTTCTTTACCTTGTAATGGCATGGCTGACTGGGAGCTGCAGCTGCTGCCCCTGCCCAGCGTCAGGAGAGAGTATCCTATAGCAAACCGTCAGCCTGAGCAAAAGTCAAAATTCAAAATTCCGCATATGGCTTCCACTGAATGCTTATCACTTTCACACCACCGTGAAGTCAAATAATCCTAAATCGAACCATTGTAAATCGGGGATCATTTGTAGATTTCACAAGTAGACAACTACAAGTATAGTACAATGACTTACTCTGGCACTACTTAAATAATGTGGCTTTTAACAGTCACTTCCATTTTCAGTTCATTTGAAGCTGAAGCTATTATTTTCAGATTTCTCAGAATTAAAGGAAATAAACCTTTCCTGTCTGTCTTCTATCTTAGCAGCTATAGTCAAATATCCACTGCATACAATTCTGGCCTGTTTTTCAACCCCATTGAAATCAGGACGATCTCCTATAAAGAGCCTCTCTTTCATGACAAAGGGCAGATACCCAAGAGAGACTCCCTCACAATAGACATGTTAAGAATATGTAAAAAGAAAAGATAGGTTGGAAATGAGATGTAGAATAAAAATACATAGACAAATGCAAAAACTGGTGAAGATAAATTGTTTATAGTTAAGCTCAAGGAAAAAAACAACCTTTGACTGTGGCAAATGATGTTTGTGTGAGAAGACAATTATGAAGCAATGTGCATCTCTAAGGAATTTAATACTTTGGCATGAAATTGGTGTCTAGAAAATGAAGTTATGTTTTAAGAGCAACAGATTGCAAATAGTATAAAATAGAATAAGTTACATTAGAAAGATGTTCATGATCTTTTAACACAACACCTGTGGAATTGTTTTTAATGAAAAACATTGAAAAATATGTAGCATTTTGTGAACTCTGGCTTAAATTCTCAGAAACACCTCTTACAACTGATGTCTTCCATGTTCTATATGGCAGATCCCTCTGATTTGTTAGGGTCAAAATACTCAGAGGATGCCCTCACCTTGGCACTAAGTAGAACTTGTCCCTGCTTTTTAGGCCTGGAGATCTCACTCTCTGTACATGCTTCTGGCAGATAGACAATGGGATCAGAGTTATGAGTGACAACCGGAGCTCAGTACAGTGTTCTGATAGAGTTCTGGGATTAGGGGAAGGGCAGAAAAGAAGAAAAGAAAGGCTCTGGAAATCAGATGAGGGATTCTAGAAGGTAACACATTTTAATTAAGCTTTCTCCAAACCAGCAGGGAGAGAAAATTTAGCCAATATTTTATTTTCCAATCTATATCTTCAGGGAACACATCTAGAAACTGTTTTGAGGGTGAGCTTTGATATATGTAAAGGACACAATTTGATTATGAACAGGCAGAAACTTGTGAAATATCAATTTTCATTATACCCGTCTTTCATTATACCTACCAAGGACCTTATAAAACTATACAAAACATTATCGACCTCAACCATTAGTCAGGTGGTATTTCAAGTCTTCTAAGTCACTACTGCTCAGGGAAGGCTAAGAAGGATTTGCTTAAACCTGTAAAAACAAATTTCTTTGCAAGTTCTTCCACTAGCCATCTAGCCAACTTCTATCACCCACTACACATGCACGTGCGCGCGCGCGCACACACACACACACACACACACACAAACAGAATGCAGTTAGTTCTGCGTCTGTGTTCCAGATTCCTCATCTGTAGGATGTTGATAATAATAACTGTATGGTTGCAAGATTCGTGGTAATGTATTGTTGAGGACGCCACAGATGTAAGATGGACCTTTAACCCTAAATTTGATTTGGATGATAAGACTGATGAATGCCACACACACACACCAAGGAAGTATGAAAAGGTTTATTACTCCCAGAATGAGGCTTTCTGGAGAAAGCAGGGCAGGCTTCTAAGCAGGTCCAAAAATGGCTTGAAAGAGCACAGAGGGGTGCCCGGCTTAGGGTTTTCTGACAGATAGGGAGAGGGGCTGTGGTGAGAGTTCCCTTGCACAGGCCAGGGCTTGCTTGGTTTGAACCACCTGCTCTTGCCGAAGGACAGAGCACCTACGCTTTCTTACCAGCTTGTCTAGATGTGGGTCAGAAGGGTAAAGGCGAGTGGTGGGACTTGAAAGCTGTCAGTCACCAAGCCTCAAAAATACAGTCAGTCTCTTTATTAAGGCAAAGAAAGAATTTAGCGCAGTGCACCCGGTAGATGCCCAATAAATGCTAGCTTTTATTATCATTGTTCTTAACACAATTATCATGTCTATGTCTGTTCCCTGCTGCCTGGCTGGCATGATGAGAAAGGAATTTTAGGACATGGATCTAAAAGGAAATCAGTATGAATAGGACAGAATTTGAGAGGCGGTGTGACCCAAATATTACACCAGAGCGACAGCTTAGAGTTACATTTAACACTAAGGTATAAAGTGCAGTGGGCTTGGATTCACTCTACCTGAGCTGAAATCTCAGCTCTATTCCTTAAGAGCTGCATGATTCTCAACAGTGGCTTACATGCTCTCAAACTTATCAGCTCAGTGCAAGTAATACCACCAATTCCACTGGGTTGTTAGGAACAAGAACAGAAAGATAACAGAGGTGCCAGCATGTAGCAAACTGCCCAGTACTTATTAGATGCTCAGTGAACAGCAGTTGAATACGATTCTGAATATTACCTACGTAGCCATTTAACTTCTCTGAGGCTAACTCCCTGTATTTATGATATATGATATAAGGATAATAATGTTTACCTTACCTATCATGCAGGAGCGTGATCATCAAAATCAACAGGAGATCATGTATCTGATGGTACTTTCTAAAGGGAAGTGTATATATTGATAGAAGACATTATTATTAAACACACCCCCTATCACAAAAGCATTTAAGAGGAAATGCAGAAGACAAGTGTTAGACTCTTGACAGCACTCAAACACATATGGTCCCCTCACGGTCCCAACTTCAGGGGAGAATTCTTACATCAGGTTCACTTTTCACTGTATACTTGCTAACCATATTACAGTTGAACATTCTCCAAAGTCCTGGCATTTTCAAACAGAGCCAAGTAAGATTGATTTGCCTGAGGATCCCAGATACTCATTCCCTCTCAGCCAAGAGTCCCCATCTGTTGGCTCCAGTTCATATTTGAGATAACGTGCTCCCGGGAACCATCCATGTTAAAATCCTGACCTCAGAAAATAGACTCAGAAGATTCAAAAACTCAAGTTTTCATCAAGGGGGAATGATTGAAGAAGAATGAAAAAGGAAGAGATGTAATGAAAAGCAGGAAAGATAGGAAACAAAGATGTAAGTGGACGAAAGTTAGAAAAGTGCTTTTGGAAAACAAAGAAGAATGGTGAACAGGGCTGAGAAACATCTACTGCATTGGTTAGATTCATTCTAAGATGTCCAGGTTATTAGTCCAACCTCTAGGAGGGGCTAAAACACAGCCATTTTCTCTTTCCTTCTTTTCTTTCCCTTGTCTTCATGACTCCCCAACACTGAAACATCATTACAGAGATATTCATGCCAGCTATGAATTGCTTTTTAGAACCATCATGCTACTTAATTACCGTAGGACAACTGAAGCAGACATAAGCAACCCACATGTGCTCTACTGTGGCCATGCTCTCTCCCTCAACAATCATGGTGGTCAGTGTTCCAGAAGGAGGTGAAGCATAGTGGGGAGCTGCCCCATCTGCACTGTCGCCCCAACAAGGTGAGGGGATTTCTTCTTTGCTGGGGACTTTCACATCTCTCCTCTTTTTCACTATGCCAACTGGTGTATTCAGTCAGGCATCCTGGCAGTCACATGCTTGCTTATGCAAAGAAAAATTTCCAAACTAACTATTTGGAAAATATGCAGTTTTATTCAATTGTAAGAGGAAGATGTACTTATTTATCCACATTCAACCTTCGTGTCTGGAAACCCTGTGGAAACTTCATAGTAAAACTTTAGTCATGACACAATGTCCTTGGCCTGAATTCACCAAGTCACGGTTTTACTCAAGGATGAACCATGTTCTGGCATTTTGTGTTCACTCTTTTTCTTGTCTTATAAAAATCAGTTAATGTTGAAAATGTCCTTAATTATTTGGATACATTCTGCCTTCCCAAATGGAGAAATTACTTGGAGGGATGAAACAACATTTTTCTTCTGTATTTCCCCAAAGCACACACTATGGTTTCAGAGTCTAGTAGGTACTCAAAAGATAGTGTCATCAGACTGATTAAATGACAGCACAGCATTTTATGTTTTTTAGAAGTAAAATAGCATTCATATTTCAACAAGGGCTTGTTCCCCTGTAAATTACTGATTTAGAATCACAATTGACAACAGCAGAGCTCACCTGCCCAAACAACTTCAAATGAAACAGTAACTTTTGTTACAGTATTTTGGAGTCATATCTGTGAAATGCAACTGACACCGGCACAGAGTAGAAATGGTTTCGACATGGCAAGAAAACGCCTCTTGACTGACGGGAGCGTGCTCTGCTGCCTTGACAAACAAGTAAGAATCCAGCCGCAATCTGTTGGAGTCTCAAGGCTCACAAACCTGCCAGATTGCCATCTTTGTGCTGAATGCAAAATAATCACAGTAGCTAGAAATGATAAACTGTGGATGGTTGGGGTGGAGAGAAACACATTTAATCAATCTCTCCTTTTCACTCTGCAGGTTCCAACCGTGAAACCTGCATTCCCTCTAGGAGAGAAGAGTTTCCATTCGTTTTTTTTTTGTTTTGTTTTGTTTTGTTTTGTTTTAGCTGCGGCGTGTGGGATCTTAGTTCCATGACCAGGGATCAAACCCGCATCCCCTGCAGTGGAAGCACAGAGTCTTAACCACTGGACCGCCAGGGAAGTCCCAAGAGTTTCCATTCTTAACTTCTAGAGGTAAGAGTGTCTCATTTCTCTATTTCTGAGTCATCTTACCCATGGTTTTTCTCCATAATCTACATTTGGATTCAGCTTGTTGATGATATTCATAGAATAGGCTCCCGTGACTTCCGAGGGTCTATAAAGTACCAATTTTTAGCTCTTTAATTTCTTAGACCCTTCCCAGTCTGGCTTCTCTATCTATCATCATGGTTGCCATTTGAGGTATCAAGGCTTTACTGAGTTTTACAGTGTGTCAGGTCCTATGCTAAAGATCTTACCCTGTGGGGTTGTTCTGAAGATAAAAGGGCATTAAATGTATAAAGCACAATATAAATTCAAGTCTTCAAGATATCATTCCTGGAAAAGTAGACTCATTTTTAATTCTCTCCTTTAACTTGTCAAATCAAACAGCTATGAATAATCATCTCTTTCTGAATAGTTATTTTCCCTCTTAAATTTACCATTATGTAAAGGACAAAGGAATAAATCTTATATGAAAGTTAATCATAAAAATTCAAGTGACCACAGTTCCAATTAGCTTCCTTTTATCTGACTATCTCTCTATCATTCTCATCCTATGCTTTCTCTCCCCGTTCCCTCCCTCCAACGTCCCCCACCCCACTTACTGTATCCCAAGTGGTCATTTATAAAAGCTTATCACTGTCATATTAAAATTCAATATGTCACAGATCAAACCTATGCTTTCTTGACAAAATCTCAAGCTCTTCCTATTTCACTCTCACTGCTAACTCCCATGATACACATCAAGCTGGTACTAGGGTTCACTATAGCCTTGGGACCAGGCTATACTTCCAAAGCGCATTCCCTTCTACTGAGACCACACTCAGGAGTAATATGGAACAGAATTCTTCAGTCCAGACGTTACATCCTCATCTATTCACAGGGCCCTGCTTTCCCCCCAGAGATCAACCTGTTCCTGAACTCACTCTTGGACTTTAGGGATCTTGAGGAAACAATTGCTATTTTAACCACATAGTTTAAGCTACCTATGCAATGATTACTTCTCAACACATCCATTGCATACCTTTGCCCATTTTTCTGATGCCACCTCTGTAGAATACACAAGATATTTTCATGGTGCATTATTCAGAATATATCTCCTAGGAAGCCTTTTTATTTCTTTTATTTCTTTATTTTCAGAGTCCTGTTTCAAATCTTTAACTTAAAATTCATCTTTTTTCTTATTTTCTGTTCATCCTTAGATATCTCTACTGTCTCTCATATGTTTACTCTTTTATCTACTACAAATAGAAATAATTTCTTTAAAAAGCAGGTTAGTTTTCCATCTCAAATGGAGAATCAATACATTCTTGTTTATAATAGCATTGTAGAAACATAGAACTGAAAGGGATATCAAGATACTCAGATAGGTATTGATAATAATGGCTGAAAGTAGTAGGTGGGGAGATACTAGTGATGCTCAAGCTGGTTGCCACACTTTTCTCAACAGTTGGTAGCTTGCTGGCATTTCTGAGGGTGGGGGACACAAGTCCAGGGGTGACAGCTCTTTCCTACTCCTTTAAGAATCTTTGCTACAGAGGGAAAAAAATGGAGTCCATATCTAGAAATCTCAATATTTGGAGTAAGGGAAACCATAATTATGCAATTAAAAATATTGGGTCCTGAATTGAATATAACTTCCATCTTATTTTAAGAAGTTTTTAAGATGATGATTCAAATATCTCGCTTGGTAGTCTGTTTGCTATTGCAATCCCTTTTTTCATCCGTGAGGCTTAACTGACTCTGTGTTCTTAGCAGACACACAGGACAACTGATCTGAATATTCTGCATAGCAATTCTTTATTTTAATTGGATTAGGCTTCTTCTAGTTTTCTTTTTCTCGGGGAAGCATTTCTAATTTTTACCATTCCTCATAATCTCTCTTCTCTACTCCATTTTAAAAATCATACTCTTTAGTAGCTCTCTACATTCTAAATATCCTTTTGTATTAAAAAAAAAAACCCACAGAGATGAATTTTGGATGCACATGTCTTCCTATTACAGCTTCATCTGAACCCTTCAGGATCCATTGCACAATTCTATGGATGTAAATAAGGAGAAATAACCCTAGAGGTGAAGCTGCTGTTGTTTTTCAGTTCAGCCAATTCCCACCTTCTCCATGAAAGTGTCCAAAGGTAAGCCGATCCCTGCAAGCACTGGGTCAGTCATGTAGTCACATTCTACTATCTGGTCTTAAGTGTAAGGATTGTTTTGCCAAAAGTGTGAGTATCATTGCTTGTATCCTAAAAATAAAACAAATCTTGAAGCAATAAAAAGAGAAGATGTAAATGTTTCTTTTCTTCCTGAATGTAAGGTACTTTTTGCCAGTAGGGAATGAAAATTTCATAACAAATGCAGTAAAATTAAGCAGTGAGCACAGAAAGTTGTCAACACACTGCAGGGTATTCAGCTGAGAGCTACAAAGTATAATTAACATGATAAAGCAGAGAGAAGAGTTGTACTATCAAATTCTCCATTTTTGAGATTTGCTATAGTTAAGCAGTTTATGGGTCCAGAGTCTGAGTTAAAAATCAAAAAACAAAACCGTGGCTTGAGTCTTATTTCTGGAACTCTGGCTATTATTACCCAGAACCTTCATGTCATCGTGCCACTGTACCCAGCAACAATCTTCAGACTTTCAGATATGTCTGGATATGTTTAGAAATCAGTGTACAGATGAAATATACATGAAGCCACACATTCTTGCAGCCATTCATTCTACACATATTTACTGAGCATCTTTCATGCACATGAATTTTGTGTGTGTGTGTGAAACCTGGGGAGTATCCAAGAATGTTTGCACTGATTATAATTGGTACATATGAAGTCACACTGTGGATGTCCATATGTCTGTCTTCCCACAAGAGTGTATCCTCCTCAAGAACCAAGAACAAATCCTTATATTTTGTTTCCTTAGTCCCTTCAAACAGAATGGCTGACTGACTGCTAATTAAATTAATGGCTTAAAAAGAAAAAGAATGCCTTCCACCTACATGTGCTGTTATGACTTTGAGTGAAATCTTCCATCTCTTTGGGCTCTGTCACGTGTCCTCCCTTGTGATACACTGAGATGGACTAAGAGGCATGTGTGTTGTGGTGCTTAAGGATTCAACTTTGACATCACATTTCCTTTAGAAGTTTATGATCAAATAAGTTAAACTGATCTTCAAAATAGATATAATCTGAACAGAAATGTGCTTCATGTCTGAATGTATTTCCCTTTGTGTTTACTTCTAAAACCTAAGCTTTTTCACCTATGCTGTAACATTCTTAAATGGGGCCATTTTACATGGGTAACTCTGATCTCTGTTGATTCATTGGCTTTTCTGACTTGGAGACAAGAAAAAGAAACTAACTGACAGAGATACTTGTATACCAATTTTCACCTTAGAAATTATAGTTTCCAAATACTCACAAGTGAAGATACCATAAACTTTAATGTCTTAATTAAGCTAGTGGCAAAAAGCAATACGTCTGGGAGGGTGTTAGTTATGAAAGCAGGGGAATTATATGATTTTCAGCAAGGTGGTCTGGAAAGAATTAGGCTTTGGAACCTAAACAACTAGATTCAAAATCTGATTCCTCCCTTGAATGGTATTTTGCTGTGGTTTACTCTTTCTTTATGTTATTTTTCTCATGCAAAATGGTGACACTGTTACATATTTTGAAGAAGTGTTGGGAGATTTTGTAAATCATCCGACATCACGCTGGTTTCTTTTCTCCCCACGTCGACTAATACTGAGACTGGCAGAACTCTGTGGGCTCAACAACCATTATGATAATAGATGCTGCCATGCAGGGCTGAGCCGTAAAAACCATCCACTGAGTTCTTTTCCCTGATGCATCTCTAACTTTATGGAGTACTATTTACATTTACCATTTCTGAGCAAGCAATTAAAACTACCGATTTTAAAGAACTGAAGAAATAAATATCTCCATAGAAATTTAGTGAACTGTTACTTAGTCAGGTGTCATTTATGCTTTTTTTTCTTTATCTTTAGAAAGAATAACACATTTGCTTGCAAAGCAAAAGATTCTGTGACTTACCAACAAGATCTGGCTGCCTTTTGCATGTTATTTGTTGTTACGGCAAGGGATGTTCTAAGAGTAACAAGAAAAGATAACATGGGAACATGAATAAAGAAATAAAGCCAGTTGTTATGGCAACCAGTTCTCCCAGAATAAGGGGTTGAATGAGCTCTCTCCTTAGTATCTTCTCCCTATTCCCCAATTTTGAGCCGAAGAAGACACATCTCTGTAGGTAGGCATGAGGATTATTAAAAGTACTCTATGTCATATATTTTTTTAATCTCTGCGATTCTCTTGTATTTTGAGTGATACCTAGATTGTGGATGTATTGTTTTATCACATAGGCATTTTTTTATTGAATCCTTTGCAGTGGAGATGATTGCTGGTGCTAATCAGATTCTTAGCCTTTCTACTCTAGAAGAATATGCGTCCTGGATATCTGTCATTGAACTTTGGTGAGATGGGGCTAACAGTGAGTGATTAGTGTGGTGTGCCAACAAATGGTAGAACACTGCTACGCAGCTGGTGTGGGTCACAAGGGGTCAAGGCAAAGTTATGGTAGAAGAATTGGATAAAGATCTCTGAACCCAGGCTACAAGACTGAGGAAGCATGGTTTTCACTTTCTAGGTTCCTACAGTTATTTGAGATGTCTGCAAGGCAGCATTAGGAACTGGGGTCTAAGAGTTAATGCTTCACAGTTCCTTGGACACTACAGATAGGAGTGTGGAAATAGCCCATGATAGCAGTGACCCCAACAGTCGCAGGGGATTCCACCTAATTTTATGTAGAGACAATGGCCCCTGGATCTGAAGGAACTTGCTGAACTCTGAATGGGTCCTATTCCCCATCCATATGCCACGGCAGCAGCAGCTTCTCTGTATTAATGGGAAAACAGAGCCCTGAACCCAGATGGGTTAGAAACTAAACTTTCATTTATCTGTTTCTTATCAGAGATCCTTACAAACTTTCTGCCACTACAGAGAGACAGGAGCTATGAAGCAGGCTTGACTTCTCACTGTGCAAATGGAGCTTAAACAACCTAAAATGTAAGAAACCTAGGAGAGGTTTCTCTTCTGCTGCTACAGCCACTACTAAGTCACTTTTTAGAAGAGGAGAGAGCGTGCTGCTCTAAGAAAGCAACATTCACCGTATCTAAGAATGGCTTCAGATGATGTCAACAGTTCATGATGCTGGACGTTTTCCCACCATCCAGAGAGGAATCCATTCCGGGGGTCCTCATGCCCCTAGCATGGCTATCAGGGTCCTCTGCTAGTACTCAATTCCACTCCCTCACCCTGCACGTGGAAGAGAAAAAGGGGGTTGCTACATTTTGTCACATATATCTTTTAGAAATAACCTGTTTTCTCGCAATAGGATCACAACAAGGTTACCTGCTTAACAAAACTCCCACCCCTTCTCTGAGTGTACGGATCAAATCTTTCTGTGATTCATTTCAACACGCACTCCTTGAAGCACCTTTATCTAATGGTATGGATCAAATGGGCAATCAATAAATATTGGAAAATGATGGATAAATTTTAAGCCACAGAGTAAAGACTGTGCTGCTGAGCTGAAGGAGGTCAGTTTTTCTCTGGCACAGTAAATAATAATTTCATTTTATGTACACACTTTGGGTGGTCAGATCCTTCAACAGTAGAGCATAATTGAAATGAAACAAAATTCCTTCAGCGACAACTGACCACTGGTAAACTTTCATATATATAATGCAACCCAATATGACTACAATAAGCAGGTAATAAAATGTTGGCCATTGACCTTCCATGACTATTCATTTTAGCTCCTTTCTTACCCCAGGAGATGCATCCTTGGATATGTGTGTATGTGGGTGGGCAACTACTCTCTTGCATTTTCTGGCAGTCTTTCACAATCAGTGGTCCTGTCAGACCCAGTGTTTCAGTTTCATAACTGTAATTGGATTGTCTGACTTCCTATTCAATTGGTACATGATTCTTCTTATTTCTCTTTTAAAAAAAAATCAATAAGTGGTTTGTGGTAACTTTAATAGAGAGAAATCAGGTTTTACCATTTTATGGAGTTGACATTTCAACATTTATCCCCAAAAAGACCACTGGGTCTGTCAGATCCAAGGCATAGGTTTTAAATTAATTGGATTGTCTGATCCCAGGGATGTACAATAATATGAATACATTTCATGGTGGAAATCAAAGAGCTATATCACCACTTCTTTGAACTGTAATGCCTTGAACTCTATACTTACAAACAGAAACAATTTTTCCTTTTCTTTCCCTCTGTTTGCAAATCCCTCAACTTATAATGAAGTTACGGAATTCATGAATAACTTTATGTTTAAGCCTGAGACTGATGTTAAAACTACTAAAACACTATGGGTATGAATGTGTTTATACATTTACATGTGTATATAAAGTCCATATGTTTACACATATATATTGACTTTAAACACACATTCACTCATGCATATGTGACACAAAGACCTGGATACTTCCATTTTTAAGAGTAAATCATATTTCATGCATTTCTGCAAATACTACCTGACTCTATGGAACTTTGCTACGAGATGAAGATGCAAAGATGAGTAAGGCAGAGTAACTCCCACCAAGAATCCTGAAGGAGGATAGACAGTTTCTGCAAAATAGTCAGTAAGTCCACATCTCTTAGCTTTTGGTTAATAGCTTGGTTCATTTTAGGATCCGGTTTGCACCACTGGTTCTGTACTGACTTGAACAAAAATACATTTCAAAATAATACAGGGTTTCGACTAAAGACTTGGGACTACTTGCTTAAAATCAGATTCATTCCACATTTCATTGCTATCTGTAAGTATTCATTCTGCAGGAGGTAGAGGTTTTTCCACTGGATAGAGATCATTATCAAATGTTGCCATCTTCCTCTGAAGCATTCACTATTAACTGCTGTTGGAAGCAGGATTCTAGACTGAGTGGGCCATTGGTTTGTTCTGGTAGGACAGTTCCTGAGCTTTAATGGGCATACACTGTTTGGAAGAAAAAGAAAAAACTATCGGAGACAAACTTGAATATTTTGAGTAGCACTTAATGGATTAATCTGGTGTGTAGAACTTACCATTTCATTTTTTAATTTAATTTCATTGCTAAACATGAGACCTTGAAGTTCAGGAGTACAAAAAGAAAAAAAAAAATCCAGGTCATGATAAAAAGTCCCCTTAGCCAACTCTACTTGGAAGCCAGATTTGTACATTTTCAAGCTGGTTATTTACTGGGGGAGGAATCAAGTTAGAACAAGACCATAAAGGGTAGCAGGCTCTTTCAGGACTTCAGCACAAGGAAGGGATGAGCAGATACTGATTGCTATACTTTTTGGCTACATTTGCTTTCAAGCTCAGAAGACCTCATTCATCTGTGGTTCCTGATCGAAAAGCCAAGGCAAAACACTGTCTCTCCACGTGCCAAGTCAAAATTGGGACTGAGATTTGCCTGATTCAATTTAAAATCAGTCATGGAGAAACAATTTCTTAACAATGGCCTGAATTATCTGGACTTGATATTTATTTTAGAAAAATTCACTAGACACTGGTCTATCCCATTTTATTATACCGATCTCCTGTAGTTGAAAGAATAACGGCCATTTTGTGAGCTATTCAGTTCAACCACATGATATAATTACATTCATAGGACAAAAATTGTCAAAGTCATGCCCCCCATATGGTGAAGGAGCTAACATGAAGCCAGGATATTGGCAAGGATCTCCATATTTTATGAGATATTGCTTATAGTTCTGTGGGGAAAATATTCCATGTGTGATAAATTTAGAGGTACCTTGTGAAGGAAACCCTCTTCATGATTCAGTGTGACCAGTTTCACAGTAAAAGCTCTAGAAAGTTCTGCAGCAAATTAATTTATCTAAATAAATTTCTTAAGGAATATTGTACTGGACCATAAAATATCTTTTCTGATCAAATTCCTGTCAACATTTTAGAGGACAGTGATATTTCATGATTCCACATAATACAGTTTGGGAAACTCTGCCCCAGGCTGGAAGTTTCCTGATGACCCATTACTTGCCTGTCCTTGAACCTCTAAGGGTTAACACAGTGCCTGGGACCACACAGGGTTAATTTTCCAAACCTAAAAAATGAAAGCTTTAGATACACAGTTTGTAATCTAGCTCTCATATGCTGCATGCTGTTTTAAAGGAAATTATATCTCCTCTTCTCATTCAGTGAACTGGCATTTCATAAAATCAGGTTTGAATAAATTCAGATATTTTTCTTAGAATGCATTTCGCAGCTAAGGGATAACATTCTGAACACTGCGACATTCTCCTTCCTTAAAAGATGTGTGTCTGTCTTCTCGTGCTAAACTTCTGTTTTGATCTTTGTGTGCGGGTAGTAATTGCCTGTGACTGATGGAATGGGTATACAATATAGGTGTCTTTTTTTTTTTTTCCTTAACCTATTTTTAAGCACCCAATGTGGAGGCTTGCAGCCTCTGGTGCCTCCATGAATATTATCTGAGAATATCAATAAATCTAAATCCATCACCAACAGTGATTACTTTCTTTATTCTGGCAGTGATAGTTACATTATTTAGATACAGTTGTAGAGCAAGCAACAAACGGAGACACCTTCCTACAGACTCTAGTTTCTAGGTTACATTAATAGCAGTGGTACAAAATCACAACCACAAAGTGATTTTCTGTCTATATTCTATTTGGCAGCTATCTGTGAACAGGGCTGCAACTTATTTTTCCTTGTTTGGCCTCAGGAGTTGCGGTTGTCAGTCACGTCAGAGGCTAATTCTTCCTCTTGTACTGTGAATCCTCCCTCTCTGACACCTTCCAGCTGTTTGCTCCACCTCTTTTCTCCCTCTCCTCTGTCTTCCAACTCTCCCTCTCTATTGGTTTCCTCCTCTCAGCATAGGAACATACTCAAGAATCTTCTACCTAGAAAAAAAAAATCCACCCTCCTCCTTCCACTACCTTCTCCTGTTTTCTCTCTCTCTCCCCTTCCTGGCAGGGAGGAGCTACTTGAATGAATGTCCTTTATTCCCTTCTTCACTTCCTCACCTCTCATTTGCCACTGCACCCAGGACAACAGTTAGGCATCTCTCGGGAGAAGTCTCCTCTGTTAAGAAGTCTTCCTTTACTTTTCCCACCTCTCACTTTAGGTTTGGAAATGTACCCCCCAACACTGGGCTCTAATCATACCTTAAACCCTCCCCTCTATTGCAGAACTTCCCATCTAATACTATAATGTTTTTTGTGTCTGCTTGTCTTTGTAAAAGGTAGAACCTATGTCTTAATTATCTTTGTATTCCCAACATCCAGCATAGTGCCTGGGGGCAATTGTAGGGACTTAATCATACCTATTATGAGCATGCAACTTTTTGGATCAGATTTCTAAAGCTAGCGTGGAGGAAGAGAAATGGGAAAGCTCCCCATGTGCAAGTGCGCTTTGTGTTTTGTGCTGAAAGCCTCTGATAAATGCAGCCGTGTGATCCAATTAACTTTCTAGTACTCAGGAGAGAGAATTACGGGTTCTGCCAACTTGCCACCGACTAATCTTAATTGTCTTTTGACCTATGCTAGTTGCATTGAGGGTAGGGGGATTATTGGTAATGTTGCAGTTTAAAGTATTAACATTATGTAACATATAGATTATATAAAGGAGATTTGACCCCCTTCGGAAAAAGATAATGGAAGTTAACAAAGTATAGGTAGTATAACTTCACTAATTAAACCAGTACCTCAGAATATTTTAATATAGAATTTTCTTCTAAGTCTCTGGGTGAACCTGAATGATATGTTCAATGTTTCTTACTACAGAATCCTTCTTTATAATGTATAAACAGCATTTTTTTAATCGTTCTACAGCTTGAGCAATATTAATGAATTAATGTATACATGCTGAGTAATTCCCAAGTAAAAGTTTAACATGTGTGTATACCAAGGTCCTCCAATGATAACCACCTTCCTACCAAATAACACAATCACACATCAACTGTAGGTCACTAGTTCTTACCCTTGCTCCTAAGTTCTGACTACTTTGAGATGCTATTTCCAAAGAGTTCTCTTCTTTGGTCCTTGAGTCACCTTAAGAAACACAACTCACTCAGGAAAGCCACTCTTCCAGAAGCCTCTTTACCCCAGACCCATGATCACTCCTCCTCCCAACAACTCACAGAGTATCCGTTCTACAAAAGAGGTCATGGGGGTGGGGGTGGGGAGGACTCACTCCAAGATCAATATGTGAGTTGGTGAAAGCCCTACTTTCCTCAAAGAATGATGGATCGTTGTTTCCTCATCAAGGAATCCACAGGCAGCAGTGTTCATGGTGTCCTCAACTGGAACCAAGAACACATTGACCCAGAGACACCGTAAGATAATGGACAGCCCAGTTTTCCGGGTTTCTGCTATAGCTCTGCTACAATGTCTATTCAACTGACCTCTTTGAGCTAGCAAGAAAATCTAATCCAAATGCCTTTAAGACTTACCATATCAGACAGAACTTCATAAGCAATATTCAGTCCAATTTTCTGGCCCATAGGTCTAGGATTCTGTTTGTCATAAATTATGAAGAGGAACCTTTGGAAAATTTACATCAGCAGGGGATCTCACCTGCCCACCTCACCTTCCCCTGCCAAACTAGTATCCTGAGCTACTACGATAACGAGAACTGGGCTAATGATGGGAAATGTTCAATAGGGAAATGCTCAATAGAGATGACTGACCTTCCCAACATGAAAGGTTTTTCTTCAGGTTGAAATAATGAATCACAATCTTGAAACTGTAAATCCCCAGACCCCAGATTTCCCCTAAGTCATTAGAATGAAAGTCAGGTCTCCAAAGTTTAAGGGTATGACAGCCTTCAGAGAAGTGGAGGGTCAAAGCATCACTTGAGTAATTTACATAAACCACATCCTTTATCTCAAAGGGAGGCTTTTGCTGATAACCATGCTACTTGGACCTAAAGTCTCTGGATAATTCCACCAATTCTCCTCCCTGTTACGTGTAGATCAAAGTGTAATGACTTGGCCTGGGACAACTGAGAAATTAATAACCGAAGCAAGGGTTTAAGAAATCCATAGTAATGACACAAATGAGACCTATCAAATTAGAAAACCAAAATGAAAACACACTAAACACCTCAAGATTTAATTAGAAAAGGTTCCAAGTTCAGACCTCACTGAGGCCATTTCACACCAGCACTCTATATTGGAATCTGAGGAAGAGAGTCGTTATGGTGAACGTGACCTTGGCGAGGAGTTAAGAACTGCTCACTGACGCCTTTACTCTGTCTGCCTTTTAGGGTTCCCTCCTTAACATCTTAAAAAAGACAGGACTACAAAAAGAAACAGGCAAGCATCTCCTCAATTTAATCTTCACAAGAGACAGAGTTCAGTCTTTTGTTTTTTTTCCAGTAATAACGGTATTGCACTTGATTTGAGACTGCTCACCATAAACCATTTGAAAATATTTTTCAAATTAATATACAAACTATGAACCATAAATTGGCTGCTGACCCCTATGAACCATTTCCACTGACTTTTAAGTGCAATACTGTACATCCGGTAAGACTCACTTTTCTCTTTTGCAAAAAAAGGGGCCTGCAGGTTATATATGTTTAGAATGAATCATCTTTCTTTTCTATAACCTCTTTCATACAAATTGTATATCCTGCAAACACTTTATAGACTTCTATAATATGGGAGAGTGTAAAGAATAAATTACAAGGAACAAGGGAGAAGACAAGCTTCTACTCCTCTGTGAAGTTTATGTGGTACCTGTCTCTGAAGCTCTAAACGCTTTGCATTATTATTTCACATCTTCAGATTTAGCCCACTTTATTATGCATTTAGTTCTCAAGTTATTACTGTGTGATGACCGACACTGCCATCAATCACATTTTTATCAGTGAGGAGGCTGAGACAAACTGAGGTTTCTACAAGGTCACACAGTAAGTACAATGGCTAAAGGTCACGCAGTAAATAAGTACTCAAATTCCATAGGGTCCACTCAACACACTTCAGAATATAAGCACCAGGTGACTTTGCAAGGAGTGGGTGTCATGGTTGGGTTATTATAATACACAATGTATCCACATCCCCTCCTCGCAAACTAGCTTTATGATTTGTAAAGTTAGTACACAGTGGATATACACACACACAGACAATTTCAGTTATGGGAAAATTTTGGATCCAATTCTATGAAAAACTGCCTGTGTATCTGCATTAAAGTTGGCTTGGGTCCTGAACCAAGCCTGCTGCAGCCTTGCAGCCATCTGTAATTTAGAATCTCCTTTCCTGACTATCTTTGGAAGTTTCTTCCCTCCTTTTGCCTTAGCCAACCCAAGCCTTTTCCCTCCCATTCCTGGTCGTTATTTCTCATTCTTCCATTTTATAATATGCTTCAAAAATTTAGTTTGTTAATAGACCCTCATTCTTATATCCTTAAGATAAAGCACTAATTTACCAAAAAATGTTGCTAATGATTTCTTTCTTCCTCCTCTTTTGGAGAAACTGCCTCACAGGACTGATCTAGGTTGTGTTTCTTTGGTACATGTCAAGTTTAAATGCAGCCAGAGTGGGGAGTCCATGCATCCTAGTTCTGGGTCCCTGTGTTCTTCTCTCCCCATCACAGACAAGCTGACAATGTTGGATGGGAGGGGGCTGCTTGAGCAGGGGTGGGGTGGGGTCAGGACCAGCCAGCGGCTTCCTAAGAAAGGCCAGAGCACAAGAGGTGTCCATGAACCTGGAACAGAAAACTCATTATGTTCAGAAAACAGAGTTCTTCCCTAAGGCAGGTAGAGCTATTAACCTCAAGAGCGGCCATCTCACGAGCAGTGCCAGACCCTCTTCTGGGGTATAAAACCAAGAGCAGTATTAACCATCCCGTTTAAAGATGAAGACTCTAGCTTCTTTTAGCAAACTTTACACCTTTACCTGGAGAAGCTGGCGTTTTCCACATGCCACGGTTCCTTCCAGGGTTATGTATACAAGTGGACTCTTAGCATTTACACACAAACATACACACACTCATATACACACCCATAGTTTCCTAGTAGGTGGCAAAATTTGGGTGGGATGAGTGTGGCCAATCCATGAGTACCTAAAATACTACACAGAACTCTCTATCTTTATATTACTGAGTAGACACAGATTATTGTTTGTTTCCTTAGTGAGATCTTTCAGCTACAAAGAAAAATGCTTCATGGTGGCCACAGCTCCATGAAGTGGAGCTATTACACTATTACAGTGTAATAGTGCGCTGTAATTCAACTGTGGTTGTAACTGCCAGTGATCACAACGGTAGGGGAGGGGATCTTCTTCCCACCACAGCTCCAGGAGCCTAGCTTTAAGTCAAAGGAAAAGAGAAAGAATGGAGCAGCTCCACACAGCACAGATACTGTTACTCTGGCTTGGAGACCAATGGAAGGAAGCTGTAATTCCATACCCCAGAACTGGGCCTCCTCCCTCTCTGGGCAACTCCCAGTCTGGTTAGTGAACTGGAAATACCGTCCTCAGACTAGCAAGGATGCTAATCACCTCCAGTGTCAGTCTGCACTGACCAGAAGACGGCCACTGTGCTCCCGAAAGCCAGGAGAGCCAAGGGTGCTGCTGACGGGGCTGAAGACCTCTCAGGCTAACAAGGAGAAGGTTTCCGAATTTGAAACAAAATGAACAACTTTCTCCCTTTCCGACTCCCCTCCAACAGCTCAACCAGCCTCAAATTAATAAAGCTGTGGCTTTTTGACATTATAGTCTATTACTGAAAGACAAGCTTGAGTGACAGGTAAACAGCAGCAAAAGAATGGGTTTCCACAAATACTTACTTATTTATGAAGAGTATGTGGCATATAGAATAAATAAACCTGCAGTCATTGTTTCTTTTTGAAATTTGTAACCTGTCATCATAGGTTAAATAACTGTCAAGAGAGCTCATACTTGTGAAGTTTTAAATAGGAGCTGAAATTGGTGTTTCCCTGTGGTATATGGATGTTTCCACACATTGCCATTTCTTTCTTTTCTACAAAAAGTTACATTTAAATGTACAAAAAATAAATCAAAATATGTATTCCATGAGGGGAAAGGAACTGGGAGGTGGAATGGAGTTGCGGATGAGTGGAGGAAGGTCATTTTATGTTATATGACTACTCTTTATCTGCAGCTATGTTTATATCCTTTCAGCGCTCTGCAGGTTTATCTAGTTTACTTGCTACTGTTTCTTACTACTGATCTTAATTGCTCCTCAACAATAACATGTTTTATTTAACTGATCTTTGAAAATTCCATGAAACCATATTTAGGGGCATTGCTTACAGCATCTTTTCTCTCTTCCCCTCAACTTCTGTTCTCTAAATGGGTTTCTCTTCCAGCCTCATTTGCTTTTTATTTTTTGCTTGTCTTCCCACCATCTTTGTCCTCCTCGCTCTTTCTCTCTATTTTTATAACCGTCCTGTTGACTCGATCCTCTTCTTTCTTGTTGCAGCTGCAGCTTTTTCCAGTTTTCTCTATGCTGCTGCTTGCTGTTGTCACTAAACACTTTTCTTTTCTTCCTGTCTACATTTTTTTTTTTGCTTTCCTCATTTATCCTCCCCATTCCTGTATCTCCATTAACTTGGAAGATTTTAGAAAAGCAAAAAGAACATGAAACTTGAAAGTTTCAAAGTCACAGGAAAACAGAACACTCAAGCTTGCCTCAGCAGAGATTGTGTCTCCATTTCTGCAGTAGAATTATATGGAATTAGTTCAAAAATTGAGAGGATATAAGGGAAGCTGTGCTGGCTCGTGTATCATTTAGATGAGAGAATTTAATGTTGAATGACTTGTTCCCATGAGTAGTCATCTTAGATATGCCTCTGATAAAAGGAATTAGGCAGTTTCCACCCTCTATGAGATGAAGTGTAGTGGCAAGTGTCTCACACCAGCAGATAAGCAAGATCAAAAGGAAGGGGACAGTCATTCCAGCTTTATCATTCCAATTCTATCTAGTTTATTTAGACAATCCCGAAAATTAGAGGATCCCAGAACTCTCATTTGACTTGTAACAAAAACCATCTAAAGAGCAATTAAAAGGAATAAGTTTAGTTATACTTCACAGACACACACACACACACACATGATCATATTTCAAGAATGACACACTCCTTGATGAAAGCTGAAAGCTAATCAGATAACCAAATGAGTGTGTATCTAGTGTGTCTATTCCGTAGACCATATGCTTGAACCATTTTCAGATTTCTTTTCCAACCCCCTTGAGATGTCTGATGCCATGCAGATTTCTATATTGTCTTGTATGAAACCTGTTTTTTGCTGGTCTGCACATAATCAAGTAAGGGATTCACATTTTTTCCCCTCTTCTCTCTCTTATATAAGCAATGCTTATAAAAGGACATTCTTACATTCCACCCACATCCCCTTTACTACATTGTTACCTGTCTTGGTACTGTATGCGTATGTGTGTGTTATACATCTTGCCAAGCAAAAAGTGCTAGTGAAATACTGGCACCCTTAGAAGGAAGAAAGAGAACCTATTTAATTCTTCCAATTCCAATATACTGCGCTACCAATGAGCTGAGATAGCACATAGTGCTGAACATGACAAACAACCGGTGGAATGGCAGAATTCCACAATAATGACAACACTTGCTGCCCTGTCACTCCCACTGTTCCATAGGGAGGATGTGGCGACTTTGAAATCAGAAAAGGCAGTCATTTATGATGTCCCCAGGGCACAAGGATGAGGAGGGCAGCCTTGTTGAACACAGTTTCTTCTTATTGTCATTTAGGGAACATAAGGTTTTTGAAATCTACAGATCATTACTTGAATAAAATATTCAATAACATACAAAACTCTAGTTTCCCCCTAATCTCTGCCCCAAGCCTCACAATCTGATCAGCTCTACCACTCCCAGCCTACTCCCACCTTCCATGAAGCCAAGAACCAACATGGAAAATAATTTTGCTATCGTATCTCCTCACAATCGAATGGCCATCCTGTTACGCTGATTTTGAGAAATTCAAGTCGTTACCTTTGAGAAACAATTAACGTCTATTTCCAGTCCATTATCCCTTTTCAGGACAATGGGCAGTATTTCACGGGCTTTTAAACAGGACATGGATATCCCATCAAATATTGTTTATCTGAGCTCCAGCTATGGCCACCAGGCAAACTGCCAAAAATGTGACCAAGTTCAAAACATTCAAAGCTAAACTATATTCCTCTCAAGAACAGTCTAGGCCTGGTGAGGCACATCCAGGCTTCCTATCTGAGAAATTCATGGTTCACGCCCAAGATGAAAATTATGATTTCTTCACGATGTGTGGGAACCAGAAAGGCAGGGAGCATCTGAAGTAAAATGAAAACAATTTAGCTCTGTTGACTGTCACCCTCTGTTGTTGATTTCCACACATCTGTGCATTTTTCTCTTATCCAAGACTTCATTTAAATGTGCTAGTTTTTGACAAAGATGAAGAAAATCCATAATCAAAGTTCTCTTGCTCACTGCATTCATATTTTCATAGACTAGGTATCTATCTGAAGGGAGTTACCTCTTCAGCAAGTCCACACTCAGACAGATAATGTGTGTGTGTGTGTGTGTGTGTGTGTTTCATAATCTGAAACAGCAAATGTTTCAAGTGGGAAACTCTCTACTTTTCAAAGAATATCACTTCTATATCACCATGCTTAATCAGAACCCTGCACACAAACTCCATTGGGGAGAAAAACAAAGGTCCTTATGCCAGAATGGAGCCAATACAGCACAGGACTCAGACCTCCTAGGGAAGACTGAAAATGGGGGTGTCCTTCTCCATTTGCTGTTTGCTAATGAGGCCAAGGTGTGTCCCCCTTCTAAGTCCTGACAACTTGAAAAGGATGTGCAATTCATCTCAGCTCCCTTCCCAGATGACAAGCAAGTTGTAAATTGTATCCATTCCCACTCTCCCTTGTTTATCTGCCCTGACAGTCCACTGCAGCTCGTGTGTAGCTGGGAGCCCAGAGGGCATACGTGACTTTTCTCGAGCTGTTCCCAGCTGTCAACAGTGCCTCTGTCCCTCTTTTATTTTTCTATCTGTTGCTTCTTTCAGAGCTCTCTCTTCCTCTTTCCTTGATTTCCAGTCTCTCACTGTACATCTCTCTCCCTCAAGTCACCTGCATCTTTCAATTTTATCACCTTACAAACTGCAGCTTTGTTTTTTCCCCTGCCTTTCTTTCCTTTAAAAACTTTTCATCACCTTAATTTTATAATTTATGCGTATTTTTTCTCTTTGATTTTTGGCAGGAGGAGCTCAGTACTTGACACAGTATACTAGTGCTTTCAGAAATATTGAGTGATGAAAAAAAAAAAAGAGAAAAAAAATCTCGATTACTTTCCTCTTCATTTTCACACGCTGCTCATCCTCAAAGATCTCAGGTCTATTTCACTCTCCCCCTCTTCTTTCTTACGCTTCCTCTCTTAAGCATTATTTCCCTTCACCTATCTGCTACTTCAGATCTTTAAATACCCCACAGTAGTCAGGATGTGACAGAGTACTGGCCTGTGATGCTTACTACCAGAAATATTCTGCAAGTTCAGGCTTTTGAAAGAAACAACAATATATTATGTTTTATATGTCCATTTGGGAAACTTAAGACCTATGGGGGCTTGGCAGAAACATCATCAACTTTAGAGTAGCGCTCAATCATCCCCACAGAGAACATTCTTACAACCTATCACTGCTTCTAGATAATGGGTACCGACTCTGATGGAAAATAAATGGGAACAGGAAAGCTTTAGAAAATGCTCCCAAGTCTTTTGTGGAGGACTGGATTAATAAAAATGGTCAGATTATTGGGGTAGGATGGGCTATTTTTGTGATACAATATGCCATTAAACCAATCACCCTTTGCAATGCTCCATCTGTAAGTATATGGGTAGATTGTAAAGAAGAAAATCTTTTTTCTGATATTCAGGGCTTAAAGGCTCAATTTTTCTTTTTTGAATTTTTTTTTCTCCTCATGTTGGCAGAAAAAACTTTTTCAGATCTCATCTTTTGCTTTAAAAATACGATCTTCAACCCAGAAAGGTTCACTCTAAACCAAAGATGACACTTCTGTGCTATGAAAAACAGGAACAAAGATTAGATTCAACTAACTATTTGGCAGCCAATACAGGGAGTTACTTTGCTCCCCCTCCTTTTCCCCTTACCCTCCCAACACATTTCCCATGAATGCTCTTCCATATCTGGAGAAGAGCTCGAGATGAGGAAGGCTGTACACAGTGAATTGGGAATGCTTTATTAATGGAACCGCAGACCTGTGACCATAAATTCAAAAAGTTTACTCAGTCATCTTTTCCCCATCATTTATTATTATCTTTTTTCCTTTGAGAGTAATTTTGTGTTTGTTCATTGCTTGGATTTTATGAAACTCTAAAGAACTTGTTTTTATCATGTCAAATAATCAGGAGTATTCTTGTCTAAACAGTTTCAGGTCTTTCTCCATTCATTAATGCTGATTTTCAAGCAGATTATGGTCCAGAAGTCTCAAAGACCTAGTTATTCTTGAAGTTGTGGCCACTGTTGTTGATTAAAGTCATTATGCTGGTAATTAAATATTTAGCAGATTGTTATGAATCAGGCACACTAGACAAAGGCATTCCTAAATGGTAAAAAAGCCTAAGAGAGTTCCCCTTTGTTCCCAGGATAAGGAAGTAAAATGACAAGTTCATCTGAGCCAGAGCTCTGATGACCAGCAGCTCTTGCTGACACTTGATATGATGACGGCATTTTCTTGTTCTTGTTCTCCCACTTCTTTTTGTCTCTCTATTTTTTCTCTCTGTATTAAAAATGATACTCATTTTGCTGCTAGGTGATGAAGGAGAAACGCCTGTTTCACAGATCAAAAGCAACGCATTGCTTTAGAGCAAAACTGTCTTAGTGTTTTGTATCATCAATCTCTCTGGCTTTATCCATCACCACCACCACTTCGTCTCTTGTGGTTTTGAGGTTGATGGCAACAAGACAGACACCATTACCTGAATACAAAGAAACACAGGGAAGAAGCCCTGATTCTAGAACTTTGGTGTGCCGATACTCAAACTACCTACCTAGAGACTCACGGTCTTCCAAGAGCATGCACAAGTGCATTTGCTTACTCATTTATTCACAAGTACTTACTGAGTTTCCATTACCCCTGGATTCTTGGAATAGTTTCTGCTTCTGCTAGAGCCCTTCTTCAATCTATTCTCAGCTCAATATTCAGAATGATCCTGTTAAAACCCATCAGTCACTCCCTTTCTCCAAACCTTCTTAGCCCACTGAGACTAAAAGCGTGGCTTCCTTACAATGGCCCCATACATGGTCCTCAGTCATCTCTCTGACCCATTTCCTTTCAGTCTCTCCTCACTTGCTCTACTCCACCCCAAAGACTTCCTCCTTATTCCTCAAAATAGCAGGTGAGCGCCCACCTCTGTGCCTTTGCACTTGCCCTTCTCTCTACTGCCCTTCTCTCTACTGCCCTTCTCTCTACCTGTCCACAGTGAGACCTTTCCCGGCCCTCCTATCCAAAATTGCAGTCCCTCCTCCAGTCCTCCCTTATCCTTTTTCCATGATTTATTACTCTCCTTAACACTTGTCCACGTCTACCACACCATATATTTTAGCTATTTGTTTTTTATGTTCCCAACTAAACTGTAAGTGGCATGAAGGCAGAGATTTGTTTGTTTGTCTCATTGCTATAGCTACAGTGCCTAGGGAAGTGCTAAGCATAAAACAAACCCTTAATTAATGTAAGCTGAATAAATAAACTGGGGCAGGGAATTCAATGGTCAATAAGACAGGTGTGGTCAATAAGACAGGCTGCTCTCAGGGATATCATAATCCATTGGGACAGATCAACCACCTTTAAAGAGACAAGTAAGCGATAAATTCAAACTCTGATAAGCACTATAAACAGCAAACAAGATATTGAGATAGAGCACAAAAGGAGAGAAGATGTCATTTAGAATCAATGATCATGAAAGGCCTTCCTGTGAGTGAGACCTGAAGGATGAGATAAAGCTGAAACACATTAGAGTAGGTGTTGGAGGCGGGGGAGGGCGGCAGCAAGAGAACAGCAAGTGAAAAGACTGGTGTCTTGAGGCAGGAGAAATCTTGGTGTGTTGCAAGAAAGGAGAAAACTTGTGGGGCTGGATCTAAGTTGTCTGAAGAGCAATAACATCATTGCTCACTTTTATGAGGCTTTACTGAGACGCCAGACACTTTTAATCTGCTCATTAAATGTCCTAACAGCCCTACGCAGTAGAAAATACCCTATCATCCATTTCATAGGAGGACATGGGGTGCACAGCTAGTAAGGGGTAGAAATGGGACTGCAGAAATTAGGCTCTGAATACTGCACTCTTGCTGTCTTCCTATGCAGCAGAATTTTACACTTTAATGGGTGTGCTGAGGATCCAAAGAAGCATGTGTTTAAGCGCTATGTATTTGCACATGGAGTATTTAAAAATCAGGCAATATAATAATTAAACTAATAAGGAGTATTATAAGAATAATAAATTAGGAGTTTGGGATTAACATATGCACACTACTATATATAAAATAGATAACCAACAAGGACCTACTGTATAGCACAGGGAACCCTACTCAATATTTTGTAATAACCTATAAGGGAAAAAAAAACTGAAAAAAATAGATATATATGTATATATAGCTGAATCACTTTGCTGTACACATGAAACTAACACAACATTGTAAATTAACTATACGTCAATAAAAAAAGAGTAACGTAAAATCAGTTTAACAAAAATATAAGCCGTGCTTATTATTATTTTTACCTGTGAACAAATGAATATACTATACTACCTTGACCTTACAGAGAAGAAGATGGGTGGTATAAATTCCATAAGGTTACAGAGACAAAGAAGCACAGTGTCAGAATGAAAACCTATCTTCCCTCAGACCACACAGGGTCCCTGGCCCTGATCAATCTGTCATGCCAGTTACACGGCCCCGCACACTGGCAGGCCGGCACCGCACGCTCCAGACGCAGGGGGCCACGTGCACACAAGCACACACACACCTCCTCAGACACCTCCTTGAAATAACCAGGGATACACGCCAAAAGAGTGCTTTGAGTCTCTGAGAATCGTCAAAGACGCTTTGAAAGACTTGAAGAGAAATGATCTTAACAAAAGAACAAAAAATAGAAACTTGAAAGTGAACAGAAGTTCTGAAGCGTGTGGGGATAGAGAAAGCTTTCTCGAAGAGGAACAGGGAAGAGAGAGCTAACTCAAAGCGACCAGAATAGCTTAGTGAGCCAAGCATCCTGTGACTTGGTGATTCTGCACCCTGGGGAGACTGCCGGTTCCGGCAGAGGAAGAATGCAGTTTACTGTGCTCAGGGATGCATCTTAGTGCGCTCAGAGATGGGCCGGTTTCTGGACTTCCTACTGTGCACAAAGGACTAGACCCAGCCGGCTGGGGATTTCCACATCATATATTCTGCTGTTCTTAGAAAACCCAGGGACTTATCTGCTGGGCCTCCTGACTGACCAGAGAGGTTTCTTTGTGAGAGATACAATAGCCGTGAACTCCACCGAGCCGTGTGCTCTGCCGGGTTCTTTGAGGGTAGCCATCCCCGCTAACTTCCTGACTCCCTGGCCAATATCACTCCCTCCTGTTGGCTCTCCATTGCCCCTGTGAGTTCAAGCACAAGCCCCCTTGTTGGTCATGGACTTGGGATTATGCAGTATCCATTCCTTTTTATCAGAATGTTCACTGTTAACTGTAGCAGGAACAAGCCAAAAGAGGCACAGGCAGAAAAAGGCTGGGTTTGCTCAATTAAAATGGAATAAATGGCTTGGCTGCACAGTGAGATGCTACAAAGATCAGGGTCAAAGAAGTGACCTGTGATGTTGATGTTTATTTGTTGGAACAGCTGAGAATTACCTCCCGACCTATGTCACCTCCATAACAGGTGGCCCTTTTGAGTCCCACAGCACCTGGTTAGAGTGAGTGTGAAATCTCACTCATGCAGAAAACATGGACTTTTTTCTCCCTCTAAGGGGGGGAAAAAAAAAAACCAAAACAGGTCATATGACCAGTTCTTCAATTGTAATCATTTATTTGAACCTCTCTGTGGGAAAGGCTACTTCCTTACCTATTCTTCAGTTTCCGCATTTGTAAAATATGAATACTAAGTACAAAGTTCCAAAGTCAGGTTAAAAATGTCTGCAGAGAGTTAAGAAAAATGTCACTCGGTTTCAAGAAATCTATGGCTGTGGTTTATTTGATAAGAACTTGCTTTGCCAGGCAGTCAGAGGTAAGTATTGTAGGACTGTATTTTCCAATGTTGATGGCAATTCTGCACATGTTAGAGAAACTTTGAACCACCGTGTAACATAAAAGCCTTCCTAACACTCAGCATTGGAACCTGTGCAATGGAGCCAGTGTGGTCAGTTGGGTTCTGATGGGCAAGGTCTTTGGTGCCACTTCTTCACCAGGGGAGGTGGAGGAGGCTGGTGTTCCAGTACTACTAGTGAGTGAAGACTTCTGGGTTAGTAGAGTCAGGAGGTACCAACATGGCAGAGAGAAAAAAAGAGGGGCCAACCAGACATTAGGGAAGATCATGAATGCACAGGTCAGAGAAACTGACATCACCAAGCTCCTTTACTAAAACTGCAGGCACAGAAAGGTATGAGGGACCCTGAAATGTCATCTTAGTGGAAGTCCTACTAGTACTCTTGGTGACTTGGGGATACAGATTCCATGTAAGGGGCTCTGGGTGTGGCTTGGAAACCCGGCCTCTATGGCAGCCTTATCCTTAACTCCATGCTGTTACCCATTGGCCAAGCAGCAGTGGGGTCCCATTGCTGTGGGAGGTGAGCCATCCCACCCTGAAGAGAGATGGAAGCTGGCCAGGGCTCCTCTCCAAGCACACTCTGGGGTCAGAAGAGTCTTTATCTGGTGGGGGGGGGGGCTTGCCCCCAAACTGCTGGCTCTTCTCACATTTTTCTCTTTTGAATCAGGACTAAAACCAGGAGAACCCTAGAGGGTCATGGCTGTCAGAAACAGCACCGTAGCATGACCTACCTGGCTATGTGGCCTGACAGGCTGTCTGTGTGCCTTCACTATCTACTCAAAAGACATGCCCGATTACAAAGAGAGTGCCAGAAAGAAATGAAAGCACTTTCAATTTGGATAAAGATTTGGGAAATTGCAACCTGAGAAACCCATCAAAATCGACACTGTTAATGGTCACAGACTGAAAAAAAAATGTAGCTGAATAAATAGGTAAAATGCATTGACAGTCATGGACATAGGCCAGCCACCCCCCCCCGCCCCCGCTCATGAAAACACTGTGTATACAGACATCTAAGTGTCATTAGCGGTAATTACGAATCCATCACATGTTCAGAGTTTTACTTTGCAGATCAAGTAAAATAAGGAAAGAGTAAGAGAGACATGCTGAGACTCCATGCTGCTTGAAGAAAGAACCTTCATTTGTATTCCTAAGCCCTTTGCCATGAATTGCTGATGTCCCCAAACAAAAAGAAAGCTCATGGCTTCTGTTCTGGTAGATTAAAAAGCCCTTTAGTTTAACAGCAAAGCATCTGTCTACCTTGTTATACATATGGCATCTAATCAGAATGCAGGATGCTAGGGCAGAAGGGAGTAAGGAAAGTGAAAATATTGGGGTGGGAAGCTAAGGGAGGTATTAAAAATAAGATTTAGGAAGTAAATTAAAGCAAGAAATTTTATAAAAGAGTGGGCATAGGAAATGGGAATCAGGAAGGTAAGCGAAAGCTAATGTCAGAAGGAGACACAAAGAAGGACAGGGAAAAATGTGAAAGAATGAAATGAAGTTGGACGAAGATGTGGAAAGAGAAAGATATCCCAGCAGCAGATGGAGAGCAGCTGGGGAGAAGGAGAACGGTTCTGATGGATCGCAGAGTCTGCAGGAGCTCAGTCCTAGGGTCGTGATGATCTTTTCAAAGAACTGAGTTCTGCTCTGGGGCTTAGGATCCTGGCAGAACCATTTGATTGAATCATGATTCTCTGATCACTTCACGTCAGCCATCTCTGCTTCTCTGAGTCATCACCACCCAGAACCCCTCACAAAAGAAACTATTCTGTCTTGAGAAGCTTGGTGACATTAATTATCTTTTAAAGAGTATATTAAAACTTGGACAGCCTCTGTTGACATTCCTCAAGGAGAGAAATGCCCTAGATACGAAGAGCTGCTCTGTGATAATGCTGTGGTAAAAAAAAAAAAAAAAAAAAAAAAGTAAAGTAGAAAAAAGGAGGCCTGTGCCTCCATTTCTTCAAGAGCAGAACTAAATCATAGGTTTATTAAGAATTACATAGCACAGGGAGATCAGCTCGGTGCTCTGTGACCACCTAGAGGGGTGGGATAGGGAGGGTGGGAGGGAGACACAAGAGGGAGGAGACATGGGGATGTATGTATACATACAGCTGATTTGCTTTGTTATGCAGCAGCAACTAACACACCATTGTAAAGCAATTATACTCCAATAAAGATGTTAAAACATAAATAAATAAATAAAAATTAAAAAAAAAATTTTTTAAAGAATTACATAGATGTTGGTGTGCTTGGTTGACATCCATGTGCCCAGTCCTCTCTGGCTCTTAAACACCTCATCTTTGATTCTGCAACATGCACTTTCCTATCGAGATGAAGGTCTTTGGGGTAGAGTGACATGTAGTTACTCCAAGTAGGCTTCAGAAGTCTTCAGGCCTGTAGACCTGATCATAATCTAACCAGACAGGTGGGAGACAAGATCCTCTTTCAGCTAAGACTCTTTCTCAGAGCACAGGCCCTGCCTTCTCTCCCCATTAAAAACAAACAAACAAAAAACTATTCAGCCTGGGTAGGAGGAGCTGGCTACAGCCCAATGGAGCAGATTATTCACCAATTTCAATTATCTGCACTAACGCTCCCCTTCATTGGTGAAGGTAATTGAGAGTTAAATGTATTTACCAAGACAGGGCTGTAAAGCTGAAACAATTTTACAGGTGTGGTGTGGAAATGAAAAGGTAGAAAAAACACTGGTCTAGACAGTGCTTTTTGAAAACATATTTCACACAACTCTGGGAAGATTGCTAGGTCCTGAGGGGAGGGGAGGTATTTCAGAAGAGCTATTAGAAGTGCTATTAGGTTTTCAGAGATTTTGGTGGACTTATTAAACTTTTTATATTTTAAGTGAGGATGAGGGTATTATATCTGAATCCAATTCCTTTGTCTCCATCTCTTTCCAAGGGCACTCTGGTCTTCATCCTGCTGGAGAGCATTGCTCCCAGGAGCAATCCAGCATCCCAGTGGAAAGTGGCCGACCTAAATGTGGCTCTCCAAAGACAAAAAATTTATTCTGGGTATTTTATGATGACCCAGATATGGTATAATATAAAATGGAGAGAATATATTACTGTGGATCCCATAATGTCTATTTCAAAGCTTCCTAACCTAATATCTACTTATAGTGTTATTATTTTTAGGTCCTGCCTCTCCCCTTAGAAGGAGTAATGACCATAGGGTGGAATACACATTTAGCTTTTTACATTAACTCTCTAAATAAGAAGCCAAAAGTTTTGTTTCCCTTGTTTGTTTTTTTAAAGTACACAGATGGCATCTATTTTCAAAAATACTGAAATCATTGGGTTTATAACTTCTTGAAATACCAATTAGTTTGGTGATACAAATATAAATCTAAACAAGCATGAATTCATCAAAATTACAACTCCTGATTTGCAGCAGGACAATTTGCTGCTGCTGCTGGTAATGATGATGAAACAAATCATGAGTTTTTCCCCCTCAGAGCCTTTGCACATACTCTGGGTGCCTCCACCCAGTATCCCTCTGGATCTCAGCTTGAAGGTCACCTCCTCAGTGAGGCCTTCCTTGATTCCCCTGCCATAAGGACATTATTTTCTACCTCAGATTTTTGTTCGTTCTTTATAGTACTTACCACTGTTTCTAACTATTTTATTTGTTGGTTTAAAATGGGTCTGCCAAATCCCTCCCATCAGGAAACTTCCACAAGCCTCTTAGATAGCCTCATCCACCAGAGGGCAGACAGCAGAAGCAAGAAGAACTACAATCCTGCAGCCTGTGGAATAAAATCCACATTCACAGAAAGATAGACAAGATGAAAAGGCAGAGGCTATGTACAAGATGAAGGAACAAGAAAAAACCCCAGAAAAACAACTAAATGAAGTGGAGATAGGCAATCTTCCAGAAAAAGAATTCAGAATAATGATAGTGAAGATGATCCAGAACCTCAAAAAGAAAGGAGGCAAAGATCGAGAAGATGCAAGAAATGTTTAACAAAGATCTAGAAGAATTAAAGAACAAACAAACAGAAATGGACAATACAATAACTGAAATGAAAAATACACTAGGAGGAATCAATAGAAGAATAACTGAGACAGAAGAACGGATAAGTGACCTGGAAGACACAATGGTGGAATTCACTGCTGCAGAACAGAATAAAGAAAAAAGAATGAAAAGAAATGAAGACAGCCAAAGACACCTCTGGGACAACACTAAACGCAACAACATTCGCATTATAGGGGTCCCAGAAGGAGAAGAGACAGAGAAAGGACCTGAGAATATATTTGAAGAGATTATAGTCGAAAACTTCCCTAACATGGGAAAGGAAATAGCCACCAAAGTAAAGGAAGCACAGAGAGTCCAATACAGGATAAACCCAAGGAGAAACACGCCAAGACACAGTTATCAAATTGGCAAAAATTAAAGACAAAGAACAATTACTGAATGCAGCAAGGGAAAAATGACAAATAACATACAAGGGAACTCCCATAAGGTTAACAGCTGATTTCTCAGCAGAAACTCTACAAGCTAGAAGGGAGTGGCATGATATACTTAAAGTGATGAAAGGAAAGAAACTACAACCAAGATTATTCTACCCAGCAAAGGGGATCATTCAGATTCGATGGAGAAATCAAAAGCTTTGCAGACAAGTAAAAGCTAAGAGAATTCAGCACCACCAAACCAGCTCTACAACAAATGCTAAAGGAACTTCTCTAACTGGGAAACACAAGAGAAGGAAAGGACCTACAAAAACAAACCTGAAACAACTAAGAAAGTGGTCATAGGAATATACATATCGATAATTACCTTAAACGTGAATGGATTAAATGCTCCAACCAAACGACACAGGCTTGCTGAATGGATACAAAAACAAGACCCATATATATGCTGTCTACAAGAGACCCACTTCAGACCTAGGGACACATACAGACTGAAAGTGAGGGGATGGAAAAAGATATTCCATGCAAATGGAAATCAAAAGAAAGCTGGAGTAGCAATACTCATATCAGATAAAATAGACTTTAGAATAAAGAATGTTACAAAAGACAAGGAAGGACACTACATAATGATCAAGGGATCAATCCAAGAAGAAGAAATGACAATTATAAATATATACACACCCAACATAGGAGCACCTCAATACATAAGGCAACTGTTAACAGCTATAAAAGAGGAAATTGACAGTAACACAATAATAGTGGGGGACTTAAACACCTCACTTACACCAATGAACAGATCATCAAAACAGAAAATTAAAAAGGAAACACAAGCTTTAAATGACACAATAGACCAGGTACATTTAATTGATATTTATAGGACATTCCATCCAAAAACAGCAGATTACATTTTCTTCTCAAGTGCGAATGGAACATTGTCCAGGATCACATCTTGGGTCACAAATCAAGCCTCAGTAAAATTAAGAAAATTGAAATCATATCAAGCATCTTTTCTGACCACAATGTTATGAGATTAAAAATCAATTGTAGGGAAAAAAACGTAAAAAACACGAACACATGGAGGCTAAACAATACATCCCTAAATAACCAAGATATCACTGAAGAAATCAAAAAGGAAATCAAAAAATACACAGAGACAAATGACAGTGAAAACACGATGATCCAAAACCTCTGGGATGCAGCAAAAGCAGTTCTAAGAGGGAAGTATATAGCTATAGAAGCTTACCTCAAGAAAGAAGAAAAATCTCAAATAAACAATCTAACCCCACACCTAAAGGAACTAGAGAAAGAAGAACAAACAAAACCCAAAGTTAGCAGAAGGAAAGAAATCATAAAGATCATTGCAGAAATAAATGAAATAGAAACAAAGAAAACAATAGCAAAGATCAATAAAACTAAAAGCTGGTTCTGTGAGTAGATAAACAAAATTGATAAACCATTAGCCAGACTCATCAAGAAAAAGAGGGACAGGACTCAAATCAATATAATTGGAAATGAAAAAGGAAAATTTATAGCAGACACTGCAGAAATACAAAGCATCCTAAGAGACTACTACAAGCAACTCTATACCAATAAATTGGACAACCTAGAAGAAATGGACAAATTCTTGGAAAGGTGTAACCTTCCAAGACTGAAGCAGGAAGAAATAGAAAATATGAACAGACAAATCACAAGTAATGAAATTGAAACTGTGATTAAAAATCTTCCAAGAAACAAAAGTCCAGGACCAGATGGCTTCACAGGTGAATTCTATCAAACATTTAGAGAAGAGCTAACACCCATCCTTCTCAAACTCTTCCAAAAAATTGCAGAGGAGGGAAAACTCCCAAACTCATTCTATGAGGCCACCATCACCCTGATACCAAAACCAGACAAAGATACTACAAAAAAGAAAATTACAGACCAATATCACTGATGAATATAGATGCAATAATCCTCAACAAAATACTAGCAAACAGAATCCAACAACACATTAAAAGGATCACACAGCATGATCAAGTGGGATTTATCCCAGAGATGCAAGAATGCTTCAGTATACGCAAATCAATCAATGGTATACACCATATTAACAAATTGAATAATAAAAACCAGATGATCATCTCAATAGATGCAGAAAAAGCTTTTGACAAAATTCAACACTCATTTATGAAAAAAACTCTCCAGAAAGTGGGCATAGAGGGAACCTACTTCAACATAATAAAGGCCATATACGACAAACACACAGTAAACATCATTCTCAATGGTGAAAAACTCAAAGCATTTCCTCTAAGATCAGGAACAAGATAAGGATGCCCACTCTCATTACTATTATTCAACATAGTTTTGGAAGTCGTAGCCATGGCAATCAGAGAAGAAAAAGAAATAAAAGGAATACAAATTGGAAAAGAAGAAGTAAAACTGTCACTGTTTGCAGATGACATGATACTATACATAGAGAATCCTAAAGATGCTAACAGAAAACTACTAGAGCTAAACAATGAATTTAGTAAAGTTGCAGGATACAAAATTAATGCACAGAAATCTCTTGCATTCTTATACACTAATGTTGAAAAATCTGAAAGAGAAATGAAGGAAACACTCCCATTTACCACTGCAACAAAAAGAATAAAATACTTAGGAATAAACCTACCTAGGGAGACAAAAGACCTGTACGGAGAAAACTATAAGACGCTGATGAAAGAAATTAAAGATGACACCAACAGATGGAGAGATATACCATGTTCTTGGATTGGAAGAATCAATATTGTGAAAATGACTATACTACCCAAAGCAACCTACAGATTCAGTGCAATCCCTATCAAATTTCCAATGGCATTTTTTATGGAACTAGGACAAAATTTCTTAAAAGTTTTGTGGAGACACAAAAGACTCCGAATAGCCAAAGCAGGCTTGAGGGAAAAAAACAAAGTTGGTGGAATCAGACTCCCTGACTTCAGACTATACTACAAAGCTACAGTAATCAAGACAATATGGTACTGGCACAAAACCAGAAATATAGATCAATGGAACAAGATAGAAAGCCCAAAGAGAAACCCACACACCTATGGTCAACTAATCTATGACAACGGAGGCAAGGATGTACAATAGAGAAAAGACAGTCTCTTCAATAAGTGGGGCTGGGAAAACTGGACAGCTACATGTAAAAGAATGAAATTAGAATACTCCCTAACACCATACACAAAAATAAACTCAAAATTGATTCGAGACCTAAATGTAAGACTGGACACTATAAAACTCTGAGAGGAAAACATAGGAAAAACACTCTTTGACATAAATCACAGCAAGATCTTTTTTGATCCACCTCCTGGAGTAATGGAAATAAAAACAAAAATAAACAAATGGGACCTAATGAAACTTAAAAGCTTTTGCACAGCAAAGGAAACCATAAACAAGACGAAAAGACAACCCTTAGAATGGGAGAAAATATTTGCAAACGAATCAATGGACAAAGGATTAATCTCCAAAATATATAAACAGCTCATGCAGCTCAATATTAAAGAAACAAACAAGCCAATCCAAAAACGGGCAGAAGACCTAAATAGACATTTCTCCAAAGAAGACATACAGATGGCCAAGAAGCACATGAAAAGCTGCTCAACATCACTAATTATTAGAGAAATGCAAATCAAAACTACAGTGAGGTATCACCTCACACCACTTAGAATGGGCATCATCAGAAAATCTACAAACAAAAAATGATGGAGAGGGTGTGGAGAAAACTTAACCCTCTTGCACTGTTGGTGGGAATGTACATTGATTCAGCCACTATGGAGAACAGTATGGAGGTTCCTTAAAAAACTAAAAATAGAATTACCATATGACCCAGCAATCCCACTATTGGGCATATACCCTGAGAAAACCACAATTCAAAAAGACACATGCACCCCAGTGTTCATTGCAGCACTGTTTACAATAGCCAGGTCATGGAAGCAACCTAAATGTCCATTGACAGACGAATGGATAAAGATGTGGACATACATACAATGGAATATTACTCAGCCATAAAAAGGAAAGAAATTGGGTCACTTATAGAGACGTGGATGCATCTAGGGACTGTTATACAGAGTGAAGTAAGTCAGAAAGAGAAAAACAAACGTCATATATTAACGCATATTTTTGGAACCTAGAAAATGGTACAGATGAACCGGTTTGCAGGGCAGAAATTGAGACACAGAAGTAGAGAAAAAACGTATGGACACCAGGGGGGAAAGCAGCAGGGGGTGGGGGGTGGTGTGATGAATTGGGAGATTGGGATTGACATGTATACACTGATGTGCATAAAATGGATGACTAATAAGAACCTGCTGTATAGAAAAATAAGTAAAATAAAAAAATAAAATAAAATAAAATGGGTCTGTCTTTTCGAAAAGATACATGCACCCCAGGGTTCATAGCAGCACTATTCACAGTAGCCAAGACATGGAAGCAACCTAAATGTCCATCGACAGATGAATGAATAAAGAAGATGTGGTACATATATACAATGGAAGACTACTCAGCCATTAAAAAGAGTGAAATAATGTAATTTGCAGCAACGTGGATGGACCTAGAGATTGTCATAAGAAGTGAAGTAAGCCAGATAGAGAAAAACAAATATCATGATATTGCTTATATGTGGAATCTAAAAAAAACTGATACAAATGAACTCATATACAGAACAGAAATAGACCCACAGACCTAACAAATTTATGGTTACCAAAGGGGAAGGGGAGGGGATAAATTGGGAGTTTGGGAATAACATAAACACACTACTATATATAAAATAGATAACCAACAAGGACCTACTGTATAGCACAGGGAACTATACTGAATATTTTGTAATAACCTATAAGGGGAAGTAATCTGAAAAAAATATATATGTAAAACTGAATCACTTTGCTGTATACCTGAAACTAACACAACAATGTAAATCAACTATATTTTAATAAAAAAATAAAACAAAATTTAAAAAGTAATAAAATGGATCTCTCTTCACTACTAGACTGTAAATCCCTTAAAAAAGGCATCATGTTTCTCAAGTTCACTCTTTCTTCCCTAGTGCTAGCAATGAACTTGGCCTAGAACACAGTAGATGTACAACTAATGTTGATTTAAATTACTGCATGAAGGAAAGATGCCTGGGTTGTCAATGTGGTCTATTCCTCTTCTTTCACCAACACATCACTCTGAATCCCTTCAATAATTACATTTTACTGGGTTTTATAAAGGAAAGGGAAAACTCTTCACTTCCATAAACACTTGAAATATTTTGTTCCTCTAGTACTACTGCTAATAATACTGAAAGCTGTTGAGAGGTGACTATTTTCCATGCTTTGCATGCATTCATTTATTCATACCCACAACAAATCTATAAGGAAGTACTTTTATTACCCTACTTTACATGTAAGGACAAGATAGTTAATAAGGTTAAGGAATTTGCCCATATCAGATATTAATAAATGACAAGATAGAATTTAAACTCAAGCTTATTTGATGTCAAAACTCAAAACTCATTCTTTCAACCATTGCTACCTATAGAAAATTAAAAAGTCAGGGTTAAAAACCATCTAATAACATATATCATACATACTTAACCTGCCTCCAGATATAAATTATTACTAGAAAAAAGGGCAAAAAGGGCATCTTCCTTCTCACCCCCCTATAAACACATTTATTCATTTATTCATGTATATTTAAGTCTAATTCATATGAGAATTATGAACTATTTCTCTTTAATTTATATATGTATTTATTCACACATATATTTAATTCTCATAGAACCTGGAATCTCATAGAAGCTGCTCTATAGAATCCACAGAATCCTGGAAACTTGTAATGACTTAATTAATTAATTACTTGAAAAAATGAAGTAAATCTAACTGAATGCTACCCCATTCACAGGCCCTGAGAAAAATATCAAAATGACATTTTTCTTGGGCACTAGGTTTCCATTGGGCTTACTTATCAAAAACTCTGCACATCAAAATGTTAGTTTTATTAGCACGATTGGATCTTATGTTGCATTTCCTTACAATTTCATCTGCTGAACACATAAAATTTTTGACAAGTTAAATTATATTTTCCCACCTAGAATATAGAAATTGAAATATTTACCAGCCATTGAACTCTCAGAAGTTGAATGAGAGGGCTCATGTCCTTGATTTCTTTCTATGGTGTCTCCTGCAGAGCACCCCATAGACTGTACACATAGAGGCAGTGGAAGTGTTTGCCTAACAAAATTTCTGTAAGGAGGGATTCATGTCATATTAGAATTCCACGGTAAGCATATTTAAGACTGAAAATATTTGCCCTGTCTAATCAACCAAAGGATTGAGGATTATTTTTTTTTTTTTTAAATCCACGCCTATTTCTACTAGGAGGCACTTCTATCATTTGGATTTATCTCAGCAAGCAAGTAAGACAAATGAAGATTAGACAAATTACACATGGTGAAATCACACCAAATAGCCCATCAGAATAATACAGCCTGAAATTCCCTTTTGCACAATAGTCTTTATCTTTGGCTTAATTATCAACAATTTAACATATTGGATGACTGGAAGAAACTATTTGAAGACATACAACTGTCCTGGTGTTCAAATTAACTGATACAGTCATTGTAATAATTGCTTCTGTTCTGAAAGTGGTTTTGCAAACATTCTTACCAAAAATAAAAGACATCTAATAACAACACCAAAAACCCTAAATACACTATTTAAAAAATATTCTCAATATCAATGCACATGTGTGTACGCATTTTTAAATTATTACAGAATGGTACTTATTTCTTACATAAATGGTACTATTGCTTATCTTAAAAACATATGAGTTAATTGTGAAATGATTATGGTAAACACAGTGATCTGTGTTTATCTGACAGTTCAAAGCAATGGCTTAAACTTTTCCTGATAAGTAGTTTTTAAATAATAAAGTTTTTAGAATTTAGTTTATTTCAATCCATATTTGCCAAGAAAAAAAAATTCAATTTTTGTTTGGGAGACATTGCAATAAACTGGAAGATAAAATCTTTCCAAAGGTAGAAACAATTGCATTTCAGAGCTTTTAGAATAGTATAAGCTAAGAAACAAAAAAGGCCTATATATAGGATGGCAGTGAGCTATGAAATATTAAAAATATTAAAATACATTTACCTTGCACTAGGGGTTACTTGTGTTACTGAATTGTTTTGAACTTACTGCTTTTTTACCTAACAGTTTTTTCTGTTTATTTGTGTTTCAATACTGTCAGACCTCTCTCTACACTTCAGTGATCAGACCTTTTACAATTGAAATATTTGTATGCATATGAATCAGAAGATACAGTTAGTAAAAAAAATACACTTTTCTAGAAAGAAATAATGTAGCAGTTGCTGAAAAAATGCTGGCAATTAGTGTTTTCCTTTGCTGCTAGATTATATAACTCATATGATAGAAGAAGATAAATATTATGTACTCATTCATTGAACATTTTGAAGGACCTATTCTGGACCAGACTCAGTGCTCAATCTGAGGATTTCATTTTGCTAATGCTTGCTTTAATCAACATGGTGGCAGGGGGAAAAAAGAAAAAGAAAAAGTTAGAGAGCTCTGGAAGTAGAGCTAAAATGAATTATTTGAGGACAAATATATTTCTCACTTCAAAATCTCTATCTTTCTTTTGAAATGTCCAAAGCGAATGGTATATTGATATTTTGCAGCATACCCTGCACTTTCCACTGACTGGTATCAAGGTTGTGAAGGCATCTGTTAAGTGAGCTCAAAATTCTCTCCTATATGTAAACAAAGTCCACAGTTTTAATCAAATTTAATGTACTCTGGCCTACATGTGTCTTGTGAAAGTCACAGTCGTCTACGTAACAGAATTGAAAGCATACATTACAAAATCCCACACCTTTCAGATATTTTGAAAGCAGATATTGTCAGAGATAGTGTCTATATGTTCTTTCAAGTCACCTCTGAGGAGGCAACAGGGGCAAGGGGAATGAGATTTGCATGTCAGAGCTGGAACCAACATTGGGTTACAGAGATATGATGAATTATGATACATCTGTATCTGAAGGACAATGAGATCCTGGGCACAGGGATTCATTTCTTAAGGTAAAGGGCATGGATTGCAGGCATTCACCTCTCAAGGTCCCATCTCAAAAAGCTCCCAGCAAGGAGGTAAAATGCTACTCGCATACTGATGAATTCTCCTGGTCCAAAAATGAGCTGGCCCTACTCCAGACAAAACTTGTGAACTACACCCAAGCAGAATCACATTTGTGTGCTCCTCAAAGTCTGGGAGTGCTAATTTGACGTGCGGTATTACTGAATATGCTTTACTAGTAAACTTGATACTATGAAGAAAACATTTCAGTGTAATTACTTTTAGTCCATTTATTAAAAAGTAAGATACTTATTTAGTATACATCATAAACTTTCCCTAAAAATTTTACTAACAAAAATGTCTATTGACATGAACAGGAAAATGGCCAAGTATTGTCAACAGGATTATATAGGGAGGATCTGTAAAAAGAATACTAAGTATTCATGTAAGGGAAAGGAATTTTGGAGTTCTTCCAAGAAAAATGGGAATACAGCATAGAATCGGAGCAAAGATAAGCTTTCCGTATTAATTCTTCATGTAAGCCAAGGCAAGACATGCATACCCACACTAGTCTCAAGCTTTCTTATCTGTTAAACTTGGGTGATATTCTAACTGCTCAACAGTTGCCATGAGAAGCAGTTTGTTATTGCATAATTATTTTTTATGGTAATATTTCCTACACAAAATTTTAAGGTATTTAAAATATATTTTTATTAATTGCTAAGCTAATCCTATGACCTACTGAGTACATTAGAGAACAGTGTTCCCATAATACCTCATTTTCCCTTAGAAATAGCTCACTAGCCATTCAGTACTGAAGGAGCAGCCTAGACACCAAGCGGGCTGCTGGAACATCACTTCAGAGCACAGCTATTAAGCTGTCATGATCATCTCTTAGTTGGGGAAGAAGAGTAAAATGGGAAACAGCACAGCTTCTTCTTCCCGTTATCAAAAGGAACACAATGGCCGTATCTTTATAAATCTGCTACAGGATCTTACTACCTTTTGGTATAAGTAACAGCTTATTGTATACTATTCCCACTTTTCCACACACAGAAATTAATGTTGAGATACTCGTAATGTAACATAGAGCACATGCACACATGTGCACATCCATACAAACATATATGTACCCATCAAAGTGAACTTAAGGTTTTTTTATATCCTGGTATTTGTATTATTTCATATTTTGATTTGTATCTCTCCTTTTCTTCCCCATTGGAATGTAAGGTTTGCAAATGCATTAAGGAGATCTGAATTTATCTGTTCACTTCTATACAGCCATATGTATATGTATATGTATATATAAATATATATCCTCAATTAACATATTTGGCTTCTTTTTATTATCTTCCTCTCTCATTTTCAGGTCCTTGAGAGCACCTTTTTCAATTATCCAAACCCAGAGCTTAACACTAAGATATATATATATCTTACATATAGTATGTGCATAACAAGTATCTCTATGTTTGAATTCTGTATTTTGAATCACTAGATAATAATTGATAATTTGCAGAAAGGTCTGTGTACACAATGAGGACGCAGTGAGCACCTTTACCTGACGAGACTTTTCACTACCAAACTGGCCGTATGGGTGGTAGTACTGTGTCCATAGCAGTCAAATGTGCTCATGAGCTCTTAGTTCAAGGAAGCCACTGCTCATTTTATCTCTCTGCCCAAACTCCTTTTGCAAAGTCTGCCCTGAGTTCTCCCTGGCTTTCATTTAGAGTAAAATAATGCATTTTGTTTAAGTTTTTATAGGATGATTTTCAATTTTAAGATGGAGATATAGAGATACACTCATTCTTTCAAGACACAGTTATTGATGAGTTTTCCCAGTAAGATAAAGTAGACTATTAGAATCATACCCATGTGATCCTCCTCCCCTTATCTTCCTCTCTCTTCAAGCTCACTTCTGTCTAAAGATCACAGATACAAGGACTAAGCAGACGGAGGGAAAGGGCTGATGAATCACAGAGTATAAACAGCTGGTCCTCCATATCTCAGTGTTCTACATTTGTGGATTCAACCAACCATGGATGATCCAAGGATGCAGAACCCGAGGATATAGAGGGTCGACTATACTTAGCCTAGATATATAAAGGACTTGAGCATCTGCAGATTTTAATATCTGCAGGGAGTCCTGGAACCAATACTCCATGGCTACCAAGGGACGACTGTAATACATACCCAATGGAAATAAAGTGTTGATATACTAATGAGAACTCTATGGTGATGACTATTGTCATTGAGATCAGAAAATGCTAAGTCCCACAGTTCCTAATTAGTCATAAAGTTCCTGAAACAAAGAGCAAGTTAAGATGCAATTTAATACACTATGACCTAAAGGTCTGAGGATCTACTGGGTTGGCCGAAAAGATTATACAGGTTTTTCCCTAAGATGTTTTGGAAAAACCTGAATGAACCTTTTGGCCAAACCAATACTTTCTCAGTGGGAGAGTCTTGCTAATGTACTTGATCAGATTTGTCTGTATAGATTTCTTCTGATCCTATATAAGAATTTCTCCAATTGATAAACATAGGAGAATGAATGGTAAATGAGGACGGGAACCTGCTGTTCCACCAGGACAGAGGCATGGTATCCCTGACTAAAAAGTCAGGTAACTTTTATAAACTAAAAAAATCTCATTAATCCCTTTTAAGAGTAAAGAGGTTACGAGCTGGGTCTCCCCCTTCTCTTTAATTTTTAACTCTGCCTAATATAGCTCTTAGATTAATAAATGATTGAGACTCACTCTGGTTGTAATGAATTTTTTTCCTGGTCTTTACTCAAGCTGGCTAACTCTGTTTACAGTATAGTGACTGGTGTTAAGGTCCAGGGGAAAATTCTAAGTTCTTCAGTATATTTGTCTACACACTGGGCTCCTTCATCATTGGTTGATGCATGATACTGCCTATGACATTATTATTTGGCATGAGTCTAAAACACATTCCTTCTACAATATAATACAGTATTTAGAGAAAAATGTTAGGACTTAATACACATGTGCTTTATAAGAATAGGATAGCTTGCTATTTTCTTCTTACAAAAAACTACCATTCTTCTATGTTCTGGTTCACATACAAAGAGCTTATTCTCTTTAAATAAGTGGAGTGACTCACATTTATATTCCACACTCGACAGCACTTACTAGAAACAATATGCCTGGCCTTATGCTAGTCACTAGGGATAAAAGATGACAATTTCTTAGCTTTCAAAGAGCTCACGTGTCATAAAAATTTCACTAAATTCTTAAAATGGGTTCCAATGTCTAATCTGAGAACAGGAATTCAGGAAGAACAAAACCAGGAGAGAGGAAGTTATGACCCCATTCACATTTAAAAGGCAGGGACCATTTTAACCAATTCATGAAAAAAATTATCTTACACTTTTTTTTTTTCTTCTGAGAACATGATTTTAATGACAATGGTGATTTTCTTTTTTTTTTTTACACAGCAGGTTCTTATTACTCAACAATTTTATACACATCAGTGCGTACATGTCAATCCCAATTGCCCAATTCATCACACCACCATCCCCACTCCCCCACGGCTTTCCCCCCTTGGTGACCATACGTTTGTTCTCTACATCTGTGTCTCAACTTCTGCCCTACAAACCGGTTCATCTGTACCATTTTTCTAGGCTCCACATACATGTGTTAATACATGATATTTGTTTTTCTCTTTCTGACTTACTTCACTCTGTATGACAGTCTCTAGATCCATCCACGTCTCAACCAATGACTCAATTTCCTTCCTTTTTATGGCTGAGTAATATTCCATTGTATATATGTACAACATCTTCTTTATCCATTCGTCTGTCGATGGGCATTTAGGTTGCTTCCATGACCTGGCTATTGTAAACAGTGCTGCAATGAACACTGGGGCGCATGTGTCTTTTTGAATTATGGTTTTCTCTGGGTATATGCCCGGTAGTGGGATTGATGGATCATATGGTAATTCTATTTTTAGTTTTTAAAGGAACCTCCATACTGTTCTCCATAGTGGCTGAATCAATGTACATTCCCACCAACAGTGCAAGAGGGTTCCCTTTTCTCCACACCCTCTCTAGCATTTATTGTTTGTAGATTTTCTGATGATGCCCATTCTAACTGGTGTCAGGTGATACCTCATTGTAGTTTTGATTTGCATTTCTCTAATAATTAGGGATGTTGAGCAGCTTTTCATGTGCTTCTTGGCCATCTGTATGTCTTCTTTGGAGAAATGTCTGTTTAGGTTTTCTGCCTATTTTTGGATTGGGTTGTTTGTTTTTTTAATATTGAGCTGCATGAGCTGTTTATATATTTTGGAGATTAATCCTTTGTCTCTTGATCCATTTGCAAATATTTTCTCCCATTCTGAGGGTTGTCTTTTTGTCTTGTTTATGGTTTCCTTTGCTGTGCAAAAGCTTTTAAGTTTCATTACGTCCCATTTATTTTTGTTTTTATTTCCATTTCTCTAGGAGGTGGATCAAAACAGATCTTGCTGTGATTTATGTCAAAGAGTGTTATTCCTATATTTTCCTCTAAGAGTTTTATAGTGTCCATTCTTACATTTAGTTCTCGAATCAATTTTGAGTTTATTTTTGTGTATGGTGTTAGGAAGTGTTCTAATTTCATTCTTGTACATGTTGCTGTCCAGTTTTCCCAGCACCACTTATTGAAGAGACTGTCTTTTCTCCATTGTATAGCTTTGTTTCCTTTGTCATAGATTAGTTGACCATAGGTGCGTGGGTTTATCTCTGGGCTTTCTATCTTGTTCCATTGATCTATATTTCTGTTTTTGTGCTGGTACCATATTGTCTTGATTACTGTAGCTTTGTAGTACAGTCTGAAGTCAGGGAGTCTGATTCTTCCAGCTCGGTTTTTTTCCCTCAAGACTGCTTTGGCTATTCGGGGTCTTTGGGTCTCCATACAAATTTTAAGATTTTTTGTTCTAGTTCCATAAAAAATGCCATTGGTAATTTGACAGGGATTGCATTGAATCTGTAGATTGCTTTGAGTAGTATAGTCATTTTCACAATATTGATTCTTCCAGTCTAAGAACATGGTATATCTCTCCATCTGTTGGTATCACCTTTAATTTCTTTCATCAGTGTCTTATAGTTTTCTGCATACAGGTCTTTTGTCTCCTTAGGTAGGTTTATTCCTAGGTATTTTATTCTTTTTGTTGCAAAGGTAAATGGGAGTGTTTCCTTAATTTCTCTTTCAGATTTTTCATCATTAGTGTATAGGAATGCAAGAGATTTCCGTGCATTAATTTTGTATCCTGCAACTTTACCAAATTCATTGTTTAGCTCTTGTAGTTTTCTGATGGCATTTTTAGGATTCTCTATGTATAGTATCATGTCATCCGCAAACAGTGACAGTTTGACTTCTTCTTTTCCAATTTGTATTCCTTTTATTTCTTTTTCTTCTCTGATTGCCATGGCTAGGACTTCCAAAACTATGTTGAATAATAGTGGTGAGAGTGGACATCCTTATTTTGTTCCTGATCTTAGAGGAAATGCTTTCAGTTTTTCACCATTGAGAATGATGTTTGCTGGGGGTTTGTCATATATGGCCTTTATTATGTTGAGGTAGGTTCCCTCTATGCCCACTTTCTGGAGAGTTTTTATCATAAATGGGTGTTGAATTTTGTCAAAAGCTTTTTCTGCATCGATTCAGATGATCATATGGATTTTATTCTTCAATTTGTCAATATGGTGTATCACATTGATTGATTTGCATATATTGAAGAATCCCTGCACCTCTGGGATAAATCCTACTTGAACGTGGTGTATGATCCTTTTAATGTGCTGTTGGATTCTGTTTGGTAGTATTTTGTTGAGGATTATTGCATCTATATTCATCAGTGATATTGGTCTGTAATTTTCTTTTTTGTAGTATCTTTGTCTGGTTTTGGTATCAGGGTGATGGTGGCCTCATAGAATGAGTTTGGGAGTTTTCCCTCCTCTGCAATTTTTTTGGAAGAGTTTGAGAAGGATGGGTGTTAGCTCTTCTCTAAATGTTTGATAGAATTCACCTGTGAAGCCATCTGGTCCTGGACTTTTGTTTCTTGGAAGATTTTTAATCACAGTTTCAATTTCATTACTTGTGATTGGTCTGTTCATATTTTCTGTTTCTTCCTGGTTCAGTCTTGGAAGGTTATACCTTTCCAAGAATTTGTCCATTTCTTCCAGGTTGCCCATTTTATTGGCATAGAGTTGCTTGTAGTAGTCTCTTAGGATGCTTTGTATTTCTGCAGTGTCTGTTGTAACTTCTCCTTTTTCATTTCTAATTTCATTGATTTGAGTCCTCTCCCTCTTTTTCTTGATGAGTCTGGCTAATGGTTTATCAATTTTGTTTATCTACTCACAGAACCAGCTTTTAGTTTTATTGATCTTTCCTATTGTTTTCTTTGTTTCTATTTCATTTATTTCTGCAATGATCTTTATGATTTCTTTCCTTCTGCTAACATTGGGTTTTGTTTGTTCTTCTTTCTCTAGTTCCTTTAGGTTTAAGGTTAGATTGTTTATTTGAGATTTTTCTTGTTTCTTGAGGTAGGCTTGTATAGCTATAAACTTCCCTCTTAGAACTGCTTTTCCTGCATCGCATAGGTTTTGGATTGTTGTGTTTTCATTGTCATTTTTCTCTAGGTATTTTTTGATTTCCTCTTTGATTTCTTCAGTGATCTCTTGGTTATTTAGTAATGTATTGTTTAGCCTCCTTGTTTTTGTCTTTTTTACGTTTTTTTCCCCTGTAATTTATTTCTAATCTCATAGCATTGTGGTCAGAAAAGATGCTTTATATGATTTCAATTTTCTTAAATTTACTGAGGCTTGATTTGTGACCCAAGGTGTGATCTATTCTGGAGAATGTTCCGTGCACACTTGAGAAGGAACTGTAATCTGCTGTTTTTGGATGGAACGTCCTATAAATATAATTTAAATCTATCTGGTCTATTGTGTCATTTAAAGCTTGTGTTTCCTTATTTATTTTCATTTTGGATGATCTGTCCATTGGTGTACGTGAGGTGATAACGTCCCCCACTGTGACTGTGTTACTGTCAATTTCCTCTTTTATAGCTGTTAGCAATTGTCTTATGTATTGAGGTGCTGCTATGTTGGGTGCATATATATTTATAGTTGTTATATCTTCTTCTTGGATTGATCCCTTGATCATTATGTAGTGTCCTTCCTTGTCTCTTGTAACAATCTTTAATTTAAAGTCTATATTATCTGATATGAGTATTACTACTCCAGCTTTCTTTTGATTTCCATTTGCATGGAATATATTTTTCCATCCCCTCACTTTCAGTCTGAATGTGTCCCTACATCTGGAGTGGGTGTCTTGTAGACAGCATATATATCGGTCTTGTTTTTGTATCCATTCAGCAAGCTTGTGTCGTTTGGTTGGAGCATTTAATCCATTCATGTTTAAGTTAATTATCGATGTGTATGTTCCTATGACCATTTTCTTAATTGTTTTGGTAGGTCCTTTTCTTCTCTTGTGTTTCCCACTTAGAGAAGTTCCTTTAGCATTTGTTGTAGAGCTGGTTTGGTGGTGCTGAATTCTCTTAGCTTTTGCTTGTCCGTAAATCTTTTGATTTCTCCATCGAATCTGAATGAGATCCTTGCCGGCTAGAATAATCTTGGTTGTAGGTTCTTCCCTTTCATCACTTTATATCATGGCACTCCCTCCTGGCTTGTAGAGTTTCTGCTGAGAAATCTGCTGTTAACCTTATGGGAGTTCCCTTGTATGTTTTTTGCATTTTTCCCTTGCTGCTTTCAATAATTTTTCTTTGTCTTTAAGTTTTGCCAATTTGATTACTATGTGTCTCGGCATGTTTCTCCTTGCGTTTATCCTGTATGGGACTCGCTGCGCTTCCTGGACTTGGCTATTTCCTTTCCCATGTTAGGGAAGTTTACAATTATAATCTCTTCAAATATTTTCTCGGGTCCTTTCTTTCTCTCTTCTCCTTCTGGGACCCCTATAATGCGAATGTTGCTGTGTTTAATGTTGTCCCAGAGGTCTCTTACGCTGTCTTCATTTCTTTTCATTCTTTTTTCTTTATTCTGTTCCACAGCAGTGAATTCCACCATTGTGTCTTCCAGGTCACTTATCCGTTCTTCTGCCTCAGTTATTCTGCTATTGATTCCTTCTAGTGTAGTTTTCATTTCAGTTATTGTATTGTTCATCTCTGTTTGTTTGTTCTTTATTTCTTGTAGGTCTTTGTTAAACATTTCTTGCATCTTCTCGATCTCTGCCTCCATTGTTTTTCCGAGGTCCTGGATCATCTTCACTAGTATTATTCTGAATTCTTTTTCTGGAAGGTTGCCTATCTCCACTTCATTTAGATGTTTTTCTGGGGTTTTATCTTGTTCCTTCAACTGGTACATAGCCCTCTGCCTTTTCATCTTGACTATCTTTCTGTGAATGTGGTTTTTGTTCCACAGGCTGCAGGATTGTAGTTCTTCTTGCTTCTGCTGTCTGCCCTCTGGTGGGTGAGGCTATCTAAGAGGCTTGTACAAGTTCCCTGATAGGAGGGACTGGTGGTGGGTAGAGCTGACTGTTGCTCTGGTGGGCAGAGCTCAGTAAAACTTTAATCTGCTTGACTGTTGGTGGGTGGGGCTGGGTTCCCTTGCTGTTGGTTGTTTGGCCTGAGGCGACCCAACACTTGAGCCTACCTGTGCTCTTTGGTGAGGCTAATGACAGACTCTGGGAGGGCTCACACCAAGGTTTACTTCCCAGAACTTGTGCTGCCAGTGTTCTTGTCCCCACAGTGAGCCACAGCCACCCCCCCTCCTCTACAGGAGACCCTCCAACACTAGCAGGTAGGTCTGGTTCAGTCTCCTCTGGGGTCACTGCTCCTTCCCCTGGGTCCTGACGCACACACTACTTTGTGTGTGCCCTCCAAGAGTGGAGTCTGTGTCTCCCCTAGTCCTGTTGAAGTCCTGCATTCAAACCCCACTAGGCTTCAAAGTCTGATTCTCTAGGAATTCCTCCTCCCATTGCTGGACCCGCAGGTTGGGAAGCCTGATGTGGGGCTCAGAACCTTCACTCCAGTGGGTGGACTTCTGTGGTATAAGTGTTCTCCAGTCTGTGAGTCACCCACCTGGCAGTTATAGGATTTGATTTTACTGTGATTGTGCTCCTCCTACCATCTCATTGTGGCTTCTCTTTTGTCTTTGGATGTGGGGTATCTTTTTTGGTGAGTTCCATTGTCTTCTTGCCAATGATTATCCAGCAGCTTGTTGTGATTCTGCCGTTCTCACAAGAGGGAGTGACAGCACATCCTTCTACTCTGCCATCTTTGTTCCTCTCTCTATCTTACACTTTTTAAGGTCTTTTTAAGGTATTGCAACGTTCCCCCCTTTTTGTCAAGCTCTTTTTTTTTTAATGGAGGGACTAGCAAGGAAAACTACTTGAGAAATGGCAGGACTAGAAGAAGTTGGAAAGCTTTTCTCTTTCTGGGAATTCAGAAAGAGGGCTGGGGTGGTCAAGAAAAGGTTAAATACTGACGGTTCTATAACAAGGGTAGAAAGAGTACAGCAGAGCTGCCTTGGGGAAAATTGTGGTCTCTGACTGGGACACCTTGTCCCTGAAAAGAACACCTCCCAAGCATAATTGCTAGGAATAAACAAAAATTAATAATTGACTAAATTCATTGTATTCCTCCTAGTATAGTTGAAGCTCTGTGATGTCAAATGCTTACATGTGTGTTATATCAAGTAATCCTTACAATGGTCATAAAAATAATATTATTACCATTTTTCATAAGTGGGGAAATTGTGGTTTATCTTGGAAACTAGTTATTTGGGGTTAATCTTCATCTGATTCCAAAATACAATTTTTTTTTTTTTTTAACATTTGGTGATTTGGAAGCCACTCTCTGGTATCCTAAAGAATAAGCTAGGCATTCAACATATATTGTAGATGCCCAGAAAATCCAAGCATTGCCCAATTTACTCACATATTCTCTGGGATGATGGGGTAGTGACCGTTACCACCTAGTGAGCTAGCCTGAACTTGGTAACTATCTTCAGAGAAGTGACCGAGTTTTTTTCTCCCCCAAGGCAGAAAATCATGTCAACGTTAGGGGTTCAATATTTGCTGATGTCTGCAGTAAATCCAGAGTGACAAAAGCTGTTCTTGTGGAAGGAAAAATAACAATGTGAATGGGCCTCATATAATATGAAAATGGAACAGTGGGATTTTTTTAAAGGAAATTTCTTTCAACCTACTACACACATGAGGGTGATTCATACTCATCTGGAACCAGGGATGAATGCAAACTTCCCCTTCTGCTGAAAATAATCTGACATCCACCTGCAAAGAGCTTGAGGCCTCCTTGACATTGCCAGGCTGTTATCAGAGGAGCTTCTCAAGGCTGACTGTAGCTGCTAGGTCCCACAGTGCCACTAAAGGCAAGACTTAGCAGGGCCTTGGGAGGCTTTCTTCTGTGCTTGTGCAAGCTGCCCCCAGGGTCTATGAGAAAGCAGGCCCAGGGCTCGAAGCCCCAGGGGCTGAAAGGGAGTTTCATCTTTCAGGCCACCATCTTAGCTGAAAAATGACAGCCTCTCCTCTTTTCTATTATTCCTATAAAGCTACTAAGCTCAAGTCACCAAAAGAAGGTAAATTTGTATCCTCTTTCATGCTCTGTGAATTTTAAATGAGTGATTGGATGATCTTCTCAATGTCCTGAAATATCAGCCTATTTAAGAGAATCATGAGGAATAAAATCTGGAGCCCGGGGTTTGTAACTTGGCTGGGCCAGTGTGTCCTTACAGGGATCTACTAGTAAGAGTAGAGAGTTATTATATATTTGAAGAATTCTGAGATGAGAGAGTTTACAGACATACAACCTGAACATGTCTGGACTCATCTGATCTCAGAAGCTAAGCAAGGTTGGGCCTGGTTAGTACTTCAGTGGGAAAAAGAATTTCTTCAGAATAACACAAAGGTCAGAAAACATGGAGGAAAAATGGAAAAGAATATTAGATTAAAATACATAAATATATAATCTCTCATAACAGTAAAATACAAATAATAAACAGGAAAAAATAGGTGCACGGACCAACTATTTATAAGAAACAAAATATATCCAAAGCCAATTAATTGTCAAGAAACAAGTTAAAATAAGATGATCACTTTGCTCATTAAATTAATAAAGATAAAAGCAAATGGTTTTCCTAATATTGGTGATGGTGCTGCCAGAGTTGTAAATTGGTACATATTTTCTGAGGCAGATGGAACAAAACTTATCAAAAGTTTTAAAGATAGGTGTGACAATTTGATAGAGCAATGACTATTTCTAAAAATTTATAATAAAGAAGCAATTAAAAATGTTTGCGCAGGGGGGACCTTCAAGATGACAGAGGAGTATGACATGGAGATCACCTTCCTCCCCACAAATACATCAGAAATACATCTACGTGGGGAACAGCTCCTACAGAACACCTACTGAACGCTGGCAGAAGACCTAAGACTTCCCAAAAGGCAAGAAACTCCCCATATACTTGGGTAGGGCAAAACAAAAAGGAAAAAACAGAAACAAAAGAAAAGGGATGGGACCTGCACATCTGGGAGGGAGCTGTAAAGGAGGAAAAGTTTCCACACACTAGGAAGCCCCTTCACTCGTTGAGATGGGGTTGGGCAGGGGAGAAACTTTGGAGCCACAGAGGAGAGCACAGCAACAAGGGTGCAGAGGGCAAAGCGGAGAGATTCCTGCAATGAGGATCAGTGCTGATCAGCACTCAACAGCCTGAGAGGCTTGCCTGCTCAAATGCTGGGGCGGGACGTGGCTGGGAGCTGAGGCTTGGGCTTTGGAGCTCAGATCCCAGGGAGAGGACTGGGGATCAGCATGAATAGAGCCTGAGGGGGCTAGTGTGCCACAGCTAGCCAGGAGGGAGTCCGGGAAAAAGTCTGGACCTGCTGAAGAGGCAAGAGACCATTGTTTTGGGGTGTGCAAGGAGAGGGGATTCCTTCCCTGTCTGCCCACAGAAGGCAGAGAACCACCTAAACGAGCTCCAGAGATGGGTGTGAGCCATGACTATCAGCTCGGACCCCAGAGATGGGCATGAAATGCTAACTCTGCTGCTGCAGCCACCAAGAATGCTGTGTGCAAGCACAGGTCAGTATCCACACCTCCCCTCCTGGGAGCCTGTGCAGCCCACCACTGCCAGGGTCCTGTGATCCAGGGACAAGTTCCCTGGGAGAACACACAGTGCGCCTCAGGCTGCTACAATGTCATGTTGGACTCGGCTGCCACAGGCTCGACCCGCGTTCCAATTATGACTACTGTACCCCTCCCTCTCCCCGGCCTGAACGAGGAAGAGCCCCCTAATCAGCTGCTGCTTTAACCCCCTCCTGTCTTGGCGGGAACAGATGCCTGAGGGCGACCTACATGCAGAGGTGGGGCCAAACCCAAACCTGAACCCCAGGAGCTGTGCGAACAAAGAAGAGAAAGGGAAATCTCTCCCAGCAGCCTCAGGAGCAGTGGATTAAATCTCCACAATCAACTTGATGTACCCTACATCTGTGGAATAGCTGAATAGACAACGAATTGTCCCAAAATTGAGGTGGTGGACTTCGAGAGCAACTGTAGACTTGGAGTTTGCAGATGTGAATGATTTGTTTCTGATTTTTATATTTATCTTAGCTTAGTTTTTAGCTCTTGTTATCATTGGTGGATTTGTTTATTGGTTTGGTTGCTGTCTTGTTTTTCTTTTAATTATTATTATTTTTTTAATAATTTAAAAAATTATTTATTATTTTATTTTACATTATTTCTCTTTCTTTTTTTCTCCCTTTTCTTCTGAGCCATGTGACTGAAAAGCCCTTGGTGATCCTGCCCGGAGTCAGGCCTGAGCATCTGAGGTGGGAGAGCATAGTTCAGGACATTGGACCAAAAGAGACCTCCCAGCCCCACGTAATATCAATCGTCAAAAAATCTCCCACAGATCTCTGTCTCAACTCTAGGACCCAGCTCCACCCAATGGCCAGGAAGCTCCAGTGCTGGACGCCTCATGCCAAACAACGAGCAAGACATTAACACAACCCCACCCATTAGCAGAGAGGCTGCCTAAAATCATACTAAGTTCACAGACACCCCAAAACACACCACCAGATGCAGTCCTACCTACCAGAAAGACAAGATCCAGCACAACCCACCAGAACACAGGCACCAGCCCCCTCCACCTGGAAGCCTACACAACCCACTGAACCAACCTCACTCACTGGGGGAACACACCAAAAACAATAGGAACTATAAACCTGCAGCCTGTGAAAAGGAGACCCCAAACACAGTAAGTTAAACAAAATGAGAAGACAGAGAAAGATGCAGCAGATGAAGGAGCAAGGTAAAAAACCCACCAAACCAAACAAATGTTGAGGAAATAGGCAGTTAACCTGAAAAAGAATTCAGAGTAATGATAGTAAAGATGATCCAAAACCTTGGAAACATAATGGAGAAAACACAAGAAATGTTTAACAAGGACCTAGAAGAACTAAAGAGCAAACAAACAATGATGAAAAACACAATAAATTAAATTAAAAATTCTCTAGAAAGAATCAATAGCAGAATAACTGAGGCAGAAGGACAGATAAGTGACCTGGAAGATAAAATAGTGGAAATAACTACTGCAGAGCAGAATAAAGAAAAAAGAATGAAAAGAATTGAGGACAGTGTCAGAGACCTCTGGGACAACATTAAATGCACCAACATTCGAATTATAGGGGTGCCAGAAGAAGAAGAGAAAATGAAAGGGTCTGAGAAAATATTTGAAGAGATTATAGTTGAAAACTTCCGTAACATGGGAAAGGAAATAGTCAGTCAAGTCCAGGAAGTGCAGATAGTCCTATACAGGATAAATCCAAGGAGAAACATGTCAAGAAACATATTAATCAAACTATCAAAAATTAAATACAAAGAAAAAATATTAAAAGCAGTAAGGGAAAAGTAACAAATAACATACAAGGGAATCCCCATAAGGTTAACAGCTGATCTCTCAGCAGAAACTCTGAAAGCAAGTAGGGAGTGGCAGGACGTATTTAAAGTGATGAAAGGGAAAAGCTACAACCACAGTTACTCTACACAGCAAGGATCTCATTCAGAGTCAACGGAGAAATTAAAACCTTTATAGACAAGCAAAAGTTAAGAGAATTCAGCAAGCCAGCTTTACAACAAATGCTAAAGGAACTTCTCTAGGCAGGAAACACAAGAGAAGGAAAAGATCTACAATAACAAACCCAAAACAATTAAGAAAATGGGAATAGGAACATACATATCAATAATTACCTAAAATGTAAATGGATTAAATGCTCCAACCAAAAGACACAGACAGGCTGAATGCATACAAAAACAAGACCTGTATATATGATGTCTACAAGAGACCAATTCAGACCTCGGGACACATACAGACTGAAAGTGATGGGATGGAAAAAGATATTTCATGCAAATGGAAATCAAAAGAAAGCTGGAGTAGCAGTTCTCATATCAGACAAAATAGACTTAAAATGAAGACTATTACAAGAGACAAAGAAGGACACTACATAATGATCAAGGGATCAATCCAAGAAGAAGATATAGCAATTGTAAATATTTATGCACCCAACATAGGAGCGCCTCAATACATAAAGCAAATGCTAACAGCCATAAAAAGAGAAATCAACAGTAACACAATCATAGTAGGGGACTTTAACACCCCACTTTCACCAATGGACAGCTCATCCGAAATGAAAATAAATAAGGAAAACAAGCTTTAAATGACATGTTAAACAAGATGAACTTAATTGATATTTGAGGGAAATTCAATCCAAAAACAACAGAATACACTTTCTTCTCAAGTGTTCATGGAACGTTCTCCAGGATAGATCATATCTTGGGTCACAAATCAAGCCTTGGTAAATTTAAGAAAATTGAAATCATATCAAGTATCCTTTCTGACCACAATACTATGAGACTAGATATCAATCACAGGAAAAAAAATGCTGTAAAAAATACAAACACATGGAGGCTAAACAATATGCTACTAAATAACCAAGAGATCACTGAAGAAATCAAAGAGGAAATCAAAAAACCCCTAGAAACAAATGGCAATGAAAACACGACAACCGACAACCTATGGGATGAAGCAAAAGCAGTTCTAAGAGGGACGTTTATAGCAATACAATCCTACTTCAAGAAACAGAAACATCTCAAGTAAACAACCTAACCTTACACCTAAAGCTATTAGAGCAAGAAGAAAAAAAAAAAAAACAAAGTGAGCAGAGGGAAAGAAAACATAAAGATCAGACCAGAAATAAATGAAAAAGAAATGAAGGAAATGATAGCAAAGATCAATAAAACTAAAAGCTGGTTCTTTGAGAAGATAAAAAAAACTGATAAACCATTAGCCAGACTCATCAAAAAAAAAAAAAAAAAAAAGGAAGAAGACTCAAATCAACAGGATTAGAAATGAAAAAGGAGAAGTAACAACTGACACTGCAGAAATACAAAGGATCATGAGAGATTACTACAAGCAACTCTATGCCAATAAAATAGACAAGTACGAAGAAATGGACAAATTCTTAGAAAAGCAAAACCTTCCAAGAGTGAACCAGGAAGAAACAGAAAATATAAACAGACAAATCACAAGCAGTGAAATTGAAACTGTGATTAAAAATCTTCCAACAAACAAAAGTCCAGGACCAGATGGCTTCACAGGTGAATTCTATCAAACATTTAGAGAAGAGTTAACACCTATCCTTCTCAAACCCTTCCAAAATACAGCAGAGGGAGGAACACTCCCAAACTCATTCTATGAGGCCACCATCACTCTGATACCAAAACCAAAGATGTCACAAAAAAAGAAAACTAGAGTCCAATATCACTGATGAACATAGATACAAAAATCCTAAACAAAATACCAGCAAACAGAATCCAACAGCACATTAAAAGGATCATACACCATGATCAAGTGGGGTTTATCCTAGGAATGCAAGGATTATTCAATATACAGAAATCAATCAATGTGATACACCATGTTAACAAATTGAAGGATAAAAACCATATGATGATCTCAATAGATGCAGAAAAAGCTTTTGACAAAATTCAACACCTGTTTATGATTAAAACTCTCCAGAAAGTAGGTATAGAGGGAACCTACCTCAACATAATAAAAGTCATATATGACAAACCCAGTGCCAACATCGTTCTCAAGGGTGAAAAACTGAAACCATTTCTTCTAATATCAGGAACAAGACAAGGTGACCACTCTCACCACTATTATTCTACATAGATTTGGAAGTTTTAGCCACAGGAATCAGAGACGAAAAAGAAATAAAAGGAATCCAAATCGGAAAAGAAGTAAAACTGTCATTGTTTGCAGATGACATGTTACTATACATAAAGAATCCTAAAGATGCTACCAGAAAACTACTAGAGCTAATCAATGAATTTGGTAAAGTAGCAGGATACAAAATTAATGCACAGAAATCTCTTGCACTCCTATACACTAATAATGAAAAATCTGAAAGAGAAATTAAGGAAACACTCCCATTTACCACTGCAACAAAAAGAATAAAATATCTAGGTATAAACCTACCTAAGGAGAAAAAACCTGTATGCAGAAAACTACAGGACACTGATGAAAGAAATTAAAGTTGATACAAACAGATGGAGAGATATACCATGTTACTGGATTGGAAGAATCAATATTGTGAAAATGACTGTACTAGCCAAAGCAATCTGCAGATTCAATGCAATCCCTATCAAACTACCAATGGTATTTTTCACACAACTAACACAAAAAAATTCACAATTTGTATGGAAACACAAAAGACCCTGAGTAGCCAAAGCAATCTTGAGAAAGAAAAACGAAGCCAGAGTAATCAGGCTCCCTGACTTCAGACTATACTACAAAGCTACAGTAATCAAGACAGTATGGTACTGGCACAAAAACAGAAATATAGTTCTATGGAACAGGATAGAAAGCCCAGAGATCAACCCATGCACATATGGTCACCTTATCTTTGATAAAGGAGGCAAGAATATACAATGGAGAAAAGACAGCCTCTTCAATAAATGGTGCTGGGAAAACTGGACAGCTACGTGTAAAAGAATGAAATTAGAACACTCCCTAACACCATACACAAAAATAAACTCCAAATGGATTAAAGACCTAAACGTAAGGCCAGACACTATAAAACTCTTAGAGGAAAACATAGGCAGAACACTCTATGACATAAATCACAGCAAGATCCTTTTTGATCCACCTCCTAGAGAAATGGAAATAAAAACAAAAATAAACAAATGGGATGTAATGAAACTTAAAAGCTTTTGCGCAGCAATGGAAACCATAACCAGGATGAAATGACAACCCTCAGAATGGGAGAAAATATTTGCAAATGAAGCAACTGACAAAGGTTTAATCTCCAAAATATACAAGCCGCTCATGCAGCTCAATATCAAAAAAACAAACAACCCAATCCAAAAATGGGCAGAAGGTCTAAACAGACATTTCTGCATAGAAGATATACAGATTGCCAACAAACATATGAAAGGATGCTCAACACCATTAACTATTAGAGAAATGCAAATCAAAACTACAATGAGGTATCATCTCACACCGGTCAGAATGGCCATCATCAAAATATCTACAAACAATAAATGCTGGAGAGGGTGTGGAGAAAAGGGAACCCTCTTGCACTGTTGGTGGGAATGTGAATTGATACAGCCACTATGGAGAACAGTTTGGAGGTTCCTTAAAAAACTAAAAATAGAACTACCATATGACCCAGCAATCCCACTACTGGGCATATACCCTGAGAAAACCATAATTCAAAAAGAGTCATGTACCACAATGTTCATTGCAGCTCTATTTACAATAGCCAGGACATGGAAGCAACCTAAGTATCCATCGACAGATGAATGGATAAAGAAGATGTGGCACATATATACAATGGAATATTACTCAGCCATAAAGAGAAATGAAATTGAGTTACTTGTAGTGAGGTGGATGGACTTAGAGTCTGTCATACAGAGTGACATAAGTCAGAAGGAGAAAAGGAGAATAACAAATACTGTATGCTAACACATATATATGGAATCTAAAAAAAAGAGAAAAATGGTTTTGAAGAACCTAGGGGCAGAACAGGAATAAAGACGCAGACGTAGAGAATGGACTTGAGGACATGGGGAGGGGGAAGGGTAAGCTGGGACGAAGTGAGAGAGTAGTATTGACATATACACACTACCAAACATAAAATAGATAGCTAGTGGGAAGCAGCTGCATAGCACAGGGAGATCCGCTCGGTGCTTTGTGACCACCTAGAGGGGTGGGATAGGGAGGGTGGGAGGGAGACACAAGAGGGAGGGGATATGGGGATATATACATACATATAGCTGATTCACTTTGTTATAAAGCAGAAACTAACACATCATTGTAAAGCAATTATACTCCAGTAAAGATTTTTTTAAAATGTTCGCTAAGAATTAGCTGTGCAAATGTTCATTCAAGTTTTGTTTATAAATGTGGTGGGCGGGGGGGGGGGTCAACCTAAATGTCAAACAATAGGGGGTTGATTACATTTTCTAGAAATCCTTACAACAGGATTCTTGGCAGCTACTAAAAATAGTGCTATGGAAGTATAGCTAGACTCATGCAATTAGGTTGTGCTGATAACATAATATTAAACTGAAAAATTCCTTTGCAAAATAATGTATATGGTAATTTACCATAGTTTATGAATATATACAAAACACAAAACAATGCATACCGTAAGTTTCACACTAGTTATCTCTGTGTAGTAGAATCAGGCTTAATCTTTGTGGGCTCCTCTTTCTGCTCATATGCATTTTCTAATGTTTCTGTAGTAAGTATCTATTACTTATGTAAAAAAAAAAAAGAAGTTAAAAGTAAAATTTTCTAGAAATTAGTCTGTAAAGAGAATCCACAAAAGGAAATCCTTCCTCTGCTAAAATACCTGACCCTATAGAAGCACAAAGTTTTATCTGTACCTGGAGAAGAAAAAACCCTAAGGCCACAGTCTATCTTCATTTAGCTGTTTTAATTAGAATGAAGAAAGTCCCCACTTTGAAGCATAATGAGGCTGCAGGTTTGACATCTTGTAAGGAGCATGCACTTTGTAGCCATAATGACCTGGGACCAGTCTCTGATGTGTAAAATTTGTAAAACTAACAGCTATTCTCTGAGTATTCTTTTCTACAAGTGTAATATGAAGATGATAATACTTATGGCACAATGCGGTGAGAATGAATGATAACATATTAGTAAGCATCTGGCATATGGTAGGTGTTCACATAGTTTTGGCTTCCTTACTTTTCTCCTTGAGGTCTTGGTACTGGGTATCAAGAGCAGAGCAGAACATGGCTTCCTGGGCGAGAGGAGACGGGGCTTCCTCAAGGATGTAAGGAGCATCCTTGGAGGAGTCAGGAGGAGCGCTTGTGAGGCCCTGGATGAAGAGCTGGTCTCTTCTTCCTCACACTCAACCTGTATTAGCTCTGCCAGATTTCTCTAACTCTACTTTCAGACTTCCTTCTCTTCTTCTGCAGAAATGTCCTTGAATGTTGGGACACAGAAATTGCCCTGGGGCTGCCATGCAGTGACAGGAGACACCGGTGAGGATGCTGATACTGACGGGAACTTGGGATCAAGAGCCTAGACACACAGTCCTTGAAATGAATATATATCTTCAGCGTTCAAGGAAGCCCCGTAAATACTGCCTGAGATATACTCCCATCTTCTTTTTCTCTCTCACACTCTAATTTCCCCAGAGCACATTAATTTGTTTTCCTCTCTTTTCTTTTCCCTCTATCCTCTTTCCCCCTTCCTACTCCTCCACTTCTGCTTCTGCTTCTTCTATTTTTTCCTCTTTCCATCCCTCTTTCCATACCTCTCCTTCTGTTATTCATCCTCTTTCCTCTTCCTCCTCTTCTCCTTCCTCTTCCCTTTCTCTTTCCTCCTTCTCCTTTGTATTCTTCCTCCAAATGGGAGGAATTTAATTTGGATAAAGGACATATTACCAGATCATTCTCTACTTCGAGGCCACCTCCCAAACTGCCAGGCAACAGTCCCTACTACAACCACTTGTCTCACACTTCTCATTTCCCAAAGGCTTCCCTAATTAAAGAAAATGGAAAGTTAGAGTTACACTTCACATATTACCATTAGCAAGTCACCAATCTAGGGGACAGGAACAGGTCAGAAATATCCCCAATTAGAAATCAAACAAATTGCCCGCCATGTTCTGACTGCACCTAAGTGTTCTGTGTGATACCCTCTCTACAAGTTAGGATCCTTGTTGTCTAGTTGAGACCGAACTCATGAAGTTGCAAAATAAAGTTAAAGCTTTATTAATTATTTTTTTGGTGCTTTGGTTAAGGAAAATCAACTAAGTTTTCTACTTTCTACATGGGGGATAGAGTGATACAGAAGAGGAAAAGCAAATCTTGTTTAATGGTTCTAGGCAGAAAAGGGGGATAAAAATGCAAATTAGAATACCAAAGTAGAAGATTTGTAGAGAAAGTGAGAAAGAATGAGTCTTGGTAACTGGGGGAAATTATAAACAATAGACAAAGAGGAGACAACTCTGTCTTGTGTAATTATCCTGCACTGGGGACTTTCTACGAGTGGGACCCGGTGAAGTATTCCTCAGTCGGGCTGGATGGCTTTCCAAGGCAATTTCTACACCGAACTGAGTCAGGACCTACATCCCTTGGGAACCAGAGGAGGTTTTCTGAGTGGGAAGGTACAAACTGGAGCTGTCTATGTAAGCTGATTTACATCATCTGATGTTCAGATTGAGTGACCAGCAGGATCTTACTCATACTCACCCATGTCTCTAGTAGCCCTATAAGCAGCTTAGAGACATTCTATTTTTTTCACTCTATTTGACGACTCCCTTGGTCCATGTTTGTCTTAAGTATTTAAGAAGGCAAAACCAAAACAAAACAAAACAACACTGTTCTAGTGTGAAGTCTGGGTCACTTCGTATAACTGTATCTACCAAACCAATCCTGAGAGCCTGATTAAGGCAACAAGGTCCTAGGGTCAGGATTCTACACGCCATTGTTGACTAATTAAATACACAACATAACAGCTAAGGTTCCCCTTTGTCACTCCAGAAACAGTCACACAGGACACATTTTTCCCTAAATAATATAAACTCAATAAAACAAACAGAAATGCAGATAAATGAGCACATATATTATAATGCTTCTAAAAATAGGACACCAATTTAAAGTAAAAATAAAATAAATTTGCTAGACTTCTTAATGTGTATGCCTCTAATGGACTGTCACCATCTCCTCTAAAAATAAATTGCTATTTGCCTTACCCCCAGGAGCTGTTCATTCTTGTATATGGGCTGTGCTTATATTTGCCACCTGCCACTGCTGATGACCATTACTAAATCAATTGCTCCTACTAGGTTAGTATCTTATCAGAGAATAAAGCACAGAGTTTCCTTCATCATCAAATCAATCTCTAGAGTCTCTTGGCTTTTATCAGTAAACCAAAGTTTAGTCACCCTGCACTGCATCCTGCCCCCAGACCCCCTCAGTGAGGTTGCCCAGGGTCACCTGATGCAGGCTAACATGCCCAGACAAGCATCGTGGATCCCTGACTCATATCTTACTATGTGATAGTGATGGATGAAGTGAATTTAGAGACAGGAATGCTGGACTTCTTTTCTTTGACCCTATGATTTAAATGCCTCTCCTATGTATTTACAAACAACTAGCAAGAAAGCAGGATTCGCAGAATCATTTTGTTTCTTTATCCATAACACTATTTCAGTGCTGTAATATGTCTTGAATGTTCTTTAACTCCCATTCATTTATTCATTTAGCAAATAGTTTCACTCAAAAGCTGAAGAGGCAATCTTGGTGATCAAGGAGGTTTTAGTGAAATAGGAGAAAATATTAGATCAAAGTTGCACTAGGGGTACAAAGTGCTGCAGAAATTTAGAAGAAAAAATGAATGTGACATTTGAACTGAGAAACAATATAGGAAATGCTATTTTCAAGGGTAGACTTTCATTATAGGCACCTGTCTCTTTTGTTCTTGTAGGACAAATATAGACCCAAAGCACAGGACACAAACCTTAATAAACAAGTTGGTAGAGCAGTATTTTCCAGAGTGTATTCCACAGTGATCCTGCAAGGCAAGAACCCTGCAAGGACCGCGGGCCCACTGCATGTGGGATGTGCGTGCTAAGCCACCTGCTAACTGTGAGTCACAATGCCCAGCGGCACATTAAAGACTCTGAAGTCTTGCCATTGAAACAAAGTAAGCTCACACGCACATGCACACACTCCACAAACCAAGGAACCATTCACTTAGTTTAATTTTGCAGTATTTTTCCTTTTTGAAGTAAATACATACGAGTAGTGCTTCTTACGAATACTATTTACTTGTTCATTTGTTTAATTTCTTGCCATTTTCGCAGATTCATATGGTGGTGATTCTCTGTGCATGTTGAGGAGCAGATTATGTGTTAAAATCTTGGAAGTGCAAGTTGGATGGGGATAGGCAGGGTATGTGCTGTTGGAATACTTCCCCATATCATTTTTAACCTTCCTCCTACACCCATCTACTGCAAATAAGTTCTGCAGTGACAGAAGAGCACTATGTCAAGGGAAGCTCTTCAATAAATATTTGATGGGCATGATCCTTCACAGTTCGTATGTGTTTCATTATCTTTATTTTAATTATTTTCCATTACTTTTCTATGAAGATATAGAGGAGGCACTTTGAAATCTGTCATCTTCACTACCTGCCATCTTCCTGGTAAATGTCAGCAATCCTGGGCTTTGTCTTTGGCCCCTTCTCTTTGCATCTTTACCCAGAAGCTTCATCTTCTCCCAAAGCCTCTTCCAGCAGCTTTGTTCCCTCCACATTCTCTCATAAGCCCTACACACCAGTGTAGGAACAGGGCAGCTATTAGCTGCCTGACACCCAGGAACAGGGCAGCTCATAGCAACATAAACGCATGCTTCTCTGTGCCAACACTCATGACTACATCATCGGTTTCCCTGGCCCTCATTCTTCACCTGTCAAAACCGTTTTGATCTTTCGAGGTCAACAGAGCTGTAGTACAGAGTGGTTCAGAATGTAGAGTCTAAACCAGACTGGGTTAAAATCTAAGCTCCATCACTTAAAATTGAGTAACCTTATACAAGATTTTTAACTATCTGTTTTTCAGTTTCCCTATAATGTAAAATGAAAATATGAAAAATGTGACCTCATAGGAGTGTTGTAAAGATTAAGGTTAGAATACTATTTGATACTTGATTAGAATTCAATAAAATTTAACACAAATGAAATAAAACAAAATAAATAGACTTCCAAAAAGCCTTCTCTGATAAACTTATTGGAGTTAATTATTTCTTCTTTGGCACACAATGTTGTGTTTTCTACTATCTACAGTTTTTTTTTTTTTACTGTCATAAACTCTTAAGATGTGAGCTCATGAAGGTAAGGGCTGTCATAGTCATCTTTTTGGAAGTAACTGGCTGTAACTGGTTTTCAATTCATGTGCATTGATTTGAAAAATGGGGATGAGGTGCAAATGAAAAATAAGTGAAGCACAATTAAATATGCAGAAGAACAAGGCAGACTTGGAAGAGAACAGTTACATCTGGATCCAACATAAGTGTTATCTAGTTGGCTAACTTTTTTAAACAAATGTACAACATTTTTAATATTGTGATGTGGACTTGACCCTATCATCTAGGAAGGCCTCAGCACAGGTAGCTTAATAAAGTGTTAGGTGAGAAAGCTGTCCCATCCCCTATTAAGCAGTGTATTGCCTAAATGAGTTTAATTACCATGCAAATTACTATGAGCTCATATGCTCAAGGCCTAAAACATATCAGATGGCAGGTCTAAGAGAAATTCAGTAAGCCACGTCTCTCTTTGCAGGAATGTTTCTTTGTAATAAGGAAAAAATGTATGGTGAGTGTAACAAGAATGAAGTGTTATAATTCTTAGTGAATTTTGGCTAAATTAGTGAAATCACAGGAGCTGGTAAAAACTAGTTAAGATAGTTAATTTTTAGCAAATCATTTTCAAGAATTATTTATGAACTTGTTTGTTCTCCTTCCTCTAAAAACTGACTGCAAATGACTAAATACCAAAGTCCTGTTTTGCTGTGCCCATGAATGCTTGGAAAAGGGCTGTATCACTCACGACACCAGGGAACACTGTGGGGTGTGGGCATGGAATGGATCTGGAAATAAAAGATCTATGTTCTAAGGTCAACTTATTAAATATGTGATCCTGGACAAGTCACGTAACATCTCGGAGTTTCAATTTTTCTCTCCTGTAATAAAAGTTAATAATAACAGTCATGAGGTTACAATGTGGAGAAAATGATTTTAAGTGTTTTCAAAATTCATACATAGGTATCATCACATAAATGCCTTTTTTAAAAAAAAAAAGAAACAGCTACCTTCCTGTTCTTGCTTTCATCTTTACATGGAGTTGGAGTCTCTCAAAACATTAACAACTTCTTAATCTAAAGAACCATCCAACTAATGACCCACCCCCTTCCTGAAACATTGCAGTCCTTATACAGAGCAAGATATTCTAAAGGTGCTAAATAAATATGGATGGGATGAGACTGAAATTTCAATACTATACTTGTTTGAACATCTTTCCAAATACTGACCAAATTACAATGTAATGGGATAGGACCATTTGTTACCTAGTAAATAAAATGACCTGATAGATTTAACTTTTACAAGATATCTAATCTACTCAGGGTTATGAATAAACTGGGAAGCAAGCACATGAATTCAGATTAGATTTCTAAGATTTTTTCAGCAAAACTGTCACCAAAATGTGCCTATTATAAGTCATATCTTGTGAACAATACCCCAAAGAGGCATGCTCCTATAGCAGCTTTCAAACTTTCTTGACTGCAGCCCTCAGCAAGAAGGATAATACATCATGGCTCACAGATAAAACAAACAATATTTTATTTTACTATGTGCAGTGCACTCTGATATATTTTATCCTATCGTACCTGTTATGTGCTATTTTATTTAACAAAAATAACGTTCCTCACAATATGTTGCTGGGTTGTGACCTGTTATTTGGAAAACACTGTGCTAAATACCCAGTGCTGTCTAAGTGTGTAACTGTTTCATAGTCCATATGCTTATTTGGAGAGGTGAGGAAATCAGACCTAGGTGCCTGAGAAGTGCACCCTTCAAGGAATGAATGGGTAGCGTCAGCAGTAAAACAGATTACAAAATCAGGATGAACTGTGCACTTCACTAAAGAGAATTTTTGTTATGTTTTCTTTTAATGGTTGTATGCAGGGCCAAAAAGACTGATAATGTGCTTGATTTTCTCCTTTACTTCTGCAGTGACTGAAAAACAGGTTTACATGGGTAAAGGAATGTTAATATGATGTTTCAGTAACAGGTCCAATAATAGGATTCAGTGACTATATCACTGTTTTCTGTTTAGTTGGGACTAATGGGTGAAACTTAAAGGGAGTTAAATATCTCTTTAATTTAAAGGAGATTCTTTTTTTTTTTTTTTTTTTTTTTTTTTAATTTGAAGGCATCCAACCGAGGAATGTGCTGTCTTATGGACTATTGGAACTTGTGTGTTTCTCATCAGGGTGTATGAAGCCTGAAAAAAGATTTGCCAAAGCTCTTATGGAGAAGGTTCCAACACTGGGTAAAAAGAGTAGATGAAACATGTAAACTGTGCTGATGCAAGTTCTGTAGCTATTAGTCACCTGTGGCTATCGAGCATTTGAATTGCGATGAGTGTGACTGAGGAAGTGAATTTTTAGGTTTTGATTTTAATTAATATAAATATAAATTTAAATAGCCACAGATGATTTGTGGTGGACATACTGGACTGTGCAGACCTAGAGAAACCAATGTGCTGATTATCTGATAAATATGACAGTTGCTAATATATTATATCATCATAATTCATGAAGCATTCTGAATACTAAAAAGTGACCTAGAACCCATGAAAAGTGGCAAATACAGAATCGGTATATTAAAAACAGAACAGTTCTAAGACTATGGACAAACTTATGCCAGCTTTGGGTTTGGTTCTGATGACAAATAGGTTTTTTCCAATTTTCCCACTGACACCTCTGACCTCACTGACTCTTATTAGTGCTTTTCAAGAAGTCATGCTCCAAATTCCAGCTGATGCGTGCAGGTCAAATTTAAGATACTGAAAAGGAAATTTTGCTAGTCCCTTGAAAATGGAGCTGCTTGTAAGACAAGGAATACTTTTGTAAAGGGGATAACTCCTTTTTAATAAAAATTCATCTGCATCTGATTCCCTCTATATTCTAAGAAGCTCTTGATTATATGACATGTCTATTGACTTACAAGGAGAACTCACTCCATATACAATAAGTAATTTGTGATGTGCCCAAAATAGAGGTGAATGGACAAGGATAAATGATCTGCTTTAGAAATTCAATCTAGGTCATTTAAAAGGACAGCTGTGCTGAAGTATAGCCAATCAAATTGAACTAAGAAATTGCTCTTTCCTTGATATTCCCAGTGAGCAGCAGGATACCATACAAGAGACCAATCAGAGGATTTTAGCATCTCTTTTTTATATGTAAACACATCACAGGAAAATTTGCCTTTGCATCCCTGAGCCTCAGGCTAGAGACTCCCCCCATCGGATCCTTTTCAGTAACTTCCCTGGGAAATGAAAAGTTTTGCCTGGTTTGCAGTCAACCCTGGGCTTTGAGCAAGAATGAGAGAGGTTATGATTTAACAGTGTGTATAGGAGTAGAGTCTGAGGGGATTCCAAGAAGTTTGGAGTTTACAGATGTGGGGGGCACCTAGGGATAAGTCGTGCACAGTCCACTGAGGATCAGGAAATGAGGTTGACCTCTCAGAATGAAACAAGTTGGATACAGAGATAATGTGTGTGCACTGGTCATCTCTAGAAAAAAAACCAGGTCATGATATTTATAAACCTGTGAACAAAGAGGTTTGAGAATTCTATATAACTTCCATCAAGGTGAACTAGGGAAAGCAATGCAGCAGTTTGATGGAAATTTAATAAGCTGGATTCCAAGCAATTATTGGGCATCTTGTCCAGAGAAAAGCTGAACAAAGCGAGAAAGATTAGCCTGGGCTGTAGAAAGGGAAACCAAAGGACCAGAAGCTGCTAGAGTATCTAAAACTGCTAAAGAGATAGTTCCTGTGCCAAAAACTGGCTCAATTTCTGTAACAGGTATATACATTACAGCAGAGTGTTTAAAAACTGGAGTCTGCCACCAGATTACCTGAGCTTTAATTCATACTATTTTCTTAGCTTTAGGCAACTTATTTGCATCTCTGTGACTCAGTTTTATATTCTGTGAGAATAATAATAAGATCTATCATTAGGGTTTCTGTAAAAATAAATGAGTTAATATATATCAAGCATTTGGGACAGTGCCTGGCCCATAGCGAGCCCTCAATAAATGTTTATAATCATCACATCAGAGATGGATATATGATTTATGTCAATATATATGTGACTTATGCAACTAATTATCCCTATTTGAAGTCCAGGGGTACTAAGCAACTCATTGTCCCACGTGAATTGGCCTAGAAGGAGGGATACACTGGCAGGCTGATTTTACTATTCTGATCCTTGTATCACTTTAAATTTATAACTTGACATTTTCGCTTACAGTTCAGTCTTTGCTGAGTTTTAATATTATCAGTCAGCTTTCTAAATCCAATCAACTCTGGCCACTGATAAGATTGACATTTGAGCCATTGAGGTTGAAAGCTAGACCCAGAACCTTGATCAATTCACTCAGGGTATGTTAACTGTAAGGTCTTTTGGTAAACAGCTAAAAAGCCATCTCCTGAAAACCCCCGTCTATCTTCTTTCAAACACCAGCAATTGACAGCTGAGATTTTCCCAGATGCCAAGTGGTTTGGGGAAAAAAAGAATAAAAAAAAAAGGAATAGAATATCTTAGAGGTGGTTAGACTTGCAGAAAGGTTGCCTATGAACAAGCTGTATCAATCACTAGGGTTTGCCATGTCTTGTCTAACACTTGAGGATCTTGGCAATGCCTGGAGACCAAGACCTGAATGTACACAAAAGAGCACACAAAGAGGTCAGTGATTTTTAGTTCAATCATAACAAATTCCTGCTTCAAATAAACCCATCAGCATGCTAAGTCAGTCCTCACCTTTCACTGTTAAAGGGGCACCATGCCGCACTTCCAGTAACCAATAGTTCCCCTTATCTCTGTTTTTGAACAGAGAATGCAACAATCTCTATTCCTATAGCATGGTCCTGGAACTTTGCGATGTAAAATTTTTTGGAAGGGAGGACAGAAACAACGATGTATTTCTACTGCAGATTTAGGGTTAAATAGCCATTTTGCTTCTTTCAGGAAAAACAAAGGACTTCTGATATACCCTGCCGTATGTGGTGTAGTCGGAAAAATTCCAGGGTCTCCAATGCAATTTTTAAGATTGCTCTGGACTTTATGCTACCAGGCCATGCAACTATCCTCAGCTGCATTTTTCTTTCTATTCTTTTCTTTCTTTTTTTTTAAAGATTTCCTGTAGCTGGGTTGATATTGGGCAAGTTCTCATAGGATTCTGGGCCAAGGACTATATGGTAGCCCCTAAGTATCAAGGGTTCTATTTAGTTGCCTCTGTTTATATGGAATTTTCTTTTCTTAATAACTCAAGTCCAGTTATAAAGGAGCAGAATTGAGCCCATGAGGTAAGATAAGGCTTGCCAAAGAGGAGTTTGACAGAGACTCCACAACTAGGGAGACAAGAGCAGCTGCCACTCTGGCAATGAGGTGAAACTCGCCCACCTCCTGCCCAGCAGTGCCACACCAGTGCTCTGAACATTAAGCCAAGTTTACTGCCTCCCCCGTGACTATGCCAGTCACATTTGAGAACATCTGCCACAGCCTTAATGACAGAGCCTGTGGGAACCTAATGAGTTCCCTCCACACCTGTGCGGCTTTACCAGGCAGCTGTTTCCCTCTCCTCTATCTCCTTTCTCGGTCCTCCCCCTTCATGTGTGCTCAGTGCCCCATCTTTCCCATAGGATACAGCCCGATTCTCCTACTAGTTCTGTGTTTTTTGTTAGGATTGCATTTATCTCCATTTACATGGCACTTCAAGGCAGTGGAGACCAAAAGCATAATGTCTTTCAGCTTGCTCAAGTTTCACCATTTGCTATGCAAAAGGGTGAGGGTTGGAGACTGAGAAAATCAATCAGAAGGATCCACAGACTAAGAGATAAAGGAACAAGAAAGGAGAAAATGAGAAGAGCTGCTTCCCTTTGCTTGCTGACGGCCCTCAGACGTGAATATGGTAATTAACAAAGCCATGGAGAAACTTCACAGTTTACCTATGTATGGAATCTCTCTGATCAAACCATTTTCTGACTCTGAAAGCTGCCCAGTGGAAGAGCTAAAGAACAAAACAGAGGACTTAGTATTCCTTAATAAAATGACTTTAAAAATTATGGGAATTCTGATTACATTAAAAGTGTAAAATTGTAGTATGGTGCATGATAGGAAGGACCTTAATAACTGTGTGAACTTTGGTGAGTTATTTAACTTCTCTGAATTTCCATTTCTTAATTTGGTAAATGAGGATAATTATATGGATTTGCTGAGGTCATAAGAAATAAATTATACACACTATATAAAGAGTGTCACAGAGTACCTGGCATAAACCAAGCACTTGATAAATGTCGGTAGTATCATTATTGCCACAGAAAGCCCATTTCTCATGGCTTTACTATAGGCATTGAAAGAACATTTGTTCTCATTACATATTTTTTTCAGAATAATTAATCCTCTGGATGACAGAAGGGAAGTGAAATACCCCCTAAATGAGAAAAAGATACTTAAAATAATTATCTCATTTGTTAAGTAATCAAAAACTACTAGTTGAAATTTTAGAGTTATATGGCTAACAGAATGGGGGATTTTGTGATTATCCATTTTAGTCAGTTCAAAAACCAAAAGTAAGAATTATATGTCCAATGAGAAATAAAAGCTATGTGGTGTGATAAAACTCTGACTAAACCAGTAGTCTGTGTTAGAAATTATCCCCCATGTTTCTACACATGTACTGTCCAATATGGTAGCCACTAACCACTTGTGTTTATTGAACATTTGAAGAGTAGCTGCTCACAAGCTGAATGTGCTGTATTAAAATACACACTGTATTTTTGAAGACTTAGTATGTAAAAAAGATTGTAAAATATCTTATTAATAATTTTATATTGATCACAGGTTGAAGTGATAATATTTTGGATATATTGAATTAAATAAAGTATATTACTGAAATTAATTTCACCAACTTCTTTTTACGTGCTTTAATTTGTCAACTAGAAAATTAAAAATTATATGTGGGTCCTACTGTATTTCTTTTGCGTAGTGCTGCGCTAGACCAATGGTCCTTAGGAGTTTTTATACATACATACACTTATACTATGTTTATAAATGTCACCCAAGGAGCTTGAAAAAAATTCACATGCCTGGGCTCTCAGTGATTCTTATTCCAATGGCCAAGAGATTTGCATTTTCAATAAGAGTGGACACTTCTGATGCACATAGTCACTGGACCATACTTTGAGAAACACTGCTATAGACTAATGTATCCCAAGTTGAAACACGATGCTAAGAAACATAGGTATGACTGGAGGGATGTTTATAGACAACAAATAGACTACTATGAAGGCAGAAAAGGAAGGGGAGAAGCATGATGGTAGAATATGCCCATGGACCTGCTTTCGGGATCTTTTCACTATTGAGGGTGAAGATAAGTCTCTCCTTCTCCCCCGTGTTCTAGCCTGGATGGGGGAGGAGGCAAGAAAAGTCTGCACCAAGAGGAACTCTCACTAGTAAACTGTAAAATGTGAAGGTAAGTTTTACAAGGCTATAGTGAATAAAATGATGTCTTAGCTAACACTGTTACTTCTTTTACCTCTGCAAATTGGCTGGTGGTAATACGTATAGGTGGTATAGATCAAAGTCTGAAGAAGAGAAATATTCCAGATAGTCTCTGCCTCCCACTTCTCCCATGGTATACTCTAGTCACTACCCATATAGTAATTACATGCCAGGTACAAGGTAACAGAATCGCAATCATTAACTATGAGTTACTGCAGAAACATAGAAGCCCTCCCCACCATGGCTAGCATATAAGGCTCTTTCTTAGCTGCCACGGGGGGGTGGGGGGGGTGGAATCTTCCAAATATAGAAGACAGACTCTAAGTGGGAAACAACTCATTCAACAAACCCAACTCATCCTCCACTGATGTCACATCCTTCTTTGAGATTCTCCTGCTACCAATGCCCTTTTATTTCTTTCCCACTAACATAATGTCTTTGTCTCAACTAGTCTTTCCTCAATTTGCTCCCCTATTACGCTACTGTGTCTTCTGCTGTCTTTCCCTGCCCAGCTCACAGGAGATGCAGCACTGATAAAGTTGTGCTGACTGGATCACGGCTGTCCAAGCCCAACAGGGCATCCCTTTTAAGATCGCCGTTCAAAGCCACAAATCAGCTGAATGACAAAGCTGTGGCCTTGGCTGGGGATTTTTGCAATCAGGTTCCATCTTCATTTTGCTGCACAAGCCAGCTGGGCAAGCACCTCTCCCACTGAGTGTAGTGTGCCCTCACAGTGAGATATGAAGTATGCTAAATACAGTTCTCGGGGATGAGAAAGGAATTCCTGGTACAGAGAAGGGCCTTGTGGAAACACTTGGTAGCATACTTTCAGACTTAAGTTAATCGTTTAGGTTATTCCTCCAAGTCTAAAATTTTTTACTCTAATATCTGTAAAGAAATCATACAATTATTGAGTTGGATAATATACTGAGGTTGTTTAGTCCAATTTTCCATGTAAAATAGAATCCTAACTGGATGTTACACATCTTGAATGTAAACAAGAATAATCAGCTAAGTTCCCCACATCGCTCCTAGAATTTTCATGAATTAACCCATTTACTCCTCATTACAAGTATTACTAGGTTCTGCCCTATCTTTACAGGTGATAAAACAGAGACATAGAGAAATTAAGTAACTTGCTCAGGGTTACAAATTGAAGGTATGCGCTGGTATTTGGACTCAGGCAATCCACTTCTAACTATAATACTAGGGAGGATTATAACTTAAGACAATTCATCTGTATCTTCCAGACCGCAACGCTATAGTTTTAGGCTAGTAAAAGTTAGGTCCAGGATTCTTTTAGAAAGTACTGAGAGAGAGCAGCTTTCTCTCTGTCCCACGACTGGCTACTGAAAGACAGGATATAATTGTGAAACTTGGCAACCACCCTGGCACTGCCTTGGTGATCCAGAGATGATCTAATGAGCCCCTGGATTCAGCTGTGCCTGATGGGAATTTACTCCTGTCTGTGATAGATGAGCCAATAGATTATTTTTAAGCCAGGTTGAGTTGTGTTTTCTGTCATTTGAAACAATAAGTCCTTAATAAGTAAGCAACTAAGCAATTGACTTAAAGCTCTAAGCTTCTAATGCTTAATGCAATATCTTGCACATATTAGAAATGCAATAAATATTAGTTTTCATTTTTCCTTATATAATTTTCAAGAAGAATGATTATACACTATGTTTCTTTATTTTTCACAGTGCCTAGAAAAGGGCTGAAAACATTAAAAAAAATTGTTGATCTGTCAATATGTTGACAGATAGTTGAGAACTATACCCAGGAGAAATTAGACAGTAGGAATGTACCCACTCATCTTTTCCACTTCTAGCTCTGTGTGGGAACCCGAGAAGGAAAGTGCTTTCAGCATGGTTCACAGGGGAGACTCTCTCTACAGGATTCTACAGATTGAACTTGACGCATAGACATAAACTTGCTAGACTCACCCCAGGGCCACCTGATTAACCAAAGGGCCAGAAAGTATCTCCAGAAGAAAGACTTAACGGAGCTAGGGAAGTGGAAAACAGTTCACTGAAGTCCCTGGCATCTGCCCGAGGGCACAGCTGGAGATATTAATAATCATTTCCCTCATCAGACCACAGAAAATGAGCACAGAGTGAGAGAGAAAAAAAAAACAAGTGTTTTGCTGCCTCCTGTTTGAATTAATCTCTTCTGACAACTGCTGATTTGCGTTTGTGATTCGATCTTCCGTATGTCTAGCTCTATTGGTCAATTAAGTGCAGAGGGTGATTGGGGGAAGCAGTGATGCTCAGCCTGATTACAAGAGGAAGCATCACACAGCATTTAGAACATGCAAAGCAGTCCACTGAGCCGGGCTTAAATGGAGCCAAGCAGAGCAAGAGTGGCGGCCGATACTGACAGGAGGGTCAGGGAAGAGTCGTTGAACCTCAGCTCTCAGAGCACTAATCGAGCCAGTTACACACGAGTCAGCTTCCCAGGAGCAATAAACAAGTTGCTGGAGAATTATGTAGGCGATCCAAGGCTGGTGCAAAATTAAGTCCCCTTTCAACCAATTTACATCTTATTCTCCAGATTGTCCAATTAATAAACCACTTTTGATAAAATGTCACTAAACTGAAAACAGGAAATAAAGTGGTATTTAACTTGGAGAGTACGATTTATACATTTGAAGAGACTGTCTAAAACAGCGTTAAGAAATGGGACAGGGGGACAATTAAGAGGAAAACAACATGGAAGCAATACAGCTCACATATTACTCCGCAGTAATGAAAACACTTGGGAAGTGTGAGTCCTAGTCCTACCTTTGCTAATGGCTTGTCGGTTACTTGGCAGCAAGAAGTTTTTCTTCATTGTCACTTCCTCATTTCCAAGGAGGCTGATGGAGGCAGTGGGGCACTTTGAAATCTCATAAATACACAATCAAACTTGACCTAACAGCTCAAGAGAATGTTTTGACTGCAGTGATGGCAGCCCCAAATTTGTTATGAATTTAATATTGAAGTTCCTCATATGACTATTGAATAGAATAGCTCATAAAAATGACTGTACACCATTTTAGAAAAGAATGTTCTATATCAATGCATGGTAATCATCATGGCAGGCAGCAGCTCATTTCAGAGTAACATTATGTCAAGCAGCAGCTATGATTTCCAGGATGCAGCCACAGACTTACAATGCCATAGAACATTAGTACATCTCTTTTCCATTTAGAAAAGATCTGATTTAGCATTAATTCCCAGTAATTTACCTAAATTCTGAAAGAAAGAAAGATGCCTGATATTTGAGCAACAAATGCTTATGATTTAGGAAGTAACACAGCAAATGTTTCAGTTGTTAAAAATACATGGATAAACACAGGCTGGATCCAAACTAGTTGGGTATGCTCTTAGTTGATAGAGTAACCATCCCAGAGTATTAATACAGGGATTTATATCACTCTGAAGGAAAGGCTGATAGCCTAGCAAAGGCTGCATTGTAGCCACCATACTCTCTGACATTTTACTATGACTTGGAAAATCAGATATGTATATCAGGATTATCAATTCATTTCCCAAAATTTAAGAAGCAAAGCTGAGGCATAATAGAAGCAAGGTGCAAAATGAACTCTAGGTCATTTTAAGCAAGTCAATGAAAGAAAATCTAATGTGGACAAATATAAACTGCTTTGCCTTGGTCCACCACTTCCCCATAAGTACCAAGTGGAGAGTGCAATTTTACAGCATTATATCCTTAGAAATCATAATTTACTACATGCCTCATTATGATTCATCAATGCGTTGATGTTGCCAAGAGTGCCCATGCATTCTCAGGCTTAATATAAGTACAGTGGTTTGAGCAAAGATGGTCATAGAGATGCTCCATTCCATGATTGTCATGTAATATATTAATATATATAAATTTCTACATGAATATATATATAAATATATATAAATTTCTACATGAATATGTATACACATACATAAATATATATATAAATATATACATAAAATATATATGCATTTCTACATGAATATATATATACATTTATACATGAATATATATAAATATATCTACATTTATACATGAATATATATAAATATATATGCATTTATACATGAATATAAATATATATGCATTTATACATGAATATATATAAATATATATACATTTATACATAAATATATACATAAAAATATATATATTTATGTATAAATATATACATAGAATATATATTTATACATAAATATATACATAAAATATATATACATTTATATATAAATATGTATATTCATAAAATATGTATACATTTATACATAAATATATAAATACATATACATATATATAAATATATATACATTTATACATGAATATATACATAAAATATATACATTTATACATGAATATATATAAATATATACATTTATATATATATATTCATAAATATATACAATTATACATATATATACATTTATACATAAATATATATATACATTTATACATAAATATATATATATATACACATAAAATATTTATTTTAACTCTGGCCATCACATGTGAAGAAGTTGACAATATCTAGATGAAATGAAGATGGTAGAGAACACTTGGAACATTGTCCACTGAAGAAAAATTGAAGAAAGTGAATCAAAGGAGGGTGTGTTTGAGGGAAACAACGACAAGATAATCAAGTTAACTATTTTAAAGACTTTTTAATGGGGAAAATATTTAGACTTATTCTGAGTGGATCCACAAGTAAAAACAATGGGTAAAAACTTCAAAGTAAGAGACTTTGGCTCAAATGAAGAGATCTTTTAACAAGTAGAATGATTTTCCTAATAAATGAGTAGAAGGAGCTCAAAAGAAACAATGCAAAAACTCACACAGTAAAAGAGATTTCAATTAAGCATCTGGACTAAATGACTTCTGAAATCACTTCCAATTCTATGATTTCTTGATTCTATCACAATAGGAGAATTCTCTAACTATCATTGCCCATCTAGAGGATACATGCTAAGTCTTGAGATGTACGAATCTCCCAGTTAACTATAATGATGGCAAATACATTATAACATTAATAGAGTTAAATATAAATACATTTTATAAGTTATGGTAGAATGAATAAAATCTAAGGATAGCCCGTCATAGTTTTTTCTTAAAGACTGAATCATCTATAAAAGAAGGAATAAATCCTGATTACTATGAAAATATTGTATGTGATAGCGTTGTAGAAGGTAATGTTTAAGAGTACAAGCTCCAGATGCTTAGATGCTCTCGTTGAAATCCTGGCACTGTCACCTGCCACATGTATAACCTTGGGATTGTCACTTAACTTCTCTTTGCTACTATTTCTCCTATGTAAAATAAGGATAATAATATACCCACATAAGGATAATAATATACCTACATCTCACATTATTGTGAGAATTAAATGAGTTAATATACGTAAAAAATTCAGAATAGTCTCTGAAATAAAGGGCTATATGAGTATTAGCTATTATAACAGTTGTTTAAAAAATTCAGAAAAACACAGGACTAGAAGTATGCAAGAGAAAGTGGATGTGCTTTCAAAATTCTTGTCCATAAAATAAATAAATTAACTGATTTACAACATAGGTCAATATTTTATTTCACCATTGTATCTATGCATTTTGTATTAGCCTTCTGGGATAGCTATTTGTTAAAAACCGATTTTTGTGCTGTTGTCATTATTATTGATGAAGGAAGATAAACCAGAAAAAATTAAGTCTATTAATTTTACCCTTACCTAGTTTTTGCAAAAGCTGAAATCTAACAACCAGGAATAAGATTCATGCATGCCTTTTTTGCCCTTAAAGCACCCTAAGGTAGTGGTATCAGTGAACGGCCAAAAGACATAAAGTCACAAGGCAGCCCGTCTAATTATTCAAGTGTATAATTGACTCCCACATAAATGAGAGGTGATTATATGTCTACATTACAGGTTATCTAAAAATGGAGAAGTGTATTTTTAAAATAACAACATTCAAACTGGGTGATCTGATGAGATGAAAATAAGCTGTAAAAGTCAAAATATTTAAACAAACAATATCAACAACAATGAACATTATGAAACATGCAGCATCAATTCATTAACTTCCTAGTTAATATGGCAGAAATTGGCAGAGTATCTTCATGTTGTCCACAATGTGAGAATTCTAACAGAAATATTTTCTTGATTCAGAACGAAGAGGTCCATTTTTATATGTCTATTTGGCCTGTCCAGACTGAAGCACAATCAATGCCAAATAGGGGATGTGAGAAGAGATGACATACTTAAATAAATTCCATGGAAAAATCCTGCATTTTTCTTTAGATAATAGACCAAACCTTTTATTTATCCTTTGGTCTTCAGAAAAGCCTATTCTGTCATAGGTGATTTAAAAAAAAAAAAAAAAAAAAAGCAAATCACTCATTGATTTCTCCTCCTCCTCTTTTCTTCACTGCCTTTAATGGAAATGCTAATGATATCATTCTACTAAGCAATTCTACTTCTAGAAATTAGGAAGCAGTATTGCCTAGTCATTGAGAATGTGACCTCTGATTAAAGCTTTAGTTCCAATGTAATCTAGCTGTATGACCTTGGGAAAGTTTCTTATCATTCCCAAGCCTCAGTATTCTCACCTGTAGAATGGAGACATAGTACATATCTCATTGAGTTTTGTAAAGAATAAGGTACACATTAAGTGCTTAGCATAATTATACAGTTATTCTAAATTGTCTTTATATCAAAATAGGCCAGTCATTGGAAAGTTATTAATTTTGGACAAATATAGCATAATCTTCCACAGAGCTAACTTTATGGTCTATAGTATAATAATATTCTTCCATTGTTTATTGAGGGTAGAAATAACAAACTTCACAATAAAGCGTGGTTTTGGATTTGCTGTAACACAGTTAAAGGCATTCTCCATTATAATACTAAGTACTCTCTAAGATTTCATAAAATAATTTCATTTTAGCATGTATTACCACAAAAAAATGTTCCTCTCTCGAATAGACTTCTGAATTCTATCAGTTAATGAAAAAATAGACTTCTCTTTTTTTGTTTGGCTTCCAGCTAATGAAAAAATAGACTTCCCTTTTTTGTTTTGGCTTCCAGGAAACTCAGAGCATATTTTACATTCATATTTGCTTCATACTTTTTCCCAAGACTTTTTTCTATTATGAATATTGCATAAATATTATGTTGATAAGCTGATTCACATATTTTGTTATGTGATCTGGAGAAGACATTATTTTTAAAAGTACAATGTGACTAGAATTTATCCTATATCACATAATATTAAAATACAAGTTTTATATTTTATATAAATATACATTAAAATTATATATGGCTAATATACCTTCCAAAACAATAAACAAAGGACAATGCTTACTGCTAGTATAGGTGTGGAAAGAATGGCATATTGGAAAGAAAGGCATACAGCCTGGTGCTGGTAAAAAAAAATCCATTAAGCAAACTGGCAAATCTTTATAAATGGCCTTAAAAATGCAAAACTAGCTCAAAAAGAAATTTTGTTTCTAGAAATCTGTTATTGCTAAGAAAATAATCATAAATAAGAATAAAAGTTTATGTACAAATATATTCACTGAAGCATTAAAATTGTAAAAATATTTTATGGAACTCTCTCTAACCAAAGGAAATCATGAACTAATGAAATGCATGTAATTACAATTGTCATTATTTTACTTAAAAGAATAATGTTAAGTGGAAAAAGAAACAAAAAGCAAATTCTGCTTAAAATGATGTTGAAAAATCATACTTAGACATACAGATGTAATATTTTAAAAGACTGGAAGGAAATACGTCAAAATATTAACATCCTTTAAATCTTGGTAATAGGAGTACCAATGGTCTTTTTATTCTTTTGATTTTTCTGTGTTTTCAAATTTTACACAATGAATATCACATTAGTCAGAAAAAGTAAACAAAAATATTTTCAGGAAAAAATCAAACGTGAAAGGGGGAAAACATGAAGAACTTTGATATTATACTAATTAAGCGAGTTTTATTAGAGAGCATGTCTAGGCAAAGGAATGTATTATCCCGTTTTACTACACCTTGAGATCAGTGTATTTAAGATGACTTTGAGTTCTGAGGTAATGTACATTAGCCAAAACACCCCCAGTTCCATAAAGCACTAAAAATTATGGAAGAAAGGGTTGGGAGAAAACTTGACAATCACAGTTAATCTTATTCATTATGGAGCTTTTCAAGGTGTTGGCCCAAACTATCTTATGCTGAATTGATTCTAGTAGCACTCTCCAAGGTCAGCAGATTATGTATTAATGCTTTTCTTACTCAAAGAAGTTGAATGACTCACTCAAGTTCACTCACAGCTCTCACACGTGGAATTTAGACTAACTCATTCTAATTCAATTCTTTAGATTTAAACTTTGGGAAAATCATGGGTCAGGAGACTCATTGTTTTTTAATGTCCATTATCTCTCTCTCTCTCTCTCTCTCCCTTTTTCTCTGTCTCTTTAACCACAAGGCAAAGTTACCTACATCTTTGAAAACCAGTTAGACTAGTACCTTGAACACTGAGCACATAAGTATTTGTTAAATAAATCAAAGGGAGATTTTTATATTGGCTTGAAGGAAATACCACTCTGCATCTCCTTTACAAAGAATCTCTGTTCATGTACCTTTTAAGAGGAAAAAAAAATCCAGTCAAAACTTTCCTTGATTAAACATTTTTTCTAATAATTAGACTCACTTAGATGTGAACAATAGGACTGCACTTATATTCATAAGAAGAGAGTTCCATGTGTCTCTCATTCCATTTCTGTCAGTCATGCCGCCCAAAACCAAACAGATATCAGGTACTGACTAGCTGTGTATGGGGTGCATTCTGCAATCCCATGTACTTTGATGCTAGCACCACTGCAGCAGGCATTCAAAATTGGCCCTGTCACTTTAAATATAATAGACAATAAATCATCCCTCTGAGACAGCCCCTAAGGAAAACAGGGAAAAAATAGAAATAGCATTTAAAAGCCCTTTTCTATTACAGTGCCTCTAGGGAGCTTTTAAAATTGGAGTTCTTTTAAAGTGAATTTCATGCTTTTTGGGGCTTTTAAAAGTGCTTCTAGAATTAACCTTGCAATTCGATGACCAAATCTTCCATTAGATCCTTTAATTTGGGGTCTTTGTTATGCTAGTATTATCATAATTGCTCATCTTCTCTGAGTTGCTGTCCTTGGTATTCCAGTCAACCTGTCTTCTCAATGCTTTACATATTCTATGTATTTCTTGCTCGTTTCTCTCCATCTTTTTGACAGTACTTCTTGCTTAGTCTTTCTTTCTTTCTTCCTTTTCTTTTTTCCTTCATCAAATCTACTTTTAGTTATCTCTCCTCCGAGTTACTACCCTTTGGTCTTTTGTAACTTAGACATAGATAATCCTAATTAGGCAACCATGAAGATGGTTCAGAATTTTCCAACTGGTGGGATGAAGCCACTTTCCTCCTCCTATAGCAGAATTTTCCAAGGCTCAGCTGAACCCCATCCATTTCATAAGCCTCCCCTCTCTTGTATTTCTGGCCCTTTCTAGTTGATAAGAGAAGAACACCAGGATAGCAAAGAAATCCGATGTACTTTAGTCTGGAAAAGAACTTTAATCAAGTCCTTAAAGGAATGAAAATTAGATATAAATACATAAAGCATAGGTTTATATGAAGGGTCAGGGTTTACATTAAGAATAGGTGATACAACCATATTCACACACACACACACACAATAGGTGATACAAAAATCACAGCCTTGCCCTTGTATAACCAGTACTCATTACAAAGAATCCAGTCCATATAGCATTGCTTGACCCAAAGAAATGGTATGGCTCAACGGCCTTTACTATTCTTACAAATTAAAAATCTATAGTGAACAAAACACAGTGTATCTTAATACTGAAAAACATACACACTCAAGAGACAACAACAGCTGCTTGACACTAGAATGACATGTTTTCTTAGACCCCCTGCTCTGTGATGAAAGGAAGAAGAAATCCAACTCAATATTGAGCTGGTATCTTTTGATAAATTGGGAAGGCCAAAGTATGAAGCAAAAAGCACCGAGAAAAGATTATTCTGACACCTCTTGGATTTATAGACTTCCCAGGCTCCTTAATGGCCATTCATCTCCTATGGCCTGCAAGAGTCACTCCAGCCACCCTCTGGGTGAGTGCTTATTACCAACAAGGCAGCAATCAACTTATTGCAAGGAATTTACAGAGTGAGATAAAAGCTAAGTCAGTGTTTCTCATAGTGCTTTCTCTGGAACATAAGTCTCAGGGGAAACTCTAAAAACATCCCAGAGACCCTAAGTGTGGTCAACACTGCATGCCCTGACCCCTCTGCAAGGTCCATTAGCAGAGTAGGAACTGAGAGGTATGACCAGAAAGAAAGCTGTGTAGTTTTGTTTGGCTCAGCATTCACCCAAAGCTCATGGCATTCATATTTTAAGGAAAACTGATGATAATTCTTTGAAAACTTTGGAAAGCCTAGACTATAGACTTGCCTAAAAGAAGATCTCATCCGGGAGAACTATTTTGGAATTTTGGCCTCCGTGATGATCGTTAAGCCAAATGATTAGATGAAGAAAAATAGTTAAGAAGGAATACTGCAGGTTTGTATTAATGATTTCCACCACTAAAAGAGAGAGAGGTGTACCAACACATCACAGTCATTAAAAATGATCCATCAGTGGACAGCAAATTACATACTGGGGAACCAGTGCCAGAGAAAAATCAAAGAGGTGTAGGTCATGTTTTATTTCACTTGCAGCGCTTTTCAAATGCAGTCCTAACCAAACCTGATTAAAGTAAATCCCTTTTTTACAGCCTGTGGAGTCTATAAGATTATGGTACTAATGGAAGTGTGATTCGATCCGTCAGTAATGGTCCATGTCGGGACCCTGGCGCCTCTGACGAGTCCATTTTTTAAGACGTATTTATTGTTTTTTTTTCTCCCTCTGTCTCTGCATTGCGGGGTTTAATTGAACAGTTTAAAGTGATTCTTCTTCAAGGCCCATTAATTGATTTTATTTGTGTATTCTCTAGGGGTCAAGGAAAAGGGAAAAGGAAAAAAAAAAAAAAAAAACAATAAAATTGCAGCTCTGGTTTTCACTGTCATATTCTCCCTGGCAATTTATAGCTCTAATTTTGTGTTTCTTTCCTCTGCCTCAGTCTTTTTTCTTATGATTTTCACAAGGTGCAACTGTATATGATGTTGTTTGCTTTTATATTTCATTCGAATGGTAGTCACCTTTAAGAAAATAATAAAATGTATCCAAATCTGATAAACCATGCAGTATTGAGGAGTTCTTCATGATAAACCCTACTGAAAGGGGAAGATTTCAGTGAAACAGTCATAAGACCTTGTATTCTTTTGGTGCAACAAATCACCATGGCATTTTCTATCTGTCATGATAGGACAAAGCCTCTTAAGTTTGAGATGGTGACACATATATGCACATGGTGAGTTCATATTTATTCATAGAATCCACCACCAGACCTGAGTGGTCTTAGGTCTGTTAAGTAAGAATGAAGATGGTATATAGATTGCAAAATAGTATACTCAGGAAGTGGAGATTACAGACAGAAATAGATCCATGCCAACATGTCATGACATCATAGCTCAAGAGATTTTGTCCTATTACATCAGTGTCTATGTCACTCTACTATGTCACACAACATAACTATCATTTTTGAATGTCTATTTTAATCAGGCAGTAGCTAATCCTTACAATGATCTTATGAAGCAAGTATTACCTTCACCATTTAATTGTCAAGGCCTGAGTCTCAGAGATGTGAAGTAATCTGCCAAGGTCATAGGTAGGGTTTAAATATGGCTCCAATGACTCTACTTTTCCAATATTTGGATATACTATTGCCTTGGAAGCTTAGTTTGCAATAGCTTTTATTCCATTAAAGATGAAAATATAATAAAGTCGTTTAGACAGAGGGATATAAATAATAAATATATTATATATTATAAATATATATTATATTTATTATATATGTTATCTATAAAAAATATACATATTTTAACCACTCTTCCCCAGTGTAGGTGCTAAACAAACATTAGTTGAATGATCAAATAAGATGCCTGCCCCATCACTATTATATTTCACTGCTTTGTGGACACTGTGCAGACAAGGTTGGCATAAAAGATGAGAAAATGACAGGGCAAGTGAACACCAAGTTGTACCCCAACACTTGGTGGGCAAAGTACCTCCAATCTCTTGGTCATCTTTTTGTTTCTTCTCATGCAATATCCTTGTCTCTGCTCAATTCCTGCCCCTTATCGCAATTCCTTCGACAAAGTTCCCAAAGATTCTTCAGCTTAGGTCTTTCATTAAAATGTAGGTCAAATTTATCTTCAACCCACCCTAGTGAAAATATGCCATTGGCTTCTGTTCCTATCTATCTTCCCCTGAAAGTTTTGAGAGAGATGGAGAGTTTAAGATTGAGATTGAGAGAAAAGTTGGGGGAGGGGATTATATAGGCGAGAATATATCAGAAGAAGTGTTTTTGTTTGTTTGTTTCCTTGTTTTATTTTTATCAATAGCTGAGAGGAGAAAGTGAGTGAAAAGTTCCAAATTTACTTCCAGCAGATCAATAGAACATCTTCAGGTAAAAAGAACATGTATTTGAGAGCATGTCAGTAAACTGGAAATCACAGAGGGGCAATCCTCCTGTTAAAGGGATGCAATCTATGTTCCCTACAGCCGTACAGTTCGGAGAAAACACCATCCCACCTCTCATCTATACACAGCTATGCCTCTTCTCTCTTCCCTCTGCCTAGGACATCCCCCTTCCTGGGACTCCTTTACCTCCACACTTTTGACGACGTTTACTAGTTCTGTGAGACTCTGTTCAGTTATCACTTCCATGATTATGTCTATTTCCTGATAGATACTAGCAGTAAATCCTTCAAAGGGCCAGTAACAAACAGCGCTGAGGAGAGCTTGTCCCTTTCTGAAGTCAGGTGTAGCAACTAGAGATGGTTGGAAGGAGTGGTTACATAATCCTCAAGTGGTAGGGGCAGGTGGTGAAGACCATGAAGTCAAAGAAAGCCGTTTTTTTTTTTTTTTTTTTTGGAGGGGGGTGGTGGGAATTGTTACAAGAAAAGAGAACATGCTTATAAATGTGACCTGATCCTAAGCAACGGACAGACTTGTGTACAGAAAGATCCACACTTCTGGATATGTGCCTTCTTCTGAGTCTCCAGAACCTGCAAATACCCATATCAAAATACATGCCACATTCCACCATAGGCTTTGGTTTGCATGGATTGCCCCTCAAAACTGAATCAAGTCATGTTCCTCTCTGTATCTCTCTTCTGTCCTTAAGTACCAGGCATATAAGAGATGCTCAATAAATACATTCTAGCACAAATGAAAGAATGAATGAAAATGAAATCCTTTATAAGAACTACTATAAAATTGTGATAGAAGTGCAATTCTTGGAGATAGTGGGGCAAGAAAAACAGTGGGGCTAAAAGACTGATCCAGAATGAAAATAGAGATGAATTTTGAATTTAGTACTGTTACAATTAAGTAAAGCTCTTGTTGACTGAAAATCCAGTCTTTATGTGGAAATTCATTTCAAATGCAAACAACAGGTTTTTACAAAAGAAGCTACAGAATGCACACTACACTGCTCATGATCAAACACCCATCAGTACAGAGGCTCATAAGTAGAAATAAATATTCACCTCTAAGGTAGGTAGCCCTAAGGACCCTGAACCCAGAAAACTAGCTCATGCGGGCTCTTCACTTCTGGAATTGCCTGTTGCAAATGTCCCATGTTTAAGACAATCATTTTGTGAGCATGTGTCTGTATAGTGGATTGGAAGGAGGACAAAACTGTGTCATCAAAAAAAAAAGTTTACAAAAGGTACATATTTTACTTGGGAGAATGTAAATATTGAACCAATACTCTTTTCTCATGAACATATTAGCAGAATGTAGCATCTTTGTCTTCATCAGAATGCTTATGTATCAGGTGGTTAGAATGTACAGGATTCTCTCCAACATTGGCGGGGGGCGTGTAGAGAAAATGCTGCATTCCACTTCTGATGCTAACAAACTCACTTTGAGTCAGAGAAGTTGTTGTGAAAGGAGTTGATACTCTCCTTTTCACAGACCATCTGTCTTTGTTTTTTTTATTTGAATCGTATTCTGAGACATCAACATGATATTAGAAGATAACCTCCCTGAAAGCAATCTAACCCCAGGAAAAGCACATACAGGCACAGAAAAAAATATAACCAAACTCATTTCACATAAGAAGAGGGGTTCTATATGGCATTACTTTGGTCTGCTTTTATGATCAGTTTCCACTGAAGACTTCTCTCATTACAAGAGTACATAATACGAAAAGGAATTTGGAAAAGAGATTCTTTTACTTGCATTTACAGGTAATTTCAGTAAACACAATCTTCTTCTTGTCTTGTACCTAGTGTAGGGGAGCAAAATCTGCCACCCCAAATTGTGTCTCTTTGGCATGAGGATTAATTTAGGCTGGTTATTTTTGAGGCCCAAAGACTCAGGGAGAACCTTTGACCTCCTCCCAACTGCCTAAAAGAATCGACATAGAGGACCTGTTCCAGGAAGGGAACTGTCACCATAGATAACTGAACTAGATGTGATAGATAGGAAAAAACTTAGCAAATTACGTTTGCAAAAATTCCTGTGTCCCACTGTCTCTGCATGGTCCAGCAAATACTTGTGTATTGTCAGGGAGGAAGAAATTTTCCTCTACCCTTCTAAGTTCTTCTGGCTGGTCTGAGAGTTAAAATTGACATGAGATAGATTAACAGGAGAAAAATCAAACCAAAGTATAATAACATGTATACATGGGAGAGACCCAGAAAAAATGAGTAGCTCATCAAAATGGCTAAAACTCTCATTTTAAATACCATCTTCAGCTAAAGGCAAAAAAGGATGTTGGGGGTAGTGGCTTGGGATTTCAAAGGGGAGGAAGGCAATTCACATGAAGACAGAAAGCAAGTATTTGGTAAAGAAATGTTTGTTGGGCCTTGCACAGACAGTGGGACACAGAGTAGACTCTGATCTCTAGGCTGTGTGGAGTTTCCCCTACCACACCTAGTCCATATGTTTTGCAGATCTCTTCGGTGATAGCTCTATTTCAGAATAGGCACTCAAACTAAAACTTTTTAGGCAGTTACAGAGAAGGCCAAAGTTTCTTCCTGAGTCTTGGGCATTGATTGTTTCCATCTCAAAATAATCTGCATGCCAAAGAGACATTTTGGGGTGCCCAGTTTCGCTCCCCTATATTACCAAACATTTGCTTTTTAGAAGAAAATTTCTTCCTCCTTGACACTAGTCTCTCTAAACGGTCAAATTTATGAGCAGATAGAGCAGCTATACTTTCTCCTCCAAATTTAGAAATTCCTCTATATGCTCATTAACGTCTGTATGGATATTGCCTAAATTTGTCCGAAGACCCTGTGTGAGTCCACACTGATCCACTTGACTTGGTCAGACTTCATTCTACCTCCTAATTAAATCATTTCAACTCAACCTGGACCTATCTAATCCAAGAAATCAAAGATTCATTTTTTCAGTACTTTCTACCATATAAAAATACATCATAGTCTTTCAAACTAATATATTGCTATGAAATCATACATGCACAAACTCAGCAAAATGAAACCTCCTCAGTCACAGAATGGATGCCAAGGTATCTGTATCCCCACTTCATTTTGCTGTTCTAAGCAAAAAGCAGGCAGCATTGCCAGAAGCTAAATCAATATCAACTGTATTAATAAGAGCAAAATGAACATGTGTGCCTGGATTTTTTTTTTTCCCTCAATCACTCCAAACCTAGGTCCAAACCACTTCTCAGATCTTAGTTTCAGTCTTGAATGCCCAGCAAAGACATGTGCTTTGGCCTCTAAGGTAGCCACTGTCAAGCCAAAATGTATGGGACCACATCGGAAGAAATTGCCCAACAGATCTGTGGGGCTTGTCAAGGCCTGGAAAGAGCAGAAGTTAGATATTATATTTGCATTGCATAATTGGCAGAGCCTGTCACAACTTTGCTGGAGCTAACAGCTGCTCTCTACGGAGAGCTAATTCCATCTGATCTATTTAGTATTATAATGAATTTAATCCTCTCCACATTCAACCAGAAGCCAAAGAGCACAGTTTATGGCTAAACCTGAATTTGAAGACAGAAGACAAGGGACCCCTCTGGCGTAAGAATTAATTTAGAGATGGGTGCTTACAGAGTTACTCAATCCTTCATTTTGGTTGAGGATTTTTTTCCTCTTCCAGGAAGCAGGCTTTGGTATAGTTTGAATTGTCCCTTCTCTCCTCAAGAAGAACTCTTGGAAATCAGAAGTGAACTTAAGACATTGTGATGGGCTGAATGGTATGCCCCTAACCCAAATTCATGGGTTGAAGCAGCCCTAACCCCAAGCACCTCAGAATATGACTATCTTTGGAGATAGAGCCTTTGAAGAGGTGATTAAGCTAAAGTTAGGCTGTTGGAGTGGGCTGTCATCTAAACCGACTGGTGACCTTGTAAGAAGAAGAAATATGGGCAAACAGAGACACTAGAGACGGACACACACATGGAGGAAAAGCCACATGAGGACCCAGGGAGAAGGCACCGCCTGTACTCAGAGGAGAGAGGCCTCGGGAGAAGCCAAACCTGCCGACACCTTGATCTTGGACCCCTAGTTTCCAGAGCTATGTGAGAAAATTAATTTCGAGTGCTTAAACCAGCCAATCTGTTGTATTTTGTTATGGCAGCCCTAGCAAACTAACGTAGATATTATCTAGTGTAACTCAAAGTAAGACTCTCCTCTACAGAATCCCTTAAACTTTGGCCAGAATATAAGCCAAAAAAGGGACATCTCTGTAACACAAGAGAACTGACTGCATTTAACAGCAGATCATTTTGTTAGAAAGTTCTGTGCACCGAGGCAGGACGATGCTCCTTATAACTGCCATCCCATTGTCCCAGTTTTGCAGTCTTGGTTCAGAACCAAATCAAATATCTTATTGGGCAGCTCTTCAATTAGATGAAGGCAGCCATCATGCCTCCGCGCTCCTTTCTTAAATCTCCTCTTTTAAGTTAAACCTTTCCGGATACTTTCAAATAGTCCCCACATGCCATTGTTCTGAGTGCAATCCATAGAACATCTGTCCTCCTTTAAACTCATCCACTGGGTCATTGATTCTATTAAAATGAGATACGGCTAAAGTTACTAACTCAGATGTTATCCAGCAGTGTGAAGTGCTTTAGGATTTTTAGTTCTCTGGTTTTCAATATCATATTTTAGGGTTCTCTCCGTTAGGAAAGGGTGATACAAACAGATCTTTAAGTCCCAGTATGGAATGAGCTTGTAGTAGGGGTCCTGAAGGGACAACTTCCAAACATGACACAAGGAAACTGAGGGCTATTGACTTTCCAATCAGCTATATTTGTTTAGAACACATTATTTTAAATGTTAAGAAATCTTCTCAGTATTTTATTTTATTGATATATATTGTGATGTGTGAGATTTATATATCTATCTGCTTACCTATCTATCTCCAGGCTCAAGTAGCTTTATTCATATGTGTTCATATAATTCAAATGTTTTCATATAATTGTGTATGGAAAAAATGCCATATATATATATATGGCATTTTCCCATATACTTAGAAATCCTAAAACCAAAAGCAAAATCCTAAGTATTATAATGGTGTCTCCAGGAGTGAACAAATTTCCATAGCGCACTAAAGGTGAGGATTACTGCAAATATCCATTAAATTCAAATATACCACTCAATTGAGTCTGCAATTTGCAGCTTAGGAGGAAATGGTCAGAAATGATGAAGCCCCTGGGCATTGGTACATGAACAGAGTTTCAAAAATAGAATAAAACAGTGTTTCTTGGTTTCTCCTCGCTGATACATGAACTGTAAGGCAATATCTAACTTCAAAGGACTTTCATGCTTGCCCAACAAGTGTTGAAAACAGAACATAATTAAAAGCTTTTTCCCCTAAACACCATGCCTCTTTAAAATGTTGAATGTAAGCTCCAGCCGACATGGGAGCAGGATACAGGTATACTGCAGTCTATCATATCGACTTCCAATAGTTTTCCTATTATATAAACATATCAAAAATACCTGGAGGCTGAGGCAGGGCTGTAAAAATGTTTGGCACATGAAAGGGAATTTGAGAGCTAGCTTTGAGGCACAGTAAATAACAAACATTAGTTATTTCAGTTACTGCAAAAAGGGTAACTAGTGTCTCATTCTCCCACAGCACCTGTTTTCCTCACTCTACTCTAGGAATAATCTCTCAAGAGAATTATTAGCCCTGAAATATTTGAGAAACTCCCTCAGAAATGTAATAACAATATGTTCATACCTTTCAAATTCCATCATAAAGAGAGAGGTCTACTTTTTTGTTGTTGTTCACGACCAAATGGACTCCCCTTAATCCCAAATTATTTTGCACTTAGCATTTTAACTGACAGAAGGTAATGTCAAAAAAGACAGACCACTTAATGGAAAAGAAAAGTTAATGAACTAACAAGGGAATCATAATTAGCCCACAAATCAAGGGAAAGATGGAATGGTTTCCAAGAGGGGAATGGATATATCAAAATGTTTTTCCTAGAAACTCAAAGCAGTATGTTTTAAAGACTAAACTTTGGGGGGGGGGAAGATATAATGGTTGATTACTGCATTACTACCGATAACCTCAGAGTGATTATATCACATTGTCTTCCTGAGTAGAGAAGATGCAACTGGAAAAGGAAGATAAGAAAGAACATGTAACCTCTTCCATCAGGTGAAGGTCTTTTCCGCCATATGGCATTAGGTGACACAAAGATGATGCCAAGGACTGGGAGACCATTGTGTGGGCCTTTTAGAGGAAGCACACATGCCTGACACCTGTCACATAGCTCAAACACTGAGTTGCCATATTTACAACTAAATTAGAATGATTTAACCTTCATTAGCCCCTACCTGTGCTGATGAAGGCACAGAGAGTAATTTACAAAATTTGGGCGGGGGCGAAGGATGGGCCTTGACTTGAGACTCGGTGGAAGTTTTGTGAGTAGACCAAAAACTGCTGTGCCAGACTTCCATGCTGTCAGGCTTTCTGCCCAGAATTCCATTCATTTGGAGACTGTGAAGCTGAAGTCAAGGATACCTAATGCTCTGGTGTTTTCAGTAGAAAAATAAAATGAACTGTCAATTGACAGATTTTTTTTTATATAAAAATAAACAGTCTAGGATTTATGGGGCGAATAAATATTGTGCCAGAACAGCTGGCAAGCATGAGTAAGAGCACAAACTGCTGGTATGTTATCTGCAACCTCCCACACACATACTGTGAGCTGCAACTCAATAAGTGGATGATTACAGAGGTTATAAGAAAAGTAGAAATAAATACTGTGAAGTTCAAAGAACACCTGGTATGAAAGATACCTTGGTTTCCAATGCAGACCTCAGTTTCATGGGCGGTGGTTTAAGAGTCTTGGTTACGAGGGCAGGCTCTGAAGATATATGGCCTGGGCTCATAATTTCACATAACCAGTCATGAGCTGCAGGACTGGAAAAAGTCACTAAACTCCTTTAAGCCTCAGTTTCCTTATCTATATACTGTTACCTGCTTTGTAGGGTTATAAAGAGAAATAAATGAGTTACTTCGCCTAAAGCACTTATCACAATGCTTAACACATGATATATGCTTAATAAACTCTAGATATTAATATTATCATTAATAGTGTCTATGATTTGGCATATTCTGATTTAGGATGCCACTGATTATTTCCTTGTCCTAAATACTACCCATATCAACTGAAGGGAGAATAGCAGCAGCTCCTTTAGTTGGAGCCCATGGGGAATGGTGATAGAATATACTATGGTTTGAGATTTGTTAACACTCCAGGTGGAAATAAATTTTTGCAAAAAGATAATCATTTCATGGAATGGTTTAAACATTGCCTTAGGCACAAATGAAAATAAGGAGATCTTACATATGCTTTTGAATGTTGTACAGGCAAAAAAGGAACAATTGAGTTAAACTGGTTTATTTAGGTTCAGTAAACTTTATGTGTGGTCCCCTTGGAGTCATGCTTTGTCCTAGATCTGTGTCAAAATTGCACTGCTGACTTGAGCTTTTAGAAAAGGAGAAAGTGTTCTTTTATGAAAATTCAAGTCATTAACTTAACAAGAGCTCAGAAAAAAATTTCACGTAGATTCATATACACATTGATTAACTTAAGCATATTAAGAAAAACACATGCAATGATCTAGTTTTTAGCAGCAGCTCAAAAGCCCCATGAGTTCAGTGTCCCAAACTATACTGCTTACCACCGATGCCCAGCACGCAGCCTGCTACAGAGTAAATGCTCAATAGTAACTGATAAGTCAGTGATTTATCTGCGTGTGTGCATGAGCGCACATGTGTGTGACATTTAGACTCCACTTATCATCATACTTCCGATACGTTCCACTAATTATAACTCCTATTTTGATAAACGCCTTATGCCAGACCCTTTAAAGATATCATCCCTAATCCATTTTTACAGAAAAAGAAATTAAAGCTCAAATGTGTGAGAGCTGATTGAGTTCAAGGCTGCATAGCTAGTAAGATCTAGAATCAGACGTGAATCCCAGCACCCCAATCTCAGTTCATCATCCCATGATGCTTGCCAACTCATTCATGTTTCAGTTCCTCTGTGCCTAGCTCTGTGATATGGAGTTAAGGTGTTCATCATCATCTCTACTGTGTTTTCTTTTTATCTCTATGAGAACATTAGTTATGCTACAAGGAGCACTAATTATTCCCTTCACACCCTCCATCAAATAAAGATTTATGCTTGTATGTAGCAAGGGTAATTCTCCTTTAATGACCCAAGCTTTTTATATTCAACAAGTTCCATGGAGTAAATTTACTATTTCATACACATTTGGTTTCAGTATTTGCAGAGCCCTTCACTCAGCTGTGTTAGCTTCACCAAAAGAGTTAAACATTACTATTCACCAACTCTGTCCCAACATTGGCTCTGAAAGCCAAGGGTTTTCAGCTGTAATGGATCTTTGTTTTTATAAGCTTTTATCACTCTAAGGAATATTATTAATAAATCACTATTTCTCTCTGTTTGAAAAAGGTCAGTATTCTTTTGAATGTGCACAGGTAAACATTCTTGGGTTTAAGATGTAGGTAAGGAGGGTTTTACCCACCCTTTTAATTATGAGGAAATGTGAAATTCAGTGGTACAGAAAATCCATCTGCAGACTTGCCCAAAGGGGATTCTTTTAGGTGAGTTTGTTAAACCTGGATCAGACAGTAAAATCTTCATTCATTTTTGGTCACAGCAAAAGCCAAATTGAAGTCCGTTTTCAGAAAACAGTCACATGGTTAAAATTCTCACAGTAAGGATCAATAACATCCAATGAAATGACAACTCTTCTGGAAAAGTATCTCTCACCTTAAATATATGAAATATAGCAGCAGTTTCTCAATTATAAGAATTAATGAAACTAGGTAACCAAGGGACTGGCTTAGTTTAAGTAATCAACACATATATTTAAGAAAAGAACCTGCCATTAGTGAAAAGTTAAACACAGGAAGCATAATAAGCGTTCAAAATAGTAACAGTAATTATCATATCCTCGATTTATTGGTAGCTGACTGTATGCCAACTCCTAGGCTGAGCGACTGGCATTTATTAACTCATTTATCTATACCTTAATCCTGCAAGGCAAATACTATTCACATCCTCAAGTTATGCTGTTTTCAGATCAAAACAGATGAGGATTAGCAAAGTAAAGCAACTTGACTAAATCTCGGAGTTACTATATGACACCCACATGGGTCTGGCTCCAGGGCATAAACTCTTAACCTTACTGCATATTAAATTGGGTCAGTGGTTTGGTTTCCAACTCAGATGCTAGGACAGGTGTAAATTTTTAAAATTTCAGCAGTCTTCGGATAAATGAGAAAAATAAACATAAAAAGGAAACATTTCAAAATGTTAAGCCTTTTCAGTTATAAAGGAATATCCTTTTTTAATGTTTTAAAAAATAATGGTGATGATATATGATAATCTCATTTCATTTGTTTTCAAATATGCTTATTTGGAAACATGAAAATGTTGGCAAACAAATGTCATCCTTCCACATTAACCAACAGCAACAACACACTTTTAGAAGTTAAAGGAGAAGAGGATCTTCAAGGTATTTCTGTGTACTGGACAGGGCTGAGTGTTGCCTGAATGAGGGGTCCCTTACTGGGACAGTGTTGAAGATCAGCAAGAAAAGGAAAGGAAGGTAACCATGTCAATAACGGCCTTGATGTGGGAAATACTGAGGCGAAGCAGAAAAAGCAAAAATGTTTATGAGCCTAAGATTTGGAAAATTCAGAGAAATAGAAAACTCTGAGGGAGGCAGAGCGATATGATTTGGGGATATGGTGGATTGACTATGGTGGGTTGACTATTAACCTGCTTTTGAGCATGTTGAGTTTGTGATGAGGGATTCAGGTGGGAAAATATCTGGCAAGAATATAAAGAAAACTGCTGGTTTCCTGATCAGATACAAACTGAATTCTTCAAGGTAAGCAATGTGGTCAGTCTCTATAGCACAGTTGCGGGGTGGGGGAATGGTTAAATCTCTCAGCCTTGACACCTGTCCCTGTGATTCATCTCCTTGGAGATTTATCTTAAGTGAATAGTGTCCCTACTGCATTGGATTGGAGTGGAGCACATCCTCACTTTAACATTCTAGCCCGAGCCTGAATGCACATCCCTTCTCTTAATTTTCCAATTCAGAGTTGAGATCAAGCTAGTATATTCCCAAAAGGCTAAAGTCTCAGGTAACAAAAGGGAAATTAACACAAACCATGTAACATATAATTAGATCAATGACTTTTAACCGCTTTTGGGTAGCTTTGAGAATCTGATGAATCTCTCCATGTACACACACAATTTTGCACTGCTATGGAGAAACTCCTCCAGCATATTTAGACTCCTCAAATCTCAAATCCTGGAGAGAAAAAGAGGCTTGAGAGATGCAGGAAGGTACTCCGTCTCTGACGGTTTCACGTCCATTTTCATATGTAGATGATTGGCCTGCAGAATATGCATTCCCTTCAGTGATATTTAACCTGCCTCCCCCCTCTGACACACAGGTCGAGTCTTAGTTTATGACTCTCAAATGCAAACCACATAAAATACCATACAATAAATTTAACATGGGTACAAGAGATACACATGTGCAATACAAGAGGGTGTTTTCATCATAGAAATAACTTTAATAAAACAGGGCTTAGTGACCCACCAATCCCGAAGGCCATATCAACTCAGGACACATTCAAACTGAGCACCAATCCACAAATATATTTCCAGAACCTTGACTAGTACTGTAGCTCTGTACTGAAATTTTTGCTGATGGAGCCAGAAAGATGATACTGACAAATATATACAGCAAAGATTTCTTAAAATCCTTCCTTACCCACATCTGTTTCCTCAAAGCTCCACGCATCATAGCATTTACTTGAATCTGTTCAAAACTTTAGCCCCTGCCCCTTTTGTCTTTCTTTCTCATTGCTCAATGTCTTCTTTCTTCACTTATGTTACCTCTTCCAGTTTATTTTCTTTCCTTAGTGGGTCTCTCCATGCCCTTTCCTATGAAGATATATCTATATATTTCCCTCCCGAAACAGGCAGCTAGAATAGCTGCACACAAGATTTTTGGAGGACACTAGACCAAGGACACTTTACACAAGTTGAATTCCATGAAAACAGAAACTATATTTGTTTTTTGCTTTTAACCACATTCTGAATACCTCATAAAATGCCTAACACTTAATAATTTCTCAGTGTATATTTGTTTAATAAATGAATAAAGATGTTCTGATTGGATTTCATTTAGAGTTTAGCACTAGAATACTGATGTGGAGAAGATCACTGAATGTCAGAATTCTGAAAGACCATGAACAATACAGTGAATGAAGCCCTGTCTGATATTATTAACAAGGTATAATTAAAGAAAGTTTATCAGAAGAAGCGTATATAGGAAAAGAGAATACCAGGTATCTCAGAAGTGGATCTTGGAGAGAGGAAAGAAGAAAACAGAATGAGGATTAGCAATTGGAAACGTCATTTTTTAAAAAGAGAAACCATAAGGAGAAACAATAATGTAACATCATGGATCTGTGAGAGGAGAGAGTTACAGAAGAAATATTCAAGGTCAACAACATATCACTGAAGAGGACCCACATAGCATACTCCTTCACATCAGTGTTTAATTTAATCAAAAGAATTTCCTTTTGACCTTCTTAATCAAAGCTTCTCAGTCTGGTGTGGCTTGCAAAGAGGTTGGTAACATCACTGAATTAGTCATATCTGAAACATCTGTCTGATGAAGGAAAAACAATGAAAAATAACCTGGCTTTGCTCACAGCCCTGAGGACTAAATAGAATACCCCATTTTTCTTTCATGTGCATATGTGATTCTAGACTATTATTGGAAATAATCCATTTCCAGCTTAGCCTGGAAGAGTTGTTTTTCAGGAAAGGAACAAAGGAACTCTAGAAAGTCCAAAACCATTCCAATGGTGAATCTACATTTTAATAGATAGTATTGTGAATTAACCTTATAAAGTTTGAGTATTCAATTTGCCAGGGACAAATCTCATTACTAGTAATAATTAACCTATATTATGAACTAATCATCTGTGAAATTTCAATTAAACTTCTGATTTTAAAAGTATGAGGATATTTCAACCAAATAAGAAACTTTCATTACCCCATATCCTTAAATGATTAACTATTTACTATTTTTTTAAAAAACTCTCCCTTATCTCTAAAAGAATGCTTAAGATAAACAGATACAGTAGATATTACACATTATTTTATAATATTACATGGCTGGTGTCTCAAGTGGAAATACAGAGATATCAGATGCTTCTAGGAGTAGAGAATACTTTTTTTTTTTTATTTCCCCTTTTCTTCCTTTATTTTGAACCACCTTCAGCCACAACTTTAAAATTCATGATGCCCTATGGTTGTTATCAACCATATTAATTTCTTCAGAGAGAAATTCACCAGGGTAATCTCAAATTCTCACAATAGTGATTTTCAAGTGATTTGATATCTAAGAACCTATATTTCTGTCTCAGTCTTCTTTTTTTTTTTTTTTTTAACCATACTAGCATTTTAATATGTTTATAGACAACTCACCCTTTATACACATGCATACATATGTACGCCTACATAAAATTTTAAATAAATTGGTTCACATAATAAAAGCTGTTTTATTTTTATTTTTTTTTATTTTTTTTTCAAACATCTTTATTGAAGTATAATTGCCCCACAATAGTGTGTTAGCTTCCGCTCTACAACAAAGTGAATCAGCTACACATATACAATACGTTCCCATCTCTCTTCCCTCTTGCATCTCCCCCCCTCCCACCCTCCCCATCCCACCCCCCAGGCGGCCACAAAGCACCGAGCTGATCTCCCTGTGCTATGCGGCTGCTTCCCACTAGTTATCTATTTTACATTTGGTAGTGTATATATGTCCATGACACTCTCTTACCCTGTCACATCTCACCCCACCCCCTCCCCATATCCTCAAGTCCATTCTCTAGTAGGTCTGTGTCTTTATTCCCGTCTTGCCACTAGGTTCTTCATGGCCCTTTTTTTTTTTTTCCCTTAGATTCCATATATATGTGTTAGCATACTGTATTTGTTTTTCTCTTTCTGACTTACTTCACTCTGTATGACAGACTCTAACTCCATCCACCTCATTACAAATACCTCCATTTCATTTCTTTTTATGGCTGAGTAATATTCCATTGTATATATGTGCCACATCTTCTTTATCCATTCATCTGTCGATGGACATTTAGGTTGCTTCCATGTCCTGCCTATTGTAAACAGTGCTGCAATGAACATTTTGGTACATGACTCTTTTTGACCTATGGTTTTCTCAGGGTATATGCCCAGTAGTGGGATTGCTGGGTCGTATGGTAGTTCTATTTGTAGTTTTTTAAGGAACCTCCATACTGTTATCCATAGTGGCTGTATCAATTTACATTCCCACCAACAGTGCAAGAGTGTTCCCTTTCCTCCACACCCTCTCCAGCATTTACTGTTTCTAGATTTTTTGATGATGGCCATTCTGACCGGTGTGAGATGATATCTCATTGTAGTTTTGATTTGCATTTCTCTAATGATTAATGATGTTGAGCATTCTTTCATGTGTCTGTAGGCCATCTGTATATCTTCTTTGGAGAAATGTGTATTTAGATCTTCTGCCCATTTTTGGATTGGGTTGTTCGTTTTTTTGTTATTGAGCTGCATGAGCTGCTTGTAAATCTTGGAGATTAATCCTTTGTCAGTTGCTTCATTTGCAAATATTTTCTCCCATTCTGAGGGTTGTCTTTTGGTCTTGTTTATGGTTTCCTTTGCTGTGCAAAAGCTTTTCAGTTTCATTAGGTCCCATTTGTTTATTTGTGTTCTTATTTCCATTTCTCTGGGAGCTGGGTCAAAAAGAATCTTGCTGTGATGTATGTCATAGAGTGTTCTGCCTATGTTTTCCTCTAAGAGTTTGATAGTGTCTGCCCTTACACTTAGGTCTTTAATCCATTTTGAGTTTATTTTTGTGCATGGTGTCAGGGAGTGTTCTAGTTTCATACTTTTACATGTTCCTGTCCAATTTTCCCAGCACCACTTATTGAAGAGGCTGTCTTTTCTCCACTGTATATGCTTGCCTCCTTTATCAAAGATAAGTTGACCATATGTGTGTGGGTTTATCTCTGGGCTTTCTATCCTGTTCCATTGATCTATATTTCTGTTTTTGTGCCAATACCAAACTGTCTTGATTACTGAAGCTTTGTAATATAGTCTGAAGTCAGGGAGCCTGATTCCCCCAGCTCCATTTTTCGTTCTCAAGATTGCTTTGGCTATTCGGGGTCTTTTGTGTTTCCATACAAATTGTGAAATTTTTTGTTCTAGTTCTGTGAAAAATGCCAGTGGTAGTTTGATAGGGATTGCATTGAATCTGTAGATTGCTTTGGGTAGTAGAGTCATTTTCACAATGTTGATTCTTCCAATCCAGGAACATGGTATATCTCTCCATCTATTTGTATCATCTTTAATTTCTTTCATCAGTGTCTTATAATTTTCTGCATACAGGTCTTTTGTCTCCTTAGGTAGGTTTATTCCTAGATATTTTATTCTTTTTGTTGCAATGGTAAATGGGAGTGTTTTCTTAATTTCACTTTCAGATTTTTCGTCATTAGTGTATAGAAATGCAAGAGATTTCTGTGCATTAATTTTGTATCCTGCTACTTTACCAAATTCATTGATTAGCTCTAGGAGTTTTCTGGTAGCATCTTTAGGATTCTCTATGTATAGTATCATGTCATCTGCAAATAGTGACAGCTTTACTTCTTCTTTTCCGATTTGGATTCCTTTTATTTCTTTGTCTTCTCTGATTGCCATGGCTAGGACTTCCAGAACTATGTTGAATAATAGTGGTGAGAGTGGGCAACCTTGTCTTGTTCCTGATCTTAGTGGAAATGGTTTCGGTTTTTCACCGTTGAGGACAATGTTGGCTGTGGGTTTGTCATATATGGCCTTTATTATGTTGAGGAAAGTTCCCTCTATGCCTACTTTCTGCAGGGCTTTTATCATAAATGGGTGTTGAATTTTGTCAAAAGCTTTCTCTGCATCTATTGAGATGATCATATGGTTTTTCTCCTTCAATTTGTTAATATGGTGTATCACATTGATTGATTTGCGTATATTGAAGAATCCTTGCATTCCTGGAATAAACCCCACTTGATCATGGTGTATGATCCTTTTAATGTGCTGTTGGATTCTGTTTGCTAGTATTTTGTTGAGGATTTTTGCATCTATGTTCATCAGTGATATTGGCCTGTAGTTTTCTTTCTTTGTGACATCTTTGTCTGGTTTTGGTATCAGGGTGATGGTGGCCTCGTAGAATGAGTTTGGGAGTGTTCCTCCCTCTGCAATATTTTGGAAGAGTTTGAGAAGGATAGGTGTTAGCTCTTCTCTAAATGTTTGATAGAATTCGCCTGTGAAGCCATCTGGTCCTGGGCTTTTGTTTGTTGGAAGGTTTTTAATCTCAGTTTCAATTTCAGTGCTTGTGATTGGTCTGTTCATATTTTCTATTTCTTCCTGGTTCAGTCTCGGCAGTTTGTGCATTTCTAAGAATCTGTCCATTTCTTCCAGGTTGTCCATTTTATTGGCATATAGTTGCTTGTAGTAATCTCTCATGATCTTTTGTATTTCTGCAGTGTCAGTGGTTACTTCTCCTTTTTCATTTCTAATTCTATTGATCTGAGTCTTCTCCCTTTTTCTCTTGATGAGTCTGGCTAATGGTTTATCAATTTTGTTTATCTTCTCAAAGAACCAGCTTTTAGTTTCATTGATTTTTGCTATTGTTTCCTTCATTTCTTTTTCATTGATTTCTGACCTGATCTTTATAATTTCTTTCCTTCTGCTGGCTTTGGGGTTTTTTTGTTCTTCTTTCTCTAATTGCTTTAGGTGCAAGGTTAGGTTGTTTATTCGAGATGTTTCCTGTTTCTTGAGGTAGGCTTGTATTGCTATAAACTTCCCTCTTAGCACTGCTTTTGCTGTGTCCCATAGGTTTTGGGTCGTCGTGTCTCCATTGTCATTTGTTTCTAGGTATTTTTTGATTTCCCCTTTGATTTCTTCAGTAATCACTTCGTTATTAAGTAATGTATTGTGTAGCCTCCATGTGTTTGTATTTTTTACAGTTCTTTTCCTGTAATTGATATCTAGTCTCATAGCGTTGTGGTCGGAAAAGATACTTGATACGATTTCAATTTTCTTAAATTTACCAAGGCTTGATTTGTGACCCAAGATATGATCTATCCTGGAGAATGTTCCATGAGCACTTGAGAAAAATGTGTATTCTGTTGTTTTTGGGTGGAATGTCCTATAAATATCAATTAAGTCCATCTTGTTTAATGTATCATTTAAAGCTTGTGTTTCCTTATTTATTTTCATTTTGGATGATCTGTCCATTGGTGAAAGTGGGGTGTTAAAGTCCCCTACTATGATTGTGTTGCTGTCAATTTCCCCTTTTATGGCTGTTAGTATTTGCCTTATGTATTGAGGTGCTCCTATGTTGGGTGCATAAATATTTACAATTGTTATACCTTCCTCTTGGATCGATCCCTTGATCCTTATATAGTGTCCTTCTTTGTCTCTTGTAATAGTCTTTATTTTAAAGTCTATTTTGTCTGATATGAGAATTGCTACTCCAGCTTTCTTTTGCTTTCCATTTGCATGGAATATCTTTTTCCATCCCCTCACTTTCAGTCTGTATGTGTCCCTAGGTCTGAAGTGGGTCTCTTGTAGACAGCATATATATGGGTCTTGTTTTTGTATCCATTCAGCCAGCCTGTGTCTTTTGGTGGGAGCATTTAATCCATTTACATTCAAGGTAATTATCGATATGTATGTTCCTATTCCCCTTTTCTTAAATGTATTGGGTTTGTTATTGTAGGTGTTTTCCTTCTCTTGTGTTTCTTGCCTAGAGAATTTCCTTTAGCATTTGTTGTAAAGCTGGTTTGGTGGTGCTGAACTCTCTCAGCTTTTGCTTGTCTGTAAAGGTTTTAATTTCTCCATCGAATCTGAATGAGATCCTTGCTGGGTAGAGTAATCTTGGTTGTAGGTTTTTCTCCTTCATCACTTTAAGTATATCCTGCCACTCCCTTCTGGCTTGCAGAGTTTCTGCTGAGAGATCAGATGTTAACCTTATGGGGATTCCCTTGTGTGTTATTTGTTGTTTTTCCCTTGCTGCCTTTAATATGTTTTCCTTATATTTAATTTTTGACAGTTTGATTAATATGTGTCTCGGCGTGTTCCTCCTTGGGTTTATCCTGTATGGGACTCTCTGTGCTTCCAGGACTTGATTAACTATTTCCTTTCCCATATTAGGGAAGTTTTCAACTATAATCTCTTCAAAAATTTTCTCAGTCCCTTTCTTTTTCTCTTCTTCTTCTGGTACCCCTATAATTCGAATGTTGGAGTGTTTAATGTTGTCCCAGAGGTCCCTGAGACTGTCCTCAGTTCTTTTCATTCTTTTTTCTTTATCCTGCTCTGTAGTAGTTATTTCCACCATTTTATCTTCCAGGTCACTTATCCTTTCTTCTGCCTCAGTTATTCTACTATTGATCCCATCTAGAGTATTTTTAATTTCATTTATTGTGTTCTTCATCATTGCTTGGTTCTTCTTTAGTTCTTCTACATCCTTGTTAAATGTTTCTTGCATTTTGTCTATTCTATTTCCAAGATTTTGGATCATCCTTACTATCATTATTCTGAATTCTTTTTCAGGTAGACTACCTATTTCCTCTTCATTTGTTAAATCCAGTGTGTTTTGAGCCTGCTCCTTCATCTGCTGTGTGTTTTTCTGTCATCTCATTTTGCCTATCTTACTGTGTTTGGGGTCTCCTTTTCACAGGCTGCAGGTTCGTAGTTCCCGTTGTTTTTGGTATCTGTCCCCAGTGGCTAAGGTTGGTTCAGTGGGTTGTGTAGGCTTCCTGGTGGAGGGAACTAGTGCCTGAGTTCTGGTGGCTGAGGCTAGATCTTGTCTTTCTGGTGGGCACGTCCACGTCTGGTGGTGTATTTTGGGGAGTTTGTGGCCTTATTATGATTTTAGGCAGCCTCTCTGCTAATGGATGGGGTTGTGTTCCTGTCTAGCTAGTTGTTTGGCATAGGATGTCCAGCACTGTAGCTTGCTGGTCGTTGGGTGAAGCTGGGTCTTGATGTTGAGATGGAGATCTCTGGGAGATTTTTGCCGTTTGGTATTACGTGGAGCTGGGAGGTCTCTTGTGGACCAGTGTTCTGAAGTTGGCTCTCCCACCTCAGAGGCACGGCCCTGATGCCTGGCTGGAGCACCAAGAGCCTTTCGTCCACACAGCTCAGAGTAAAAGGGAGAAAAAATAGAAAGAAAGAAAGAAAGAGGCTATAATATAGTGAAGTAAAATAAAGCTATTGTAAAGCAAAGCTATACAGACAAAATCTCACCCAGAAGCATATACATATACACTCACAAAAAAAAGGAAAAGGGGAAGAATTAATATCTCCTGCTCCCAAAGTCCACCTCCTGAATTTGGGCTGATTCGTTGTCTATTCAGGTGTTCAGCAGATGCAGGCACATCAAGTTGTTTGTGGAGCTTTAATCCGCTGCTTCTGAGGCTGCTGGGAGAGATTTCCCCTTCTCTTCCCTGTTCGCACAGCTCCTGGGGTTCAGCTTTGGATTTGGACCCTCCTCTGCGTGTAGGTCGCCTGAGGGCGTGTGTTCCCCGCCCAGACAGGACGGGGTTAAAGGAGCAGCTGCTTCGGGGGCTCTGGCTCACCCAGGCCGCGGGGAGGGAGGGGTACAGAGGAGGCGGGGCGAGCCTGCAGCGTCAGAGGCCGGCGTGACGTTGCACCAGCCTGAGGCGCGCAGTGCGTTCTCCCGGGGATGTTGTCCCCGGATCCCGGGACCCTGGCAGTGGCGGGCTGCACAGGCTACCGGGAGGGGCGGTGTGGAGAGTGACCTGTGCTCACACACAGGCTTTTTGGAGGCGGCAGCAGCAGCCCCAGCGTCTCACGCCCGTCTCTGGGGTCCGCACTGATCGCCGCGGCTCGCGCCCTTCTCTGGAGTTCGTTTAGGCGGCGCTCTGAATCCCCTCTCCTTGCGCGCAGCGAAACTAAGAGGCAAGAAAAAGTCTCTTGCCTCTTCGGCAGCCGCAGACCTTTTCCCGGTCTCCCTCCCGGCTAGCTGTGGTGCGCCAACCCCTTCAGGCTGTGTTCACACCGCCAGCCCCAGTCCTCTCCCTGCGATCCGACCGCAGCCCGAGCCTCAGCTCCCAGCCCCGCCCGCCCCGGCGGGTGAGCAGACAAGCCTCTCGGGCTGGTGAGTGCTGCTCGGCGCCGAGCCTCTGTGCGGGAACCTCTCCGCTTTGCCCTCCGCACCCCTGTGGCTGCGCTCTCCTCCGTGGCTCCAAAGCTTCCCCCCTCCGCCACCCGCAGTCTCCGCCCGCGAAGGGGCTTCCTAGTGCGTGGAAACCTTTCCTCCTTCACGGCTCCCTCCCACTGGTGCAGGTGCCGTCCCTATTCTTTTGTCTCTGTTATTTCTTTTTTCTTTTGCCCTACCCAAGTACGGGGGGAGTTTCTTGCCTTTTTGGAGGTCGGACGTTTTCTGCCAGCGTTCAGTGGGTGTTCTGTAGGAGCAGTTCCACGTGTAGATGTATTTCTACTGTATCTGTGGGAAGGAAGGTGATCTCCGCGTCTTACTCTTCCGCCATCTTCCCTATCCAAGCTCAGTCTTCTTTTGATGATGAAAAAGGGTGAAAAGTTATTACTGGTTGCGGAAACCCTAAATATAGATTTTAGAAATCTCTCATTCACTTCAGCTAAGCTTCATAGTGTGTTCATTTATCTTGATCATTATACAATATTCAGACCCCTGACAAAGCAAGGCATGGCTGGCTCCCTTCTACCTGGAATGTCTGGTTGGTATCCAAAGGGTTTTCTCATTAGGCTGCATGGGAAGTTGTCTTAATTCTGTCTTATTGCCAAAGAGTGTATATCTAGTCCGAGCCTGATTCTTGCAAGTTTTCAAGAGAGACTGCATGACAGTGTGTAGCTAGATCACTGCAATCTACACTTACTCAATAGAAGAAAAACAACTCAAATAATACATGGATTATTAGTAATAGATTATTGAAACTATCTCCTTGTAACAGTGATGTACTAAGTAGATACGGTGTTTATGGAGCTTAGCAGTCTTGGACAACACTCTTAAAACTACAGTGCTTATTTTTTGGAGCATTTAATCTTTATTCAGTTAGTAAATTATGATTAAATAAGATTTTTTTTTCCTTATAGAGAAGAGAGTAACCCCAAATTTGTTTAAAATAAAAGTGAGATGAGAGTTTTCTCATATATTTACTTTCTCCCCATTCTTGTTCTACGAAATGTACAAAACCTTAAAAAAGCTTTCAGAGATACTCTTACACCAGATTAAAATATTAGAAAAACCAGAGACTACCAACTGGTTCACTTATAAAGCTTTTGTCATTTTCCAAGTGCCTGGTAAGGTTGAGACCTAGTTTTTTCTAACCCTACAAACTTTGGGGGGAACACTAATGACACTTAAAAAGTTATTGTTTTCCAAAATCACTTGTTTATAAGTACCTTCTTCCACTGTTCCTAATCAGAGATTTGGGTTTGAATTCATTTGTATTAAACAAAATCTGTATTTTGTAAAACTGGCCTATAAATGTCCTATCATCAAACAAGGTGGAAAGCACTCTAAAAGAGATAAATGAATAAATCTTTCCAATGTACATTAGCTATTTATTGTGGATATCATGGACTAGTGATCAAATTGCATTTGATGTTCTTTCTAGCATACCCTCCTATAATGCCATGGTGGGAAATCTAAAAACTACATTCCCCAGACTTCTTTGTAGCTAGTTTTCTAGAGGTAATTTAGATTTTTCCAATTGGAACATTCCAGTTGGATTTGGAAAGGAAAGGAGGAGAGAGTGGAGGCATTTGGTTGTTTGGCAGCAGTGTCCAATCACTAGCTTCATGGGTGCTGTGAAGCAGAGCAAGGAGCATCCTCTATTTAGGACAGTCTTGTCCATGGACCAGTCAGCAGCAGTGGGAACTTCCTAAATGTAGTAGCTTCTGGAGTCATAGAAGAGGCATTACTTCCCTTTGTGTGATGGTTTACTGATAGGTTTTTGGGGGGTTCTTCCTGCAAACCCAGTCTGAAACCTATTTCTTCAATGCACCCATGGATTTTCTAAGGCTTTATTTTTCTTTGATAAAGTCCTTTCTGTTTAAAAAAGCTAGAGTGGGTTCTCTTCTCTGCAGATGATTTTTGACCAATACAATAAAATTTTTAAAAGCTTATATTCAGATTAAAATTATTAATCCATTCATTTTAACTCTTCCCCTCTGTTCCTAGCATCTTGCACTTTGGCGAAGAAGTGGGCCTTTCTATTCAAATTGGTTGGCCTAATTGGGGAATCAATTTGGAACAGTCTCCTAGGACTAGGTGAAGCAGTATAATCTGGTCATTTAATTAACGTACAAAGTTTTCAGGTATGTAATACTTCAGTCCTTCCCTCCCGCCCACTTTAATTTTTACTTATTTTCTGAAGGTCCTTATTTAAGATCAAAGCTCATGAAAGTTTGAAAAAAAAAAAAAAGATGTTGCACAAGAATATTTAATGAGCTGGAAAACTGTTCTTGATATATTATTCCTTATAAAAAGCAGACTATCAAATATATAATCAAGATTACATTTTTATAAAAAAATATTTATATAATTATCAAAAGAGACTGAAAGCTACACCAAAATATTGTTAATAGTGGTTATCATTAGGTGGTGGCACTGCAAATGGTTTTAATTGGCCCATTTTGCCCTAGTAATAATGCTTTGTCCTTCTCTCACAAAAATGTTGCTGATAAAAGGCGATTCAATGTTTTAAGCCATCTTTAGTGTAGTAGTCACAGATGTGTTTAATCCATTTTATATTCAATATGAAATGATTGTATGGAAGCATCTTAAGCTATGATCACCAGGACAATGTATAATGATGTTACCTGGCAAGAGACAAAGCACTAAAAAATGGGAGATCCATTTTCAGTTTAGACGTGAACAGGAAGAGTCCACCAAAAAGGCTTGAAAACTCCTCTCCCTTCAGAAAAATTCTGAATACAGAATGCAATCATCACTAAGAACTGAAAAAAAAGCCTTAGACTCCATAGATTAGAGAATGGGGCAGAAGCTATACATGACTTCTCTGTGTCAATGAACTTGTACAATCCATTACTAAAGAACTCACTTGGAAAAGTGATTAATACAAGGTTTAAATTTTGTATGGAAGCGTGAGGGAAGACATAAACATCTTAGTCCAGCAATGGACTGCCTGGGATTCTGCACTTGGATGCTATCAAAGAACACACAAATGAGGATGCAGGTCAAGCAAAAGGAAATTCTCATGTCTAACCTGGTTGTCAATTTTATTTGTTTCTGAGAGAAAACTGGACAGGACCAGAGTCCAAGGCTTTTCTTTCTTTGATGTTGTATATACAATTTTAAAGTAAATAGTGTTTACAATTATTCTAACAGTAATTCTCAACAAATTATTTAGATATTTTCATGTGCTCTCTCGATGAATGTCTTAGCATTTTAAACATAAAAATAACTAGAATTATTAGTTTTTTCTATTAGAGTCAAAAATTCTGGTGTTGTCTCATTTACAAAGCAAAAAAAAAAAAATTCTGGTGTTCAAACTGAGCAAAATGAGGCAAGGAGTAACTATTCCAAATGCTGATACAAGAAGGGTTATTTTTGTCTAGGTGTGTTGTATATTACAAGTGCATTAATTCAAGCACATTGTCCTTCTTGGTACTCTGTAACCAATTAAAGTTTATTCTGAGGCAATAGGTCAAGAGGAGACAGAGGGATATTAACAATGGAAATTAACATACAAAGGAACTGAAATATTGAACGAAATTTATAAATTTCACACTCTTTCTAACCTGTTAGTCGGGTATAGTTTTGCCACATGAAGTAGAGTTTGCCCTAAAAACTAAAAACAATCCAATAATATAGACAGAAAAGGTCTGAGAAGAAGTGGAACAATATTTCTCATCTATTACTAGAGTCTGACTTTTCAATGGAAAAGTGATAGGTTTTGGTAGAAAATGTGGAAGGTTTCAAAACTTTGAGGGACTATGGCTTTGTATATACATGTGGGGTTTTGTGGGGGGGGGGATTTTTCCAGAAGAAAGACTTTGGAACTTTCTGAGACTTTAGGGGCATCTCCTCCTAGGATTGCTTTTTCTTAGAAGTCCCTTTTGACTCTTTAGAATTGGAGGGCACAGGAGGATCCTGGAAAAGAAACTAGGAGTTGGCTGCCCATAAAAGAAATTTATTTCTTTTCTATTTAGGTTATGCAGTGAAAGTTATGAGGGTAAAAAAGAAGCAGGGATTCAAGGTCTCTTACCTAGAAATAAAATAGAGCAAATAATTGAAACTTCCCTCAAATGATATTTGTCAAAAACTTGAATAGAACTTAATAGGCATAGAAGGTTGAAAAGTCCCCTAGAGAGCTGCTCAAATCTAGCTTCTCAGTTATAGGCCCATATGTGTCACCAAGCATCACTAAAAACTACGTGGCTTTCTCCTTCTGGTCCCTTACCATGCTTTCAGAATGTGAGCATCATTCCCCCATGGGATCCTATCCATCTTCCATATTTAATATGCCCTGGGTTACATCTACCTCTCTTGTTTCAACTGGGGTTGGGTCAAGCCAAACAAAAACACTGGGCATGGTGTCAATCAGTAAGACTGGATTTTAAAATATAAATGACTCAAATTTTTAGAGAAATATTTTATCACTTTACTTCAATAACTGAAATTAATGAGATCATAAATAATTCATAATAAATAAACAAATAATTCCTCTCGTTAGCCCCCAATATCACTACCTTGAGAGTAAGGCTTCTCCAAGTTTTGACTTGAGAATGTCTATATATTTCCTCATCCTGTCCTATCATTCAGTCTCCTATGCTCTCACTCACTCCCTCCTGTTCACTCAAGCTTTACTGTTTAACCCTCCCTTCTATTCATTGCCACTTCCTTCCTCGTATTCAGCTTCACCCACCCTTAGTCCCAGCGAGCAGACTACAGCCTTCCAAGTGAAACTTTTCTGAAGATGACTTCTGCCTCAGTCCCGAGTTATCTGGACTGGTTCCAGCCTTGAGGGTGGCAGCCAAATCAAGTGTTTCTCCAAACAAGGAGTGATAACAATCGAGACTGATTTGGGTAGAAACAAGGACTGAAAAGGCAATGAGAATGCAGTATAGAAACTACTTGTTGAGCACGAGGCCAGCCTCCAATGAATGACAGAAAAATGTGATGAGAAAAATAATATTCCCTTAATAAGTTATGGAGGAGTCATCCCCAGACAGATAATGTAATAAAATATGCACAAGAAGAGAGGCATCAGAAGAGGAGGAGTAGACTAGATAGAGGGTGAGCATGGGAGTACCTGCCATGCTTGTGTTATCTGAGTATTCAGATCAGGAAGAAAGGCAGATAAAGTCCTTGTCACAAGTTTCTGGGGGCATTAACAAGTATAGATTCAAGTAGTGCAAAATGAGCGATGGGGAAGACTGGCCTGAGTAATTGCAGCTTACCGAGGTAGTGATCACTTGCCAACTACTAGGGATACTCACATCTCCTCATTTAACCCTCAAAGCATCCCAACAAAGCAGATGCTCTAACTAGCTGCATTTTATAGAGGGGAACCCTAAGGTTTAAAGAGCTTAAATAACTACTGTGAGCACCCTGTAATTGGTGGAAATGGAACTTAAACCCAGGCTGTCTGACTCTGGAGCCCATAATTTTAGCCATTACCATGGTACACCTAGTAGCGGTGCTCGTGCTAAGTGAACCTGAGTCAGAATAAAAATAGCTGAGGGAAGAGCAGCACAATCTGAGCAGCAGAAACAGTACCAGAAGTGGTTAGTACTGATGTTTTCTCTGGATTTCTCATCACTGTTGATTGAGCACGAGGCCAATCTCAAATGACTGACAGAAAAGCACGATGAGAAAAATAATATTCCCTTAATAAGTTATGGAGGAGCCATCCCCAGACAGATAACATAATAAAATGTTTATTGTCCCTTTTTTCCACACACCTCAGTGGCTCAAAAAAATGTGTTGATTTTATTACTGTCTTAAATGAGATATTACATTTTGGTTGTTTTTAATTAGTTCATTAAGATGATTTTTATATTGTGCTTGTATGCTTCTCAATCACACAGAAAAGAATAAAAACTGGAAATGGTTCAGATGGAAAAAAATGTCAGAATGGACTACTCACCCAGCATGGCCTTTCAGCTGCCTATGTGCTTGACATTATCTTTATGGACTATATCACAGCTGTGAATACATCACTGAATTTCTAAAACTATCTTAAGTGTGAACTATCTCTTTCCCTTCCTTCCCCTTTCATTTACAAAGAAAATAATGTGGTGAGTTAGTATAGACGGAGAGAAAAGACTTGTCCTTATACCAGATTGACAAGGAGAATAAGACTGACTGGAGGATAAATGATAACGTCTTTTTTCTCAAGTGCTGTTAAGTCTGATGTGTTTTTTCCTTAATCTCTCAAATTTGCACTGTGGCTTCATTGGCAAATTCTTGTTAACAAAACTACCCAAGTGGGGAATAGGACTAACAGGAAGGAGAATTGATGGGTCTTCTTTAATTATCATCAGGATGAATAAGTATATACACAGTTCTGGAGTGATTCCTTCCTAAATTATTCTAACCATAATCAGTTAACTTAACCTTCTGGTTGAATGACATTCATTTAGTCATTCAACAAATATTAATTGTGTGACTCATAAACACAAGGTACTATAAGACTAGGAAGATGAATATGATGTAGCTTTTGTGTTAGAGGAGATAGGAGCCAGGGAGGAGACAGAAAGAAAGGCAACATAAATATAGAGAATATAAGGGAAATGTTAACTGGGAGGAATGAAGGAGAATTACAAGAAAGGACTATGACTTCAGAACATGGTATGATATGGTACAACATTATGTTGTGGGAGAAAAAGTAAGGCTTCATGGGGCAACTAATTTTTTGAACAGGGCTTTGAAGAGTGGGTTGAATTTGGACATGCCCTTATGTCTAGATGTAGGGAATAGTGAGAGCAAAGGCATTAAGGCATGAAAGCCTTTAGTACTTTTGAGAATCAACAGGCTATTATGTTTGGCCTGAGAATCCACTGTTTAAGGAAGAATACAGGCAAATAAGAGGTGAGGTCTGATGGGGTGAGATTACATACAGCCTTTCTTGGACCTAGGACTGAAGAATTCGATAATCCACTCTCTAACTTGGCAAACAAAAGCTAAGGCAGTTCATATTACAGCGAAAGTGGCAACCTCTGAACGCTTGGTTTCCTCTACTGTCTTGCCAGGAAGACTTCACCAGTTTAAACATTTACCCCTAAGCTTTTATTTTTCAGGAACATTTTCTAATGATGGTAATAGTGGCTATAGACTGTATCTTAGGACTTGGTTTGCATTTATTTCTACCCAGATCATTTAACTAGTTTCACCATTTGCCTCGGTATCTTTTATTATTATGAACAGGATGAATGAGTCTGTGATTCTAAAATACACAGGAGCAGTTAGTTACCAAATGGGAAGATTGTTGACCCTAGGGAACCTGGGCTAGAACATCCAAATGTCACCCTCTGGTCACTCAAAGGACAAGAGATAGTTTTATAGAACCAAACACAGAGCACCAAAACACATGGTAGATGGCTCAAGTTTGATACTTAGAATCATGGGTTATTTGAACCAGAGGGACTTCAAAGATAGTCCAGTGCGGTGGTTCATAGACTTCACTGACTCTTGTCTCTTCAAGGGGCTACTAAGGCAAAGAAGAGAATCAGGAATCTATTACTAATACTTCGAAAAGCTAGTGGAAATTAAGCACTTATCTTCATATGTTCCACAGAGTCACCAAAAAAACAACCACCTTTTGCATAATTAACTTTTTTGTCTGTGGTCTTTCCCGTTGTTTTTCACTGTTTTTAATATATATTCAATTATAAAAATCCTCGATGAAAAAAATACGGAAAAGTAAATTACCTATTGCAATTTAATAAACCAAATTTTTCCAAATAAATTACATGGAATACATAATAAAGGAAGTTACTGTGTTGAATATACCAGAGCTACATTTATTCTAACTGCCAAATTATATAAATGGAGAAACAAAGACTGAAAGAAATAGAGACAATTACCAAAGATCATAGAGCTAATTAGTGACTAAGATGACATCACAACCCAGATCTTATAAATGCCAAATCAGTGATCTTTCTGCAATAGCACCCTACCAGGTAGACTGTCCAAGAAGATCCCAGAGTGGAAGGCAGGAAAGACTGAGTCCAGAGACCATAGATTATAAAAGATAAGATGATCTCAGCTAATTCTTTTCGATTTATAGAGAATCCCACTCATCAAAAATGCATGATAATAAAAGACATGAAATAATATATTTGATTTATCACTGCCCTCAGTCTTCAAAGTGTCTAAAGAGTTTGGTTTATGTACTTGTAATGTCTTTGCTAATGTACTATTTACTGTTCTAACATACCACTGAAACTCACATGGGAAGCAGTTTTACCCATTTTGTAAATATTAAAGCTGAGGCCCAAAAGAGCTATGTGTTTTTCCAAAAGCTGTGTGAGTAGTGAGACTGGGGCTGGGACATAGGACTCCTGAACTGTATTCCCAATCTATATTCCCATTTCTTGGAAATCAATTTCATCAATTTGACTGCAAGCTGTTTTTGGAAGTGACAGGGAGCAGGTGAAGGAAGAGAGAGGGGAGACATGAGAGAAGTTTAAAGTTATGTAAGGATTTCTTATACATTGTCCGTTGCTTTGATAGCTTCCCTCCATGAACTTGAATAATCAAGAATTGCCTGTAAATCACTAACTTCCGGAGGAGCTGTGATCAATTCATTAGCAGCCAAAGATGTTGGGAACCATAACACACCATATCAATTCTGATGAATATTAAGAGAGAAGGGTCATGTATACCCCAGTTAGTGCAGGCTCCATTGGAACTGACAATGGATGACTGTGCCCTTTATTCTTATTGTTATTCTGATGTGAATGTCATTAAGGAGAGTCTAGTTCAGGTCAATACATAGCTATGAATTCTAAATCCTGTCAATTCCAATAACAGTTTTAGATAGGGATCATACTACTTATCTCTTCTAGAATAAAAATATGGATTTTTCCCTTCTTATTTACTAGGCATTTGAATGCCTTTCTTTAATCTTTCTGCATCATCTTACATATCCATTTGTGCAACAGCTAGGCATGCCTGTTAGGGAAGGCTGAGGAATAGTTTAGACCTGGATTATCACAGTGGCTACAGGAATTGTATTCACTGTCATTAATGATAATTTTTACTTTCAGATACAGTCACACTGATATGCATTTATAACTGTTTGAAAATTGACCAGGCAACTATGGAACTGGATGATACAAAGAAAGATTAGGTGTTAGAAAGTAAGATTGCTTTGATGATATTTTCAAAATTAATATAAACAATAAGACTTTATAAAATAAAAAGTATTAAATAATTCACGTATATTTTAAGATGACATAACTCGGAATAGAAAATAAGAATATGTCTCTAAATTACATATTTTTAAGAGAAGCACAAGGCATATTTTCTATAGAAAGAAGGACTATTGACTTTTAAGATATGCCAAAATGGTAAGAATCTATGGTTTGATGTCATCAACTACAAATGTAAGTTTTCTAATTATAAGCTCATAAGAAAAATAAATAACACCAACTTCAACTTACTTCTTTAAAAACCCAGTCTTTAAAAGAGTAATGAACAAATTACATGTATTTGAGTTGCTCAATACATTTCCAAATGTACAACAAACAAATACTATAGAGGCATATTTTTGTGCTAAATACAATGTCTCAATAAAAAACTTTTCACCAACATGGGAATGTGGTATCTGTTACTGTGATGAATGTCCAGGAGTTAGGAGTTTTTAAGTGTGTATAATTATGTGTGAATTGCCATGCTGCACTTATAAGATATATTAGTTAAAATAATATATTTTGAAAAATAAGTATCTACTAAGAAGTAGTGGCCATATAAGTGAGAACAAGGTGTTTTATAACATAAGCTCCAAGAAGAAAGCTGCTCTCCTTGCTACTGAGCTCATCTCGTAGACTAAAGGAAATCTTGACTCTCTTTTTTCATTTAAAACTTGCCAAACTGCCCCCAAACAAGTTAAGGGCTAGCGATCAGTGTCAAGGTATTATGTATTTGAACTCTATTCTCTTACCTACCCCTGCTGTTTCTTTCCAAGAAAAAGTTAAGCATTCTTGGTCTAATGTAATTTTTCTTAATGTGATTTATCTTCTTGGCAAAAGCATGAAGAGACCCAAAGCAGTGCCATTAGTACACTTGAACTGGCAACACAGTTTCAGTTTTAATAATATCTACTAAGCTAGATTGTAAAACCCCACTAAAATCAAGGATGTAAAACGGTTTCTTTATTGATATCCTAATAAACAAGTTTAAGCAAAATGGGTAGTGCTTCCTTGGACAAAAGTCAAGAAAATTTATAATTGAGAATGAGCTTGCTTGAAACCAGTCATAAAATATAACATGATAAATAACATCAGTTGATACATGTATTAGTGCTCCATCAATGTGAGAGATTAAGAGTTTGGGCCTGGGAGTCAGATGACCTGTGTTCAATCATATTTCCACTATTTATAAGCTATGTGACCTTGGATAAATTACATCACTTCTCCAATCCTCAATTTCCACACCTATAAACTAGGAGTAATGATTGGACCTAGATCATAGAATTGTTGAAAAAATTATATGTGATGAAATATATAAAGAACCTAGCAGAGCTTAACATTAAGTAAGCACTCCTTAAATATTACATCATTAGCAATATTCATTCATTTACACAGAGATCACAATCTAAACAAGTGAGCAGTGGAGAAATATTAAAAGTAGTTAATAGCTTAAAGTTCTGGAAATGTTAGTCATTTAGATAAGAGTTGCAAGGTTTGAAGTTGATATGTACAAAGCCCTTTGCGACTTACCAAACACACACGGACACACACATGTGTACAAAAAAAAATTAATCTTAAAACCCACAAATGAGAACATCAGTCTATGTAGCTTGTGTTCAGTTATTCTTGCAATCTCTGAATAACTTCCCTTGAAAATACCCTATTCCCTATGCCAGATAGTTATGGAGCTTCTCTCGAATACATAAACACCAAGGCCAAAATATACAAGAGATGCTGGGCACGGCTCAGAATGTAAGAAATTTACTTTCCAGCAGATGATACAAGTATAGTCTCCAGATGAAAGAGCTGACACTAAAAATCTGGAGCACATCTCACAAAAAAAAACATATGAACACAGGCCCAGAAAGTCATTGCATGTACCTATAAATATTTTGCCTTTGGCTGTGATTCCCTCTACTTGGAAACATATTAAAACTTTTAATGTGTATTCATCTGAAGTATCCACATACCCTTACACTTTGGGGAGTTTAACTTGACTGAGAAAGAACAGTACTAATAAGAAGAATGTTTAGTGATGCCTATAAATTTTAAAGAACAGATCTAAGCAACTGGGAGGTGGGTACAAAAAAGTAGCCTTTTGGATTACAGTTTCTGCATATACGGTGGTAGTTTGAGGCAAAGAGTAGTCATTTCACATAGAGAGGCAATCTGGTAGAAAGCATCAGCTATCATTCACAAAAACAAATCCCTTCTTCCGCCTAGACTGGTAGAGCATGATCTTCCTGACCTGATATTTTGTGACGGATCTCAGGGATTATGTCATCTTACTTTTGGGAGTGGGTGTGTGTGAGGGGAGTTTCTGAAAAGCATTTCTTTGTTCCTTTGCAGAAATAACTCATGCTCTTGAACAAAATCAAATGTCTCCCATCTTGCTATAAAGTAAGTACTGACATAAGACAAAAAAGCAGTATCTGGAGACTCTAAATGCCTCATACTTTGATTAAAAATACTTTTGTCAATTACAGATTGATTTTGTAGCTCATTACAGTGATGGATATCAGGGCTGGCGGAGGTGGTATTTTACCACTTGACCTGAGGGTGTACTCTGTGAGGAGAAGATGGTAAAATTACAATTATTTTCCAGCACTCATCTATGTGCCTACACAGACCCAATGGGTGCCACTGGGATAACTTGAAAGCATGGCTTCATGTGGAATGGCCAAGAGAATAGTACATCAGCCCCTGTAGAAGGAAAACATTTTAAACAAATATTTCTCAACAACCTGCTGAGATTCTTGCACATGATAAGTAACACTGAGGCACATCAGCTGGCTTTAGAAGTAAGTTAGAGTGTTTAGCAGAAGCTGCAGCAAGAAATATGCAAATGTTTCTGTGTGAACAACTATGCATATTAAAACTGTACATATTTCTATATAATGTATGCAGGCATGTTCATCCACACGTATAAATACAAATGTAGTTTTCTTCCCCCTTAAACATTGGAGGTTGTTAGAAGCGGTGGGGAGATTAGAGGATATAGGTTAGAGCTGCAGAGGGAAGAAATCAATATTCAGTAGTGATTGAAAAAGGAAAAAAAGGAAATTCATCTCACTTTGTAATACATTCATATGATGCTCTGAAGTGCCCTGTATTTCTGGAGTCACTGTGTGGTTTCTTACTCCGTTGTCCCTGGTTTGTTCACAGGGCATCCTCTAATGATAACCTATGCATGACTACATCTCTATTATAGCTACATGGCCAAAACAGTACTATCCATGAGATACATAGCATGCAGATCTCCTATGTTGTATACCTATCACCTGTTACAAAATGATGGTGACTTAGCCTTCAATTAAAATTTTAAGACAATTGATGTTCAATATTAGGAAAGAAGATATTATATGAAACTGATATCAGCAAGATTTGGGATTAGGAAAAGAATAAAAATCATTTCAAATTGAAGATTAGGCCTAGCTACACTATGACTATAGCAATATTGCCCATACGTCTACGCAATTGCTTTTTATAATAGTCTACCATGAACACCAACCTATTTATGGTCTACTTTTGTGGTCATATATCTCTTTTCTGCTAGTTTAAAATTCCAATAATGTGAAATGGAACTGTGGTGACAAAAAAATAATACTTCATATAATGAAATGTCAAGAAATTTAAGTTAAAGTAACATAACAAAACAGGTTTGAGGCATAAAATCTGATCTATGCTTATAATCCAAGTGGAAATGGACAGCGGAATGTCATTAGTACATCTGGATCATTTTAGAAACTGATTATGTTTGGCATCAAGGACCAGGTTTAAGTCTCATTTTTCTTATCTATTTTATTACAGTGGTAGTAAAGCAATAGAAGGAAAAAGTACTCATAAAGTCTGGAAAAGATATGAGCTAGGTACCAATGCTTTTTACAAAAGCAGACAATATATCATAAAAAACAAACTTTGGGACATTCAGGGCATAAAAAACATATTTAGATATATAAAATTAACTAGAATTCTAATCGTTACAATAATGTACTTTTTGCTGGCTTATTTTTTGTGCCAAAGGGCTAAAACTGGAGTAGAAATGATGTTATACAAGTAGTCTTTGACATAAACAATCCCAGGACAAGTCCTGCTGATGAGATAGAATTTGAAAGAAAAAAATAACACCATCAGCAATAGAAAGTGCTTAGGACAGCAGGGATGGCAGCCATCTTAATGGTCCCAGGCCTCTGGCTCCAAGTGGTACATAGTGTCTACTCCACAGGTAAAGATGATTTTAAGTATTACTTGTAGGCAAGAAGCAAATATCATCTAGCAGATGCCAAAAAAATATCTGTCCTAGTGTTAAACATATGGAAGAGAAATGCTATCAGTTACTCAACTTATAGGTTGCTAAAGCCAACGGTCTATCCACCCTTTCTGCAGAGAAAGGAAAAAACGTGGGTGGAGACACTAGTGATACTGCACAGTATTTGCTCTTCCATATACTGTGGCACTGCCGGACCATGTGATGATCTCATTGCCTGCTCTCTCCTCTGCTTACTCCTGTTGCAACTCTATCATGCTGTTACACTCCTGTCTCCCAGGATTCAGCTTCTAAACGACTGAAAGCATGGGCTCTTAAGTGCATCAGGACTTCTGAGAGGAATACAAAAGTTCCCCTGCTCACTCAGGCTTTAGACTTTGTTACAGGCCAAGTTCTTGGCCCTTTGTAGCAAGAAATCCATGAGAACACTCCAAATGGACAAATGTGAGTTGGCTTTTTTTCTCACATGGTCATAATATCAAAAAATAATCCAAGACACCACTTTGAATTCATGTCTTAGTATCCAAGAAACTTTCTGCTGCTTGCCTCTATAATAGCATTTATCATGCCACATTTATTTTCTGTTTACTGGTCTCTCTTCACTTTACTCCTGTGAAAAGAGTCTATATTTGGTTCTGTACCTGTAATACCTAATATATTACCTGCGTCACAGGAGATGCGCAAGAAATGCTAAATGCATGAATTAATATCTCTTTGAATGGCAATCCCTAACTTTCTTACCACCTAAGAATCCCCATAATCAGTTAAATCAGGAATTTAAATCTTTTATTTAAAGCATATATATTTTTTAATTTTAGATTTTCAAGACATCTTAAGAGATCTAATATAGAGAATAATTAGGGATAATAGAAGTTTAAAGCATATAGAAACGATATTGATGTTGTTGATAATGATGATAATGAGAATATGAAAGTAGTAGGTGTAATTATGTAAAGTGGTACATGATAGCATAAGTGTAATTTGAAGGAAATCAAGTTTATAGTGGAAAATGACAATTCTGAAACTCCTGCCATTCTCATATTACACATGAATCTAAGACAATGGCCCCAGTACTAGATTTATGCCTCAGATTTAAACTGAGCCTGTCACAAAACCTCCTCAGCAAGAGTCCCTCTAGTTGCAGTAATAGCTGTATAAGTAATGAAAAGACTCAGATTACAGTAGAATACACCTGTGTAATTACTATATACCAGAAGCTCAAACAAACCATTTTCCTCCCCCTATATGTGCCCTAAGGCCTGATTCAGAAGACAAGTTGACAAACTTTACAAGTTAATGGCAATTCTCTACCCAATAAAATGCCTACCTGCCTGTATCACTGAGTATTTGTTGGGGGTAATTTCCAACTTTAAATTAATCTGAACTCACCTGAAAGAAGAGCTTGATTATATGACCCTGATGCACTGTATACCCTACCCAACTTATTATACTAATGAACCAGTGATAGAATACACAATTCCATGGAAAGGTATTAGGGATGCCATTAAATGATCTTAAAAATGATGTGATGAAATGATCAGAAAATCAGCTAAACCAAATCACAAACTTACATTAATGTATTAAGATTTGTAATTTGCCTCCACTTCGACACTTGAGTTCAATTGTAAAATAATATCAAGTCAGAGGGAAAATGGAAAATAGAGTAACACTAGCTGAACATGGTCACATAGCTACAACTCAGCAGGAGCTCACTATATGCTTATGTGGACAGTAGATTGCAGTGCTTAGGACTGGAGTCTGGAATCAAAATGCTTGTTTTCACCACTTACAAGTTACGAGATAACTGTGAAAAAATATCATTCTACCCCAGTGTTGTCATCTGTAAAATAGAGAAGATATCACTTTCCTTACAGGCTTATACTGTGCCTCAAGAACTGTTAGCCTTGTCAGTGATGGGCCAAGGACATCAGGGTGTGGGCAGTCTCCCCGGGTGCAGACAATAAGAAAATCGAATAACGTTTAAAAATGTAAAGACTTTTAAAACAATAATGAAATCCATGAAAAGTTGGTCTACTCTTTATTATAACCATGTGCTTGGCAATTCTAAACAAAGCCAGATAAAATACTATTGTCCTCAGGGCAGAAACTTCCATCCCCTCTCTTAGTACAATACTTAAGGTAAGAGTAGGCTAAGAATAAAAATGCATGAGATAAAGGAAATACATATCCTTTCCAATTTATCATATTTACATATTTTGGAATAAAACCACAGATATTTGTAGAAAGATAAAATAGTCTCTTTAGGTTCACTACTCTCTCATTTAAAGACACATGATCCCTTCCATATTAATTATTCCCCAGCTATCACTAAACTGCTGTGCACCAATCTTTGGCTTTAGTTTTTATAACTGCCAACTCTAGCTGCAAGCACTTGCTTCTCAGTGTACTGAGATATAAAGAGGGCCAATATAGTAATGTTGCATTTGTAAATTATTTTCAATTGCTAATATAAAGTGTACTATATTTGTAGAGTACATGTTAAGCTATGAATAACAAAAGCAAAATAATTGTTACAGTTTCTCAATGGAAATTTTGACAGAAATAAGGACACCTCCATTTATTCTGTGTAATATTCTCCTCTCTCATTGTTGCCCTGTTAATTATTTTTAAGATCACTTACTTTTTACTTGCTATTTTTTAAGTTGATGAGATCATTAAATTTATCAGTTATCCAAATACATTTGAAATTTATTAAGGCTCCATGCTGCCTTTGAACTGGAAACAGAGGAGGAAAAGAACTTACTTTTAAAGAAATTCAAGTAATAAAGCAAAATGGGTACCACTTTATTTTAAGTACCCATTAACCAGAGCATAAGAGATAGAGTTGAAATGGAAATAACAGAGAAATAAACATGTGAAATACATGCTGTTCCTCACACACAAGCACAGAGACATTAGTCCAGAGCTCAGTCCACCCAGGATACATGCCAAAAACATTTCAAAGGGGAATACATTAAAAGTCTATTTTCTATGATTAAAGATAGGGTCTCACTGAAATCTCAATTTGTGTGAAGCAGTCATTTAAATGATTGAGAAAATGCTTTCATTTATTGATGATAAATCTTAATTCATTTCCTCCATTAAGCAACTGCAAGTCTTTGGGTTGAGGATGACACAAAATGCTTTATACGAAATTATGTGATCCATGACATTTTTATCCTTGTAAATTAGGTCGATACAAATTTTCTTAAACTGTGGATATTATTCTTGGTGTCTTGAAGAACTGCTAGTTGCTTCCTAAAGCTTCAAAATTTGCTTCATTTAAATATGTTGGCCAATTGCTGGAGTTAATGATGATGAATGGAATCAGGATTAAATTTTTAATAAGCTCGACTGGCTCTAGCCTAGGCAGAGGCCAGCTATGTGCATGCTGGGATCTAAGTTTGCCTGAAAAGTTCTGTTCATTAAACATATTCTCCCAATAGGTACTAAGGTACCTAAAACTTTATTCAAAGTTACTCCTTTAAACCATGGTTTAATAAAATCACACTAAAATAACCATCAGGGAGATGTAATAAGGTAGAACTTTAGCAGCTATTGTGTTTCTTTATTCACTTCTCATACCATATGGTGGTTTTGTAAATCAAGAGATATTGAAATCATGGTGTACTGCTTAAGACCTAAGCAGGACCCCACAGGGGCGACTTAGAACCAGGAATGAAGGCTGGGTAACAACAGAAGAATCAGACCTAAAGGAGGTTGGATCTACTTCAAAACCCTTTCCAAGGCTGGCCTAGATAATAAACTAACAAGTAAGAAATAAAATAATTTCATAAACAGTTGTTTTCTCCTCCACGGCCTTTTCATTTTTGCTTTTCTTTCAGATAACACAGTTGACCTAAACAAGGTGAAGATTCACTAGCATAAAAGAAAACACATATTCTGTCAGAACCTTGGACAGGCCCTAATTATAGACCATTGTAAATGCAAGCTAAACGGTGACTGAAAGTCTAAGGGAAAAGATTGACCTTAACTTTTGTTAATTGATGAAATTGAGCTGTTAGGCCATGTGTCTTACATACATTTACTTGTTTCTATTAGGATAATGGCTAAAATTTAATAACAAATATAATAGCAAAATAATCTCAATATCGATATATTTAAAAGTTGTAGGAACTTTATTTTTTCAATAAGACATCTTCATATATTTACAAGATTTGAAGTCTTATCTGGAAATGTGATTCTGATATAGGTTCCGTTGCTTCCAAATGACTGCCATTTAACTAAAACATAATCATTTTATTTGTCAGATATTTATTTGTCGAGACTATGACTTCATGCAAAACAAACAAGCAAAACCAACCAACCAACAAAATGAATGCACAGCCACAGAAAGGAAGGCATTTGAAATCTTGTAGTGATCATAGGTGTGAGTGTTTTCCATGCAGTGATTATAGATGGATTGAGTGATTATAGGTTATTCACTGATTTCTGACCTGATCTCCTTTGAACATAGGGGGAAAAGTATAGAGCTTTGCTTAAAGACCCTGTGGCTAGAGTGTGGAGTAAATCTGGTTGGGAAGCAGCTTCTCTGAGCTATCTAGCCAGTGTAGCACCCCCCTTAAATGAGCATAGCCAAGAATGGAGAATCTGTAGAAAATCACCTATGTGATATTCCATGTCCTGGTGGGGATTTAAAATAACCATGGAGGTTAGCAACCAGGAGCAACTGGCAATTCTACTCTCTTTGTGTGCACTTATTCCTAACAAACTTAACTAGGTCTTTCTTCAATGAAGTTCTTACAGATATGATACACAAGCGCACAAATATGAGTGGGAAGTTTACAATGTGGCTACTGTTTCCTCCATTGCCTGTGCTCTAGTTCTAAATAAAGACTTTGGTCTTTGAACTGCCCAACCTAGCCTTTTCCCCTAAGTAAAGAGCACTCAATAAATGTGGTCATGTAAAAGAATAATTTATGATGCTCGGGATTAAAAACGAATACCAAACCAAGACTGGAATAAGGTCAAAGTCAAGTTTGATATACAACAGGTTACATACATATGAGATATGACTGTAAATCATAAGCCTATGTATATATAACTATGTTAATTGTATTTATTTAAGGTATTTTTCTTTTCAAATCAATGAACTGTCTAAATTCTTCAAAAATAATGAGAAACTATTCATTAAATCTGATAATTACATTTTTCTTGGTGAATATATTTTAATAGGAAAGATGCACATGTGAGGGGATATAACCTCATTTCAGATGAGAGAGGTCAAAATAATCAAGGTTTGATGGCAAGAGACAAATGAAATGTATTTCTATTTTTGCTTCATAACATCTGTTAGATGGATAAACTATTTCCTCCACCAAGTCTCCAGACACATGAAAAAAAGGGCATTTAAAAACTATATTCTACTCCTTATTTTCCTGATTCTTAATGGCATTGGAACAAAGTTCTAAGAGAGTTGACTTGAGGTGCAAAATCAGAAATCTTTGTATTTGCACTAAAATCATATTTTAAAAATTTTTGTTAAAGCCTGATATCATACACGAACATGCAAAGATCACAACTGTACAGCTTCATGCATTTTCACAAACTTGACACACTTATGTAGACAGTACCAGATCTAGAAACAGAATGACATCATCACTCAGAAGCAAGCCCCCCCGCATCTTTCCTTCCAGTCATTATGCCCTGCTTCTGACTTCTACTGGCATTTTATCTTTTATGTACTAAGATAAACGGAATCTGGGGGATTTTTTGCTCAACATTATGTTGCAAGATTTATTCATACTATTGCATGTAGTTGTAGATTGTTCTCATTGCTGCACAGTATTCTATTGTGTGAATATAACCCAATTTATTAAAAATTACATTTTAAATGTATATATTTGACAAAAAGGGCCCTAGAATTTTTGAATGGGGGTTGTATAACTGAATATAATACAAACACATGAATGTTTTAAAAATTAAAATCCTATTTTTAAACACAAGAGGGTTAGGGAGAATCCACAAACGCAACCCCTTCTAATCAAACCACATGGAAAAAAATGATTCAGAGGGGCAGAGTCAAGATGGCACTGTGGGAAGATGCCAAGTTAGCATCTCCCCACAACTAGGGTGGCTGCCAGATGCTGGTGGGAAACACTGAGGCCCAAGGAGACAGGAGGAACCCCCAAGTGAACTGGTAGGACGTGGGGGTACTGAGGGGGGAGAAGTGGAGGCTGGACAGGATCAGCACCCCTGAGGCTGGGGAGATCAGGAGAGACAGGCAGGATGGGCCCTCCAGGACTGGAGGAGCAGGAGAGGAGAGGAGGGCATTTACCCTGCCCACTCGAGCCCAGGAAGCCTGCTGGGCACCCAGGTGAGGTCCCCGGTCCTCTGAGACCAAGGGTGGAGGGCAAGCCTGGGTCCCTTCTGGTCCTTGAGCCTAAGCCCCACCTCCCACAGCCCCCAGGGCCTTTTCCAGGCCTGTGGGTCCTGAGCATAGACCCCACCTACTGCCCAAACCTCACCCTTGCTCAGGCCCCACCCTCCACAGCCAAGGCCTCCCCTCGTTATTTCTTTTCTTTTCTCTCCTCCTCTTTTTTACTATTGTGGTACTGTTGTACCTTCTGGTTGTTGTTTCATCTATTTTTTTATTTTTATATTCTTCCCAACATATCTATTAGTTTCCCAGTCTAATTTGTTTACTTAGTTATTATTCCCTTATTTCTCTTTTTTTTTGCCACCCCATGCAGCATGTGGGATCTTGGTTCATGAGATGGGGGTTGGACCGAAGCTCCTGTGGTGGGAGCTCCGAGTCCAAACCACTGGACTAACAGAGAACCTCAGACCCCAGGGAATATTCATTGGAGTGAGGTCTCATGGAGGTCCTCATCTCAGCACCAAGACCCAGCTCGACCCAACAGCCTACAAACTCCAGTGTAGGAAGCCTCAGGCCAAACAACAAGTAAGACAGGAACACAATCCCACTCATTAAAAAAAAAAAAAAAAAAAAAAGAGACAGCATAAAAATATGTCACAGATGAAGGAGCAAGGTAAAAACCTACAAGACCAAATAAATGAAGAGGAAATAGCCAATCAACCTGAAAAAGAACTCAGAGTAATGATAGTAAAGATGATCCAGAATCTTGGAAATAGAATGGGAAAATACAAGAAAAGTTTAACAAAGATCTAGAAGAAATAAAGAACAAACAAACAGAGAAGAACAACACAAAAACTGAAATGAAAAATACACTAGAAGGAATCAATAACAGAATAACTGAGCCAGAAGAATGAATAAGTGAGCTGGAAGACAAAATGGTAGAAATAACTGTCAAGGAGCAGAATAAAGAAAAAAGAATGAAAAGAATTGAAGACAATCTCAGAGACCTCTAGGACAAGACTAAACGCACCAACATTCGAATTATAGGGGTCCTAGAAGAAGAAGAGAAAAAGAAAGGGACTGAGAAAATATTTGAACAGATTATTGTCAAAAAATTCCCTAACATGGGAAAGGAAATAGCCACCCAAGTCCAGGAAGCACAGAGAGTTCCAGGCAGGATAAACCCGAGGAGAAACACACCAAGACACATACTAATCAAACTAACAAAAATCAAATTCAAAAAAAAATATCAAAAGCAGCAAGCAAAAAAAATAAAATAACATACAAAGGAATCCCCATAAGGTTAGCAGCTGATTTTTCAGCAGAAACTCTGCAGGCCAGATGGGAGTGGCAGGACATACTTAAAGTGATGAAAGGGAAAAACCTACAACCAAGATTAGTCTACCCAGCAAGGATCTCATTCAGATTCAACAGAGAAATCAAAAGCTTTTCAGACAAGCAAAAGCTAAGAGAATTCAGCACCACCAAACCAGCTTTACAACAAAAGCCAAAGAAACTTCTCTAGGTGGGAAACACAAGAGAAGAAAAAGACCCACAAAAACAAACCCAAAACAATTAAGAAAATGGTAATAGGAACATACATATCAATAATAACCTTGAATGTAAATGGATTAAATGCCCCAACAAAAAAAAGCACAGACTGGTTGAATGGATACCAAGAAAAAACCCGCATATATGCTGTTTACAAAGACCCACTTCAGACCTAGGGACACATACAGGCTGAAAGTGAAGGGATGGAAAAAGATATTCTATGCAAATGGGAATCAAGAGAAAGCTGGAATAGCGATACTCGTATCAGATAAAATAGAATATAAAATAAAGACTGTTACAAGAGATAAGGATGGACACTACATAATGATCAAGAGATCAATCTGAGAAGATATAATAATTATAAATGTTTATGCACCCAACATCAGAGCACTTCAATACGTAAGGCAAATGCTAACAACCATGAAAGGAGAAATCAACAGTAACACAATAATAGTAGGGGACTTTAACACCCTGCTTACACCACTGGACAGATCATCCAAAATGAAAATAAATAAGGAAACACAAGCTTTAAATGACACAGTAGACCAGATAGATTTAAATGATATTTATAGAACATTCCACCCAAAATTGACAGAATACACTTTCTTCTCAAGTGCACATGAGACTAGATATCAATCACAGGAAAAAAACTGTAAAAAATACAAACACATGGAGGCTAAATAATACGCTACTAAATAATCAAGAGATCACTGAAGAAATCAAAGAGGAAATCAAAAAATGCCTAGAAACAAATGACAATGAAAACACAACAACCCAAAACCTATGGGATGCATCAAAAGTAGTTCTAAGAGGAAAGTTTATAGCAATTCAATCTTACCTCAAGAAACAAGAAAAATCTCAAATAAATAATCTAACCATACACTTAAAACAACTAGAGAAAGAAGAACAAAGAAAACTCGCAGTAGAAGGAAAGAAATCACAAAGATCAGAGCAGAAATAAATGAAATAGAAAAAAAGAAAACAATAGAAAAGATCAATAAAACTAAAAGTTGGTTCTTTGAGAAGATAAACAAAATTGATAAACCCTTAGCCAGACTCATCAAGAATAAAAGGGAGAGGATGCAAATCAATAAATTTAGATATGAAAAAGGAGAAATCACAAATGACACCGAAGAAATACAAAGGATTATAAAAGACTACTACAAACAACTCTATGCCAATAAAATGGACAAGCACGAAGAAATGGACAAATTCTTGGAAAGGTACAATTTTCCAAGACTGAACCAGGAAGAATTAGAAAATATAAACAGACTTATCACAAGAAATGAAATTGAAACTGCAATTAAAAACTTTCCAACAAACAAAAGTCCAGGACCAGATGGCTTCAGAGATAAATTCTATCAAACATTTAGAGAAGAGCTACCACTAACCCTTCTCAAACTCTTCCAAAATATTGCAGAGGGAGAAACACTCCCAAATTCATTCTACAATGCCACCATCACCCTGATACCAAAACCAGAAAAAGATATCACAAAAAAAGAAAATTATAGACCATTATCACTGATGAACGTAAATGCAAAAATCCTGAACAAAATACAGCAAACAGAATCCAACAACACATTAAAAGGACCATACACCATGGTCAAGTGGGATTTATCCCAGGGATGCAACGATTCTTCAATGTACGCAAATCAATCAATGTGATAAACCATATTAACAAATTGAAGGATAAAAACCATATGATCATCTCAATAGATTCAGAAAAAGCTTTTGACAAAATTCAGCACCCATTTATGATAAAAACTCTGCAGAAAATGGGCAGAGAGGGAACCTACCTCACCATAATAAAGGCCACTTATGACAAACCCACAGCAAGTATCATACTCAATGGTGAAAATATGAAAGCATTTCCACTAAGATCACAAACAAGACAAGGATGTCCACTCTTGCCACTCTTATTCAATATAGTTTTGGAAGTCCTAGCCATGGCAATCAGTGAAGAAAAGAAATAAAAGCAATACAAATTGGAAAAGAAGAAACAACACTGTCACTGTTTGCAGATGACATGATCCTATATATAGAAAATCCTAAAGATGCCACCAGAAAACTACTAGAACTAATCAATGAATGTGGTAAGGTTGCAGGATACAAAATTAATGCAAAGAAATCTCTGGCATTCCTATACATCAACAACGAAAAATCAGAAAGAGAATTGAGGAAACACTCCCATTTACCATCACAACAAAAAGAATAAAATACCTAGGAATAAACCTGCCTAAGGAGGCAAAAGATTGTACTCAGAAAACTATAAAACACTGATGAAAGAAATCAAAGATGTCCTAAAAAGATGGAGAAATATACCATGTTCTTGGATTGGAATAATCAATATTGTGAAAATGACTATACTATCCAAAGCAATCTACAGATTCAATGCAATCCCTATCAAACTACCAATGGCATTCTTCACAGAATTAGGACCAAAAATTTTACAATTTGTATGGAAACACAAAAGACCCTGAACAGCCAAAATAATCTTGAGAAAGAATAATGGAGCTGGAAGAATCAGGCTCCCTGATTTCAAAGTATACCACAAAGCTACAGCAATCAAGACAGTATCGTACTGGCACAAAAACAGAAATATAGATCAATGGTACAGGATAGAATGCCCAGAGATAAACCCATGCACATAGGGGCACCCAATTTATGGCAAAGGAGGCAAGAACATACAACGGAGAAAAGACAGCCTCTTCAATAAGTGGTGCTGGGAAAACTGGACAGTTACATGTAAAAGAATGAAATTAGAATGCTACCTAACACCATACACAAAAATAAAAACTCCAAATGGATTAAAGACCTAAATGTAAGACCAGACACTATAAAACTATTAGAGGAAAACAGGAAAAGCACTCTTTGACATTAACCACAGCAAGATCTTTTTTGACCCATCTTCTACAGTAATGGAAATAAAAACAAAAATAAACAAATGGGACCTAATGAAACTTGAAAGCCTTTGCACAGCAAAGGAAACCATAAAGAAGATGAAAAGACAACCCTCAGAATGGGAGAAAATATTTGCAAATGGAACAACAGACAAAGGATTAATCTCTAAAATATACAAACAGCTCATGGAGCTCAATATCAAAAAAACAAACAACCCAATTAAAAAATGGGCAGAAGTGGCTTCCCTGGTGGACAGGATTCCTTGTCATCTGCACTTCCCTGCAGTGGTTATGAATCCACCTGCCAATGCAGGGGACATGGGTTCGAGCCCTGGTCCGAGAAGATCCCACATGCCACAGAGCAACTAAGCCTGTGCACCACAACTACTGAGCCCACATGCCACAACTACTGAAGCTCACGTGCCTAGAGCCCGTGCTCCACAACAAGAGAAGCCACCACAATGAGAAGCCTGCACACCACAACGAAGAGTAGCCCCCGTTTGCCTCAACTAGAGAAAGCCCACGTGCAGCAATGAAGACCCAATGCAGCCAAAAATAAATTAAATAAAATAAATAAATTTATTTAAAAAAATGGGCAGAAGACCTAAATAGACATTTCACCAAGGAAGACATACAGATGGCCAAGAGGCACGTGAAAAGATGCTCAACATCACTAATTATTAGAAAAACACAAGTCAAAACTACAATGAGGTATCACCTCACGCCGGTCAGAATGGCCATTATCAAAAAATCTAGAAACAATAAATGCTGGAAAGGGTGTGGTGAAAAGGGAACCCTCCTGCACTGCTGGTGGGAATGTAAATTGATACAACCACTATGGAAAATAGTATGGAGGCTCCTTAAGAAAACTAAAAATAGAACTACCATATGACCCAGCAGTCCCACTACTGGGCATATACCCTTAGAAAGTCATAATTCAAAAAGAGACATGTACCACAATGTTTACTGCAGCAGTATTTACAATAGGCAGGACATGGAACCAACCTAAATGTTCATCGACAGATGAATGGATAAAGAAGATGTGGCACATATAGACAATGGAATACTACTCAGCCATAAAAAGAAACAAAATTGAGTTATTTGTGGTGAGGTGGATGGACCTAGAGTCTGTCATACTGACTTACTTTCTGAAGTAAGTCAGAAAGAAAAAAACAAATACTGTATGCTAATGCACATATATGGAATCTAAAAAAACAGCACTGATGAACCTAGTTGCAGGGCAGGAATAAAGAGGTAGACATAAGAATGGACTTGAGGACATGGGGTGGGAGGGGGAAGCTGGGGTGAAGTGAGAGTAGCATCGACATATACACACTACCGAATGTAAAATAGTTAGCTAGTGGGAAGCAGCAGCATAGCACAGGGAGATCAGCTAGGTGCTTTGTGATGACCTAGAGGAGTGGGATAGGGAGGACGGGAGGGAGGCTCATGAGGGAGGGGATATGGGGACATATGTACGCATATGGCTAATTCACTTTGGTGTACAACAGAAACTAAAACAGTATTGTGAAGTAATTATACTCCAGTAAAGATCTATTAAAAAAAAAGATTCAATACTCAATGCCCATTAAGAGACTTTAATTAAAATCTGTAAACACTGTGAAATGAGCTCTAAGTGTGATAAGCTATATCAAGTTTTCTTTGCTAAATAAATGAACAATGACATGGATATTAGTGGAAGTGATAAATATTAATTGATAGTTAAGTTGTTGATAACAATGAAAAAAAAGTTCAGAATCATGAATTCGACCTCAGGAAGGGAAGCCCATCAAAGTCAGTTAATATCTAAATTAGATATGTCCTTAAAAATAAAAAGCAGCTTTGGTCTATAAGAGGTCATAATAATTCAAATTAATGACTACTGAAATATTTCCATAGCAGAGATCCTGCTTTTATTTGGCTTATTATATATTATAAACTACTTATTTATAATCAGGAGTTGAATTTCTATACTATGAATATGCTAAAAATCCTTAAAAGCCATTATCTTGAAGAACTTATTAATGGTCCCCTGATAATCTTGTTTATAGTATTAATTTTATAAACCCTTATTAATTAATTAATTCATTCATTCATTTTAATGCTCTGGTCACCAAATTCAAACTAGAGCTCTGAACGAATGAAATGTGAGAAACACCTTTGCCAAATCTTTCATATTTTTGTTAGATCTTTGTGATATTTGGGGCATTTTACCAAAGGAAAAAGCCTCTTGACCTTCCCTCCACCAACACCACACACCCACACAGAAGCACTATATCTGAAGTGGCTGGGCTCAACTGAGAGTCCATGGCTATTTCTGCAGAATCTCCACCCATTTCCCACTCTTCATCTTGCCACACCTTGTATATATCCTGCCGCCTTAATTGCCTTTGATATTTCCTGCATTTATTCTAAAGTGTATCTCCATAAAAATCATCCTTCCCCTGTTATATTTTCACAGAGAAGATGAAAAATGAGTCTCTGCCAGTAATCATCCACCTCACAACTGTTAGAACAGAATCAAGAGTCTAAAGCATTTCCAAAAGCTGAGTGTCTTTATTATCACAAACACACAACTGGAACTATAAATTCAGCAAATGCAGAGAGTATATATTAATTCTATTTTGTATGAGGTTTTGCAGCAATAGCATTGCCTCTCAACAGACAAAATGTCCAATAGCATGTAGCTAACAAAGAACTTGGTCACAGGGGGTGTGTTTGTCAATGGCATTAGTAAGGCTTCTGTACCCATTAGGCACAACAGTGCAGGGGAAGAATAAATAAATAGTTGTATGCCCAGGGTTACTAGACTTCAAGTGAGTAGTACAAAAAATGAGTTTTATCAATCGGACAGCTAATGACTTGAGGGGATTTTCAGGAGTAGATATTTGCTATGGGTGAAAAATTCAATTCAGTTGCTGGAAATTTACCATATATAAAATACCATAGGCATTGCAAAAAAAAAAAAAAAAAAAAAAAAACAAGAAAGTCAACCACGTCCACAGTTGATTACACTGTGGTGAGGTTTATATTTTGGTGTAAACTATAACTCGCACCAAAACTCTGACTGAGAAATGCATAACAGTAGGGAAAACCATTTCTAATTCTAAAGCATGGCACCTTTAAACTTGAATCCTGAGATGCTGTGATTTCTGATGAAGCAAATTTATGCATTTTAACTATGGCATTTACTGGAAGTGCTCATTGAGAAGAGTATTAAAGGAAGCTCAAAAGTCTTTTGTAGACATGTGTCCAGAACACAATTACACTGGCAGCAACAATCAGATAATGAAGGAAGAGGAAAATGAAAAAAGATTTTCAGTTCGAAGGGCATTTCATAATCACAGGAGGCCTTAGGTAATGTCCTGGCCGTAAAATGGTCCAAAAGTAACAGCAAAGGGGAATTGTTGCTCTTTGTTTAGCTTTCTGAAGTTCAGTTTATGTGAAAAGGAAAGTCGTTGGTTTGGAGGTAGGAAAAAAATATACCATCTCACCTAGGTCCACATTTAAAATATTTCTAGAAGAGGAACAATGACTCTTTAGAATGTCTTCAGCTCAGCTTGAAGCTGCCACTAATGGCATAGCAAACAGAAAATGAAAAAAAGCTTTTGTGTCACTGAACCTGGGACTTTGGTAACTTCATGCTTCCAATCAGGGGAACCAGCTGAGCCACGGTCCAGCCAGGGAAGTTGGAGTCACGTGGGAGAAAGGAGGAAGGGCAGTGAAAGAGGAGAGGTCAAAGCAGTGGGTGTATGGTCCTGAAGGAGTGCTCTGGTGGCTGGACAGACCCTAGAGATTTGGCTAAGGGGTCCTCCCTGCTGTAGTTCAAGCTCACAAATGATAAAATGCACTGAATTTCTGGAAATCATGTTCAGTTTCCACCTGTGTTCCTGATCCCATCCCCCACTTCCTCTGTGAGCTTCTCCTATCAATAACTCTTTCTAGGACTTCCCTGGAGGTCCAGTGGTTAAGAATCCGTACTTCCAATGCAAGGGGCACAGATTCCACCCCTGGTCTGGGAACTAAGATCCCACATGCCACGTGGTGTGGGCAAAAATAAACAAACAAATAACACACCATTGTTAAAAAAAGATAAAATAAAATAGCTCTCTCCCTCTTGCATCTTCAGTCTCTCAGGTTGTGCCAGCCACTTCCTTCTGCCTGTAGGTTGCACTGATCTCAAAAGGAAGAATGAAAACCATTTTCTTAACTCCCAATTCTTCTCAAAGCAGGAGTCTAGGGCAGTGCACAAGGGCTGAAGTCTTGGGTGCCTGGGCTAGTTACGGAAGTCAAGGGATGGAGTGGAATGAGGCATGGTGGTTGGACCTAATACACAGGCTGCACAAAATGGAACCAAGGTGATGATTCTGGGGACAAAATGAACAATGAACCACATAAAGAGAGTCCCATCAAGGCAGAAAAACATAAAAAGGGGACAATGAAACAGGATAAAATGCTCTGGAATTTCAGATAGAAAGCAAATTTTAGAAAGTCCTGAAACTGCTGGGAATTATCTATAGGCTCATTTTTTAAATGAAGATGCTGAGGGTTCAGCTCATTTGGTGTGTACTTGAATTGCCATCTCATTTCTGCCATCCTCTTTACCACCAAACCAAAAAAAAAAAAAAAAAAAAAGATTTACAGATAGCTCTCTTTTCATTTCCAGTCAAACACCTATAAACCTTCAACTAGTGTCTCTTCAATTTTCCTTTGAGATTGCATGTTTCAAAGTCACTGGCAATTCCATAGTAGCCAAATCCTTTCTTAGCTCTCATGCCCTTTAATTTTTTGGCAACATTCAATTATAATCACATTGCCCCTTTCTCCACATGCCCTTTTCTTCTCATGAAAAACCCACACTACCTTGGTTTTCTGTCTCTCTCTCTGATCACTTCTTCTCGACCTTCACAGAAAGAAATAGGTGAAAGAGAAAAAAAAAAGAAAAAAAAGCAGAGCACACACCTATGAGCTTGCTTTAGGACCTAAAATGATTAATTCATACTCTTACATGTTGAATTGGATTACTCTGACTGCTCTGTTGAGAAAAATTGCAGGGAGTCAAGAGTTAAAGCAGTATATTTAAAATAGATAACCAATAAGGACCTGTAAAAAGATAAATATAAAATTTTAAAAAAGAGTTGAAGCAGAGAGCTCCATTAGGAAGCCTCTGCAGTACTACAGACAAATGCTCATACTTGCTCAGATAAAGACGGCAGCAGTCAAAGTAGAGAAAGATGGTCAAATTCTGGATGTAATTTGAAGACAGAGCAACAGGATATGGTGGTATCTCTCACAGGTGAGGGGTGAAGGGAAGGGATCCTGAAATTTGGGGGTTATACAGTTGGAAGAATGGGTTTGCCCCCAACTAAGATGGAGAGTCATATGGAAGGATATGGTCTGAGGAGAAGATCAGTAGTTCAGATTATGATAGTTTAAGTTTGAGGTGTTTATTAGATATTCCAGCAGGATATTAAGTATGTACTGAACTATCAATATATAAATCTGGACTTCAAAAAGAAGTCCATATTGGGGATTGAAATTTGGGATTTATTGGCATTTAGATGGACACATGAGCCAGACAGCAAATGTCAGCATAGTAAGATCCTAGAAGAGTTATTTCATATGATACCAATAAATATTTATCAAGCACCTCCCATATGCCAATCTCTGTGCTAGGCAACTTCAAGTATTTTATCTCACAGAATCCTCATGCAAACCGTGTGATGATGCTTTACGTAAGAAAAGAAATGATAAGGAAACCGATTCTTGAAGAGGTGAACTAATTTTTCTTAAGAACCAAGCTAGCAGATTGTAAAGCAAAGATTCAAACCAGTGTTTGCCCTACCACCTTATTTTTATCACTCTGGGGGGATCTATATGTGCTAATCCTCATAGGGCTCATAAATCCTGGGTATTTGCCCCTCAGATCTGTATCAGAGGATGAGGACTACATTTAGCGCCATGTGACCACAGAACCCCAGAGATGATATGCTGCAGGAGAGTTCTGATATCAGTGGGCCTGAAACCCCCATATAGGGCCTCTCCTCACTTGATGTGAATATCCTGCCTGTTCTCAAAGTGCTGTGAGGTGCACCAGGAAACACATCTCCCTCAGCTGCACCCACTCAGGCTCACTTCATAGCTACAAGCTGCTCAACGCCTCGGAGGCTCTGGTGCCCCAACATTTCTGCAAATGGCTCCTCATCAGCCTCTTATCTTGAGCTGTGGAGGTCCTTTTTTCCCTTTATTTTCTTTTTTTAAAAGTTTATTTGAACTGAGAAGGAAGCACTGTCCTTAAAAGAAGTAGATACAGCCCGCGCTCCACAACTAGAGAGAAGCCCGCATGCCTCAGCGAAGATCTCCTGTGCCACAACTAAGACCCAACGCAGCCATGAAAATAAATAAATAAATAAATAAATAAATAGATAAATAAATAAATAAATAAAATATTTTAAAAAGAAAAATAGAAGCAGATAAAACTTAAAATGATGGAAACAGAAGGGAGGGGGTTAGAGAGGAAGAGCATGAGGCAGCTTGACCTTAGTACCAGGACAAAGGAAGGCAATGCCAGGTGGCTCTTTTGGAAAGGAGATTTGCCATTTGGTTTCTTTTGATGCCTTCATTTTCTGCTTCACTGAAATACTTCTGATCATGGAGACAGAATATGAACTTTAGACTCTCCCATGTGGTCTATCATTTTAGTGTCTCTGACCTGGAGGCACACATACCTTTTCCTCGGAACTCTTGGAACCTGGCTTCCAAGCTCCAGTGTAGCCTTCATCTACCTCTTATCGCTTACCCTCATTCCCAATTCCTCATTCCTAATTCCCTATTATATAAACCCCTGAGCCTGGCATAATTTTCTAATTGTTGTCTACATGCACATCTTTTCCCCCACTAGCTTCTAAGTTCTTCAAAGACAGGGCCCTGCCTTAACTTCTCTGGGTCCCCCAGCACATAACCCAATGCCTGGCCTTCAGTACATGTTTCAATCATACCTGGTGACTTGTCTCACTTCATTACCTTCTGTGGGTGCTGACATGGCCATGCACTGTGGCTTATACAGTCCACAAGTACTGTAGACTCTGGGACACAGACTGACCACAGAAGTTACCCTCTGCAGCTAAAGGAGAAGCAGCAGCCCTTCTGGCTCACTGCCTTTTCCTGAAGCCCCAAGGGCTTAGCTCTGCCGCACCAGGATTCGTACTGAGCTTCCCTTTGACCTTGACGCAGACCTACCTGCTTCTCATCACAACCTCTGCTGCCTGCCTGGTACTAGAAGGGACTATCATTGTCAACTGTCTACTCTGCATGTCACCTTTTGCTGGTGCTTTATATACATTTTTCAATTCGTCTTCATGACAAACCCTTCTCTGCAGAAGAGGAAACTGAAGCTTGGAGAGGATAAACCATTTCCCAAGATCCCACAGGGAACAAGTAGTAAGTTAAGGAATAGAATCCAGGTCTGTCTGCCTCTGAGCCTTTCCTCTCTCCTGAATTCACACTGACCTTTATTATTTAAGCTGACAGAACAAAATGAAAAACAAATTCTACATCCCTTGTATTCTACTTTCATCATATGCTCTCCTTAACTGGCTTCAGTGATCACTCTTATTCTGAGCTTTTCTTCCATATGGTTGATTCCTGTTTGAAATCATATCCCCCTCCTCCTCTTCCTCCACTTGCCTCTCAAACAGTGGGATATACCAGAGTTCTCCGAGTCCTTATCTCTTTTCACCTATGGGAAGGTCATCCTTGGTAATGCCATTTGCTACCAGAGATGCAACTCCCACCTATGTGCTGGTCTTCCCCTTTCTCATGAATTCTACACCTTCCTACTGGACCTCTAACTTGGATGTTTCACAAATATCTCAAACGGCAAATATCCACAGCTAAATTAAATGTCTTTCTCTCCAAATGTGAGTATTCCCTCCTACAGTCCTTTAAATTTCTGTCAAAAACATCTTCATCCTGGGGGCTTCCCTGGTGGCGCAGTGGTTGAGAATCTGCCTGCTAATGTAGGGGACACGGGTTCGAGCCATGGTCTGGGAAGATCCCACATGCAGCAGAGCAACTGGGCCCGCGAGCCACAACTACTGAGCCTGCGCGTCTGGAGCCTGTGCTCCGCAACAAGAGAGGCCGCGATAGTGAGAGGCCCGCGCACCGCTATGAGGAGTGGCCCCTGCTCGCCGCAACTAGAGAAAGCCCTCGCATAGAAGCGAAGACCCAACACAGCCAAAAATAAATAAATAAATAGATAAATAATTTAAAAAAAAAAAAAAAAAGAAAGCATACTTAAAAAAAAAAAATCTTCATCCACCCAATCATCTAAGTTGGGAAATCTCGGAGAAATTGATCCACGCCTGCCTCTCTATTCCTCACCAATCCAATCAGCCACCGAGTCCTCTCCACACTACTTCTCAAATGTCTCTTACCTTCCTTTCTCCTGTCCTGTCCTCATTCTTACTGCCATTCCTTTAGTTTAGATCCCTACCTTCTGTACAGATTAGTTTCTCTGGTTTCCCTCTCTTCCCTTAATCTGATTTTCTCCATATGCCATCAGAGCTATGTTTGGAAAAACAATCTAATATGGCATTCCCTGTCTCAAGAGATTCATTGGCTTCTGTGTGACAGGACACAGACAAAGATGCTCAGAATTCCCTGTCCTGCTAATTCTGCACCATGTATTGCAGTGACAGTACTTTTTTTCTTCTCTATTCCTTTCTTTCCTTTTTTTCTGGTGCATGACCATTCCCTGCAATTTGCAATTTGTCTTTGTGCATTCCTCTCTGCATTCTTTTTTGTCTGGACTTCCCTCCTCCTATTCTTCACTCTTAGAACAAATCTTAAAACATCCTTCAAAGCCCAGCTCCAATTTCATTTCTGTGATAGTGTCCCTAACCCATCTGAGTGAAATTAATTACTCCCTCCCTTTTGCTTCTATATATTTTTTTCATACAGACATTATAGCACACATTACATTCTGCCAGAGTTAACTTTTGAGGGGTCTGATTCTCCAGCAAGATTGCTGGCTTCTTGAAGGCAACAGCTGCATCTTTTTCATCTCTGAAGCCCATACGTTCAACATAGTACTGGGCATGTAATAGCCTCTCAGAAATGTTTGCTGAATTAAACTTAATTTAAATGATACATAATGAGGAAAATAATATTTCATATAAAGAACTGACAAAACTCACTTTACAGACAACTGTCTAGAGTCACATCTATTCCAAAAATGAGATGCTTCAACAGCCACAGTACAAAAGGAAATAATTAGGTCTGTCATACACACAATCTTATGTTCTATACTTCCAAAATGACTTCAAAAGAGAGAGTTTTGCACAGAACTGTTTGTATTGAGCAGGATGTTGCTTTCCCTCCAGTGAGCAAGGTAGAAAAAAAAATTAAGCCTCCAGGGTATAATTTGTTCTTACAGAAGAATATAGCTGGGAATCCCTGCAGCAACTGTTAGGTGGGCTACAGACACGTTGACATAATCTATAACCTGTAAGACTTGCTTGTCCCCAGGGATGTCATTCCTGATATGTAGTTGTAGATTGTTGCTTAGAAATCTGTAATGGAGACTGGTTTAGAGGTTTGCATGGAATATCTCACTGAGTGACTAATGATCTCCAAAGCCCAGATGCTTGTCACATCTGCCTTTTCTTGGGACTGTGGGTTATTATACTTACAAGTTTTCAGCCTCAATGAAAGAATTCTAGCCAGGCAGGTGAGAGGCTTTGAAATGTGACTATATTTTAAACAATGTCTTCCTTTTTTTCTTCTTTAAAATTTTTATTGGAGTATAGTTGATTTACAATGTTGTGTTAGTTTTAGGTGTACAGCAAAGGGAATCATTTGTACATATACATATATTCACCCTTTTTTAGATTCTTTTCTCATATAGGCCATTACAGAGTACTGAGTAGAGTTCCATGTGCCATACAGTAGGTCCTTATTAATTATCTATTTTATTTATAGTAGTGTGTACATGTCAGTCCCAATCTCCCAATTTATCCCACAAAAATGTCTTTCTAATAATAACCATCAAAGCATTAAAAATGAGATAATGCATGTGTAAAATCATACATAAATGCTACACAAATTACTATTTATTATAAAATTTCTACTTATAACTCTGACTTGTGTTTCATCTTGATTGTTGTAGTAAAGTTTGTATATTTATTCTTCTATTATCTCAGCCACTACCGTGTCCTACAATTTTTGCTTCACATCTGTATCTAGGTTTTTGGTCTAGAAAGAGTAGACAGATCTCTTAATCCCTAGCTGAGGGCTCTCTGCAAAGACCCAATGCTTTTCGATTTCATTGTCATCTCAGATATGACCAATTATATCACATTAATCTTTACCAAATCCTGGTCAGAGGGAAGGAAGAACAAAGCACTTCCTTTCAAGGTCATGGATAGACAATGCAGAAAATCCAAGAATAGAACTCAGATCTCTGGGCGCCCAATCTAGTGCTTTCACATACATTTTGAACAATGAAATAAGAAGAATAAAGACATATGTCAAGGCCAATGGGAGATGAGACGTCAAAGGGGTGTGTGCAAAGGGAATCAAATGAGAGCTGAAAATAGAAAGAGTTGATGAGGAAAGCAATAAAAGCCAGCCGCTCGCAGGAGGCCTTAGCTTTGCAGGGCAATCTCACTGGTCAATCCACCAGTGGTGCCTGAATGCTGGTAAAAGATGATTAAAGGAAGGAAGTTTCAGTTGTGCAAAGAACTCAACTGGAAGACATAATAGATTTTAAATCCTAAAGTGAATTTGAAATCAGCCCTTTTTTTTTTTTCTTTTTTCAAGCACAGAGGGAATCTGATTGAGCGAACATCTTAGCTTGTAGCCCAGCCAGGAGTTCACAAGACCCTGAGAAAACCTTCCGCCTGCCTCTCCCCAGGCCTCAGAGGGTCCCACGGGTTCCACAGCTGACAGCAGAGGCTGCTGGAATATGAAGAGAGGTGCCAAGGCTGTCAGCATCGGCCCAGTTAGGGAGACTTGTGTTCATTCACTGTCTCAGCTTAAGGGGCCTTTGTGGGCAACGGAGATTCGCAGTGTGAATTTCAATAGGATCTTTAAATCTCTCAGAGATTTTTCTCCTTTCCAAGGAATTTCCCACTGCCACTTGTAGATTGACAGCTCCACAGGTAGCTCGCTAAGATAGCAGTTCCTTTCTTATTCCCTACTGTACCTAGGGGTTTGTCTCCTAAAGGTTTAGGTTTATATGTATATTTTTACATTTTATTTTGATGGATCTTCTTTTCTAACTGGCATCAGCCTTAAATTAAAATGAATCAGACCCTGGTACTATACAGAAATATTGTTTTTATAGGCTTCTCAAAGTAGGATGTATTAAAAAAAAAAATAAGACATAAGTTTCTAGGGCTTGTGTTGCCACAGTAACCCATTTAGACCCAAGGTAAAGAACGGGGATGGGGGGTGACTAAGAGACCACCTAGACACGCTTCCCTCAACCATAAAACCTCAGATGGAATTAGATTCCTGCTGCTTTTGTGGTTTTAAGATGTAGAACAAGGAGAAGATAGGTGGATGGGCAGATTTGTGTGTCACCCTTTTACTGTACAAGGCAGAGGTGAATTACAAATAGGCACAAAAGTGCTCCAGTGTATTTCACAGAATTATCAAATATTAGAGTTTGGAACACACGAGGGTGAAAGAAGTTAAGTGTCTAAGTCATCAAGTGAGGGTACCTCTGGGACAGGGGATAAACTATCTTGCCTCTCCACCAAATAAGACAGTTGTGTTCCAAACCCAAAAGGAGCACTTCCTCTTTTCAGCAGCTACAATTTCCTTGACGAGATACTGACCCAGTGGAATGGCAACGCCATTTAGAATGAAAAACTCAACAGCAGTAAATGAATATAATGATACTCAGGCATAATAAACTCTCTCGGAAGAAGGAAGTAGAAACTGAAAGTGAAATTATTTGCTTAATTTTTTCTTTCACCTGTATAGATATGCCCTATGCAATAGGAAAGGAGCAAAGTTCCACATTATCCCTTTTCATTCTCCTTGATGTAGCTAACTATGGGCGCTGAAGTTGATAAAAATGTGTCTCAGGTCGTTAAATCTGTATGGTAACTATGAAGAAGTCCCTTTGTAGTCTCCCACCAAGCTGGAAGCCACCCCCCAACCCCTAATCTGCAACAGGGATGTTCTGATTCTCTTTAATGCCATCACCTGCTTATAGCCCTTGATGGGGTTCTATGCTTGAACTGCATGTCTAGTCTATTATTCTGGAAATATACTGCGAGCCCCAAACAAGAGCCACATGTATAATTTAAAATTTCCTAGTAACCACACTAAGAAGAGGTAAAAACAAGTAAATTAATTTTCGTAAACCAATTTTATTTAACCCAATGCCTATATTATTTCAATGTAACTTGACCTGAAGTTTTTATTTAGTATCACTTCACCATAGACCACAGAAGTGAAGAAAATGGCTCCAAAACAAACAAACAAACGCTGTTAAAATATCTTTTGGCACCAAGGACCTAGAAAGAAAGGGAGAACCCCAAAATGGGCTTTTCTAGACTTTTTCCATTAACATATAAACAGGTGTGGATTTATCAGACTAGCTAGTTATATGGAGGTGTTGAAATGTGAGGCAGAAATAAAAGTGGGATATAACCAATGCAAATATATATTTATATGTATAATCAATGGAAAAATATTAGTGAGGTAATTTAAATCTTTCATACTAAGTCCTAGAAATCTGGTGTGCATTTTTTACAATGGCAGCGCATCTCATTTTAGACTAGTCACATTTCAAGTGCTCAGTAGCCACACGTGTCAAGTGGCTACCATATTGGGTAGCAGAGATGTAGAAAGTGAGAACAAGTCTGTGGTGTTGAGAGGAAGAGAAAAGAAGGGTGAACTTTTCTCCCTCCCACTACCCTAAACTTGTCTTCTCTCAGCTTTACACATAGATGACCTACTTCAAATCACAACAGAAGTTAATTTACCATGTCATTAGCAGTTACTATTCATCCAATTTTGTTTCTCTAAACATAAATATATGCAATACAAAACCAAACTTTAAATCTAGAATATGATACACACACATATACACACACAGCTTCTTTTCTTAAAACCTAGATTATTTACTTGTTTGCTGTTTTGCTTGCATAATCAGTTAATTACCTTAGTTTCTACTCTACATCTTCTCTGGAACAAGGTGAGGTATAAATAAATAATAACTTTATTTTTGTATCTCATTTTCTCCCTACAGTCACAGCATTTACATAAAATGTCTATCCACCCACTGAAATATTTCTTCAGAATGTGGACACCCTGTTTTATCAGAGGAAATTTTTTAGCCAAACTACCTTGTGACCTTTTGTTGTTGAGTCATATATTAATAATATGAGAAGTTATAAGCAGAAAATTTGAATCAGTGGATAAAGAACGCCTAAAGCATTAGATTCAGGCTCACAGTCTCACTACCTCGGGCCTAAGTGTGAGGGAGGCAGTTTGTCTTCTGTGCTAATGCTTTTTTTTTTTTTTTTTTTCAGTGCCCATTTCCCATTTTTATTTCTGCCTCATGTTTCAACACCTCCATATAACTAGCTAATCTGATAAATCCACTCCCCGTTTATGTGTTAATGGAAAGAGTCGAGAAAAGCCCATTTTGGGGCTCTCTCTTTCTTTCTAGGTCCTCAGTGCCAAAAGATATGTTAACAGTGTTTGTTGTGGAGCCATCTTCTTCAATTCTGTGGTCTCTGGAGCAGTGATGCTAAATGAAAACTTCAAGAAGAGGGAAAAGTAGCATCAGGGACAGTCTTGTGTGAACAGTGTGTGTGTGTGTGTGTTTGTGCATGTGTCTGGTGTGGTTGTTTCACCAAATCTCCGTGAGAATGTCAAACGTGACTAGTTTTATTTTATGTAGGATGTTCACAAGCTCTGAATCATTACATTTAACTCAGTTGCTGAGACAAGAGTAATTTATTTGCTTCATATGTCTTTAACCCATAAATGAAAAAGGGAATATTTTGCAATAATGCATGAATAGCCCCCAATTTGTAAAATAATTCTTATAAATACCATCATAGAAGTTGTTTACTTGGAATGTGGCTCTAGAGTTTCCCAAAGAAGTAATTTTATAAGAACATAATTGGTAATAATTACTATTCATTGAGTTCCAACATATGCACAACATGTTATCTCTTTTGTCATAACAATACTGAAGGAAATTATTATCTTCATGTTATAGATGAGAAAAGTTAACATTAAAAAACTTACTCAAGGCTGCAGGACCAAAAATTGACAGGATCAGCATTTGAGAGGAAGCCTCCCAGGGCCTCGGATCTATGTTTTGTCCACCAAACCAGGGTCTTTTTTGGGGTTGCAGTTCTACCCCCAGAACATGATTTAACCCCCTCATGTCACATCATCAAGTTACAATGTTGATGGATGCATAAACTCTAAAGCCAACTGTGTCATGTTTATTCTATATCAAACTCATTCTCAGTTCTAGTTTAAGAGACAGAAACAGATCTACCTTTGGTACAATCCTGGCCGCACTTAAGTAACAGAGAATTAGGGGAACAGAAGAAAGCAAATGTGGAATTCCAGTAGAATAAAAAATGAGAAGAACGTCCTCAACTGTGATGCGAGGGGACCAGGCCACTGGAATGGCAGCTTTATGAACTAAGGGACTGTTCTGATTAAAGAGATCTTTGTAGGTAAATTGGCAATTACTGAATCAGAAACTGTTATATTTCCTACTGTAAAAGTGTACCAAATGACTTGCCACAAGCTTGAACTCCCTATACTTGTTCATTCTGATCACCTCTCTGATTCAATAAAAACTGTAATTCAACTCTACAAAGGGTTAGCTATTCAGCCTAATTTGCTTCCATCATAGGCCTTTTCCTTAGGCTTGGGGAGGACTAGGAACTATCTAGTACAATAGCTATCAAACTGGCACGAGTAAAACCCAGAAAAGAAGTAACTAAACCACTATGTCTCCATTTCCTCACTTGTAAAATACGTATAATAGAATATATCCATAGGTATTGAGAAGTTAAGTAATTAACATAAAGTACTTGGAATAGTGCCAGGCACATAGAAAGTTTGCTGTCATCGCTACCAACATTATTGTTATTATTTTACAATGGAAAACTAAGAGCTGTATAGACCAAATGACTTACCTTTCTTAACTAAGAGCCCAGAGTAGAATGCAGATCACCTAACTCAAAATCTAGTGCTCTTTTCATGATACCAGTTGACCCCCAAACTGAAGTTAATGTGTTTCTTATTTTCTTAGCCTGTTTCTATCTCCTCAATCACATGTACTTAACAGGATCTTTAAACCAACATTGCTGTGAGACAGATTATTGAACTAATTTAAGAAATTTAAACTAGCATACTTTATATCTCATAATATTTTAGGATCTTTTCATCCAACAGAGTATTTGTATCTCATAATATTTTAGGATCTTTTTATCCAACAGAGTAATCAAGACCTGCATCATCACTCAATAGAAACTATCATCCAGGACAGAAACCAATACCTTCTGTCTTTCCACCCACCTGCTTCCTCAACCTATAAAAATGACACATGGGGAATCTAGTCCACTGAACTCCTACAAACAATCATTTATTTTATCCACTAAAAGCAGAATATGGCAGGGGGAATTTGGGAGGAGTGAAATGAGGGTTGTCAGACTAACAGTGACAAATGGGATGCAATTGTTCGCCAAAAGCTTGGAGCCAAGGGGTCTTCCCTTTTCCCCTCCCCTTAATCCCCACTGCTTCCACCCAGCCTGCACACAGAGAAGCTGGTTAACAGAGGAAAGCCCTATGAATAAGCCATGACAGCCGTACATTCACAAACTGATGTCATTTCCCTAAATACTGTTTGTAAAATGGTAATTATCTGCCGAGCAATGACAGCTGGCACTTAGCATAGAGACACAGAGAGACAGAAAAAGAGAGAATGAGAATAAAGGTTCTCTGCATAATTTACCAAAGGGCTAAAAGAGAGAAGGAAACATAATCAGAAAATAAAATGATTACCAGTGTGTGATGGGGTAAAAATTGCTTTGGGCACTTTTTCCTCAGAGAACACAAGATTGAATTGGAAGAACGAAGCTAGAGCTTCATTATATACACTGGAAAGGAGGAGGTTGTGTTAAGACTGTGTTAGAAAGGAGAACTACCCCCAGGATCCTGCCTGTGACAAAATAGCATGCAAACCTTGTGGACACCCAGCCTGTCAAACAGGGAGCCCACCACGACTGGATAATACACCCAAGATTATTGCCCCCTGTTCATTTGGGTCTGAGAAATAAGGTAGTAGCCTCTTGCCCCCTTCCCTGTTGTTTATTGTGATAGTTTCTGTGTCAACTTGGCTAGGCTATAGTACTCAGTTATTCAATCAAACAGTACTCTAGGTGTTGCTGGGAAGGCATTTTGTAGATGTGATCAATATCTACAATCATTTGGCTTTATACAGAGGAGATTATCCTGGATAATCTAGGTGGGTCTGACCCATGCAGTTGAAGGCCTTAAGAACAGAACTGAGGTTTCCCTGAGGAAGAAGAAATTCCCTACAGACTACAGTATCAGCTCCTGAACAAGAGCTTTCAAAGTGCCCTTCCCAATTGCCTGCCCTACGGATTTTAGACTTGCCCAGACAGCTCTCATCATCGCATTATAATTCCTTGCAATTAATCAATTCTCTTTCTCTCTCTTCCCTCTCTCATTCTCTCTTCTGTCTCTGTCTTAAACACACACACACACACACACACACACACACACACACCTTACTGGTTCTGGTTTCTCTGGTGGAACTCTGATTGATACACTTACCAAGTACACATGCAGTGATTTGCTTAGCCAAGTGGACATGTTAACAGGTTGAATTGTGTCCCCCCAAAATTCGTATATTGAAGTTCTAACACACAAAACCTCAGAATGTGATCTCATTTGGAAATAGGGTCATTACAGACATAATTAGTTAAGATGAGGTCATTGGGGTGGGCCCTAATCTGACTGTTGTCTTACAAAAAAGGGAAGTTTGGACACAGTCCCCCACATAGGGAGAAGACCATGTGAAGATGAAGGGAGAGATCAGTGATGCTTTTACAAGCCAAGGAATGCCAAAGATTGCCAGCAAACCTCCAGAAGGTGGGTGAGAGGCATGGAACAGCTTCTCCCTCAGAGCCCTCAGAAGGAAGCAACCCTGTTGACACCTTGATCTTGGACTTTTAGCCTCTAGAATCTGTGAGACAATAAATTGGTATTGTTTAAGCCACTCATTTTGTTGTACTTTCTTAGAGCAGCCCTAGAAAACTAATACAAGGCATTACCAGGAAAGCTAAGGCAATTGAATTGGGGCAAGTTAAGAAAAGGACAAAGTTAATTCTAAGAATTTCAGAAAGTTTCATTTCCTTAATGTCTTTGAAATACAAACTAATCCCTTTTTGTACTTAACTATTTTACTGCCAGTATCTACTCAGGACGAGACTTGGCTAATGAAACTAATAGTTACAGAGATGGACAAATGTTCCAGAAATTTCTGAATGTAGTCCTTCTGTTCATTCCTTGATTCTACTCTCCTTTTGGACACCAGATCCTATGGAACCGTCCATGACCATTCATCCCTCTGTTTGTGACCTCGTGGAGTATAGCTCTACTATCGTTCTCTTGTAGGAACCACCTGGTGTCATTTCCCCTTTTCTAGCAAGTGAAGTTAATAGAGATTCTATAAAAGGAAAGCAATAATTGTGCCCAAGGGTTCCACAAATAGGTTACAATATGGCAGAACTAGAACCCAAGTCTTTTGACACTCCATTCAACGACCTTTCCAAGGCATTATTTCTATCCATTTACTGGGTAGGCAGTTCTAATAACTCCTCTCAAATTATCATAACATATCAGGAACATTTGCAATAAGGCTTTCTTATCTAAATACGTGCATTTTCCCCAATGCCCAGGAATGTGGCTTTGGATAAGTCACTCATCTTTTTTAGATATGTTTCCTCATCTATAAAGGAAAAATACACTGGATAATCTACTTCTGACATTCCATAATAATACAGTCAGCATCAGCATAGTGGAAAGACCTCGATTTGAGTCCAGCTATTGTCAATTTCTATGTAAGGAATAGTGGCCAAGTTGTTAGGTTTACTGAACTTTGTTTCTTCATTTGTAAAATGGGCATTGGGATGATATCTCTTTCATTGGACCATTATAAGGATGAAATGAGATAACACATGTGGGAACATGTTATAAACTCTAAAGTGTTTTAAAGAAGATAAAAGTAAAGAAGGTAACATTCTATAATCTTACAACCTCCTCTCCCATCCAACATTGTAGAGGGTAAGTGTTGCAGAATGTCCTGTCAGGTTTCACCAGACTTGTTCAGAAAGTCATATTTTATCTGAAAGTACTAGTTCAACATGTTTTTACAAGCTTCAGAGTCTGATCTAGCATAAAAATTAAGTATATCAAGAGCACTTTTTCAGGACCTAGGAATTAATGGATAAATTTGGGTATCACCATTATGTGATCCAAAACACTTATCACACTATTGTCATTACTTGCTTATCTGGTTCCTTATCTACACTGTCAGCACTTATGACAACAAGGACTACCTTTTGGTCACCCCTATACCCTAGCATCCATCTGTCTTTTGAATGAATGAATATTTGAATAAATACTACAGTCTTGTTCAGTCGCATCTTGACAATAATAACTTCAAATTAAAAGTTTAAGGTCAAAAAAAAAAAAAAGGTTGACTTAAGGTATCATTTAAATGTGATGAATATAATACACATTTTAAACAAGTCCATTACTAAAAACAGTTGACTATTACAAGTAAAATTTCTTAAGCCCATGGACGTTTACTTACTACCAGTCTATTAACTCATACAATTCCCTCATGTCTAATAGAACCCATTGATTATAAAGTAATTTACAAACATCAACTTTCTGGGCTGTGAAGGCTTTTGAAATTATAAGGAAGCAACAGTTGTGCCAAAATTGTGTGGTGTAAAGATGTCACAGTTTGAAGTACAGATTTCAAAATGTAAATGGGGTCATCAGAATAAGATTAGAGATTTCACGAGCTCTGAGAAACATAGCTTATTTAACAGTGAATCAATGCTTCACAGCCAAAGTGAGCTAAAACACTTCAGATTCTGAAAGAATATGCTCATTAAACTTATAGAGCAGGATTTCAAAATGTCCAGCATGTTTTTGAAGGGGTGACAGAACACGCTATTTTATAGTTTTTCTTAATTAATTAAATTTTGGTTGCGTTGGGTCTTTGTTGCTGCGCACGGGCTTTCTCTAGTTGCAGTGAGTGGGGGCTACTCTTTGTTGTGGTGCGTGGGCTTCTCATTGCGGTGGCTTCTCTTGTTGCGGAGCACAGGCTCTAGGCATGCGGGCTCAGTAGCTGTGGCTCATGGGCTCTAGAGCGCAGGATCAGTAGTTGTGGCACACGGGCTTAGTTGCTCCACGGCATGTAGGATCTTCCCGGACCAGGGCTCGAACCTGTGTCCCCTGCATTGGCAGGTGGATTCTTAACCACTGTGCCACAACATGCTATTTTAAAGAACGCTTAGAGTAGTCCAGTTTTTCTAAAATTTAGTCATCTTTTTTCACAGTTTTTGCCATATTTGCATACCATCTGCACTATTATTTAAATAATATTTTTTAAAATGCATACTTTTTACTTAACTATATTTATTTTAATCGGAAAATTATATTATTATTATACATGGAAGATAAATATCACTTGTTATAAACAAACATGAAAATACTGCAAAAACAAAATAATGGTATTCTCATCTGCTTAGATTCTGTTGAAAGATCTGGGCCTAAGGCCTGTGCTGCATCTGTTGCTGTTTTATTTTTTTAAAGGAGAAGTTACCAAGTGTTTATAAAGGCCTTAAAGCCTTATTAGCCTTATTAAACCAAGACTCCTCTTAATATAATCAAATAGTTGGAGAGAGATGGAAAGAGAATAACTCTCTTCCACCATGTGATCTGGGGCTACTGAGACAGTACTCTACCATCTCATATTATTTTACATACCACTTTGGGAAAAAACTAAAGTAACACATTGCAATGGACTGAGTGTTTATGTCCCCTCAACACTCATATAATGAAACCTAATCCCCAATGTGATGGTACTAGGAGGTTGGGCCTTTGGGAGATGATTAGGTCATGGGGGTGGAGACCTCACAAATGAGATTAGTGACCTTATAAAAAAAAAGACCCCAGAGAGCTTCCTCACCCCTTCTGCCACATGAGGACACAGCAAGGAAATGGCCATCTATGAACCAGGAAGTGAGCCCACATCAGACGGTGAATCTGGCAGCACTTTGATCTTGGACTTCCAGTCTCCAGGACTGTGAGAAATACATGTTTGTTTTTTAAGCCACCCAGTCTATGGTACTTTTGTTATAGCAGCCCAAATGGACTAAGATACTGTTTGGAATTTTTATATATTCAAGTATATGTGTACTTAAAATATTTACTCATTATATTGAACGTACAGGATGTAAGCTGGATAGACAGGCAGATTTTTCATACCTACAAACAAAAGCAGGATAATGACTAGTATATAAGAGTTTAGAAGAAGAAAGTCGTATCAGAGCAGAAAAACGTTGGAAGCCATCTGTTTTAAATGTGGGCAAACTAAGGCCTAAAATTGTTGTGTCTTATTGATGATCACAGAGCTCAGAAGTGACTCAAGCACAGTGAGAACCCAACTGGTTCTCAATGCTGGTCCAGTTGACTTCACCAGGATGATCCTGTTTTATCCACTTATGATGGAAACAATTTCATGTGATTTTATACCTTGATTATCTATGTGAGAGCAGGAAAATTCTTAAAACAGAGGCCCTATGGAGGAAACAAAAATTAAAACAAATGTGTAAAATCTAAAAACACTGCATTGTAATTAGGGTCTTAGTAATGGTTTACTTAGGCAATGCCAGCTGATTATCCTAGATAAAAGATATAGGTCCCAAATTATTTTTTAAAGATTCTCCTGATCCTCCTAATGAATGGCTGATTACTTGGACACAAGTAAGTTGTAACTTTTAGTCATTTTTTGCAGGATATCTTTTTAAAAGTATTATGTGTCATCTGACTTATTGTACTAATATATTTCCCAAGTTTTTTATTTTTTTAATGTATGTCAACACTTTATTAGATTTCTTCACCAGATACATACTTCTGATGGGATATTTGTCCTCATTTGAATTGCTTTATTCTGCCACTGTTTAGCTTCCATGTTTTTATTTTTTAAAAGTAGTTTTATATTTTGTTTTTCCAGCTGCTCCACTTCCCATCCTCTTTCCTATTCATTCTTCTTCTTTAGTACCACCAGAGATCATCGCTTTAAGGATGTTTACCAGCGTTTTTCATTTCCTTCTCAATCTCTTGTGTATTTTTGGAAGGAGGCCTGAAAAGTCCTGGCATTCTGACTGGGACGTCACTGCTGGTCTATCTATGTAATTGACACCAGCCAGCACTGTGACTTCCACTGCCTCCTGTACTGAGGCAGGAACTGAGGACTTTTATGGTCACTTACAGCTAAAGGGAGTTGTAACTGTAAAGCGTTTTGCTAATACAGAGTACTACAGAAACATCCCTGAGAGTAATGATTACTGACAGTGGTGACTGCCCATGATTATCTCTTTATTCCTGGATATTTCTCGTGCAAATGATATTTTAGCTGACTCTTCCTCCCCCCACCCACCCCAAGTCCAGTGGATCTAAAACAGAATAAAGAGAATAAGTCTATTTCTAGCAGTTCTAACTAAACAAATGATGATTTTCTATGTCCAATTATTTGATTTATAGAGCATCATACCTTAATAAACTGGCTCTGTTTTTCTATTTTCCTATTTTATTTTATTTTACATTTGAATAAGGCAGGCTTACTATATGACTACAAATGCATTTGTGTTCTCTCCTGTGGGAGCACAATTTACACAATTTATGCTCTCATCCTAAAAATCACAGTTCTAGTTCAGCTGCGAACTGTGATGTATGAAAAGAGTATATAATATCAAATATCATGTCCCTTAGCCAAGTTACCAATCAAATTCTTATAACAGCATAGTTTATACCAATGATAGAAATGTTAAATACAAGGCACTAGATTATCTTTATGCCAGAGGAGAGACAGTGGTTTAAGTATGGAAAAAACATTCTAATTTAACCTCATTCACTATGTTGCTATGTGAATTGAGAGAATTACTTAGAAACTCTGTTCCTCTACATCTATATTCTTCAATGTCAGAGAATACTTTACTAACTCAAGGCATGTATGTGCACATGTGCCTGTACGTGTGTTTAATTAATATGTGGAAAATATATATAACACACACAAATACAAGTTAATATTTCTATCACTACTGTTTGGGGTGAAAATGACCACTAACGATACAATGTTCTGAATTACACGTTGTATTTTTCATCAAAAGCTTACTGAACTCCAGGGTTAAAAAAATGCACAATTATCTGTATAGAATGGCTAGAATTTAGGATTCCAACAGGCTCTTATCATGTTTAAACAAAAACACTGATTTAATATTCCATGTTTTGATGTCAGAAGTGAATTACAGAATGGAATCATGGTTTTATATAAGTAATGGTATACTTTGATCACAAAATAATATTTACTCTCTCATATTAAACAAGGAAGAGGACATCACAGGGGATCAATAAAATAATTATTAACATTTATAATGAAATAAAAACCATAAATTAAATGGATACACTCCTTCAGGCTAAGGGAATTTAGGCTGGACCTAAAACTATACTAAAAATATAAAACTTCCAGTAAAACCCACAATTATATTCTATAGAACAAATATAAAATTTCATACTTTGGAAAATCATAATAAATATGTTATTCAGATATTTACTAAAATGCTAATTAAATTTCTGCTACATGCATAAATTTAGAGCTAACATAAACCATATATGGCAGTTTATTTAACAAATATTAATTATTTGCATTTTAGTTCTCAGGTGATGTTTTAGAAAGCTATGCCTATATTCACTACTCCCATACCATATCACCTCTTAGGTCAAGACTTACTGAGCATCTTTGGTCTTGTTTTTTGTTTGTGTATGTTACAGTTTTCTAATCAGTGCATAATGTAAGAATTATTTATGTATGAACTGAGAGAAAGGGAAAAAAAGGGCTCAGTTCATGAGATTGAGTTTTAGGGATTCATTTAGTCATCTAGACATATATTTTGTAAGTTCCTACTAATAACCAGATATTGTGCAAGGCACTCAGCTTTCAGTGTTGTTACTGAAAGACAGAGACCTTGTTCTTAAAGAGTTTACAGTCCAGTGGAAGAGACAGATGATAAACAGGTAATCCAATCAATAAATATTGAACTTCATCATTGAAAGGTACAATGAAGGTGAAATTTTTGTGCTCTGTTAATAAAAAGGACATACCCAACGAGAGAGGTAAAAAAAGAATACTTTGAGAGAGTAAATTTAATCTGAATCTTAAATGATTATACAGGAGACAGTATGCAAAGGCCACAAGAGAGCATTCCAGAAAAAAATAAGAAGCACCTGTTAGACCCTAAGATGGGAAGGTCATGGTATGTCTGAAGGACTAAAGGTCAGGCAATGTGTGTGGCCCTTTGGCAGCAAATGGGGGAGCAGTTTTGAAAATGTTCGGATATAAAAGATACAAATGATGAGGGATTTAGGCTATGGTCAAGAATTTGAACTTTTTAGAGAGGACTGGGAAGCTTAAAGGGTTTTAAACAGAAGAATGGGTTAATAGCTCTGGATGTTTTACAAAAGGACTGACTACAGTTCAGTGAGGTGGAAGCAGAGTAACTAGCAAAACAGTCCAGGTTATGGTAAATAGTCAAGGCAGGAAGTGATCCATTCTCCATCTGGCTTTCAATTATTTCCCTTTCTATCCAACCCTACTCTCCACCTTTAAAGATCCTTCTCCTTCTCTGAAGACTTAGCCTCAAGAACCCTCTGGAATGTATTCAACTTGTAAGGTGTTTGAATCTACCCTTTGGGATAAGTAGGACTGTCGCCATGTTGTTAGCAGAGAGTTCAGGGTCAGGGGACAATTCTTAGGGGTCATGGTGAGAAGGGGGAGTGTCCTTTGTAAACAACATGGGAAACTGAAAGCTACTGAGGCTGCCAGCCAACATCTGCTGGGAAACAAAATCTGAGTACAAGAAAGACAAAGTCCAAACACCAATCTTAGAGATCAGAGGTGTTGGTAATTAAATCTTATAAAGCCTACAACCAGAAATGTGCATTTCCCACTGCTTCTGTTTGCTGTGCCCACTGAAGGAGCTGGGTGGAATACGGAAGTGAATACCTTTAAGTGAATGTGTATAAACACCACGACAGAAAAAATAAACAAGGGATACGAGAATGCCATCTAAACCCTGTGTCTAAGCTTCCTATGTGCCCTCTGTATGCGTTACTATCCCTTCCTGTTGGTCATTTTTCAATGACCTGCTCTCTGGAGAGTTCTAGGTTTCAACTATTTCAAATATGGCCTACTAAACTGACAACAAAACTCCTGTTCAACCAGAAAACAAGCAAACTAAGACTGAAAAGGAAGAGTAATGTCAGATTATAGAGAGCCTGGAATGCAGCTACAATGAGACTGAAATCTACATGGGAGACTGAGGACCACTATTGACTTTGTGCAGGGAAGTGACCCTTAAAATATTTTTAAAGGAAGACAAGCAGAAGAACAGTTGTTTACTAAATACCTACTTTATGCCAGGAACTCTAGATAGTCTCATCTACCCTTACAAGTACAGATACTCTTTTCTGTTTACAATAAAAGCAACTGAATCTCAACTTGTTAAGTTATGTGTAAGTTCACATAGTACACTGTGGTGCTTATTTGATTCTACATTAATCATAATTATAAATAAGGCTAACACAAAAGGCCTGATTGTCTTGCCTTTGGAAGCCTATTTTCTGCCCCTAATGAGTACTCTACTTACCCTAGTTTATTGAACCTGCCCATCAGGAAGTCATAAATATACAGCAAGCCTTGTTCTAAAGTTTTTGACTCAGAAAACTTGCTCAAATCATTTAGTACCATTAAAGGTTTTATCAGAATCTGAATCTAATAAAAGAGTACAAAGAAGAAAAATCAAAGGACGGAAGATTATTGCAGGAAAAAATAAACATTTCTACTACCTAAGTTAAGACCAAACATTCTATAAAGTAAAATAGTTAAATAATAAAGAATTCCCTTTTAGGGCTTCCATGGTGGTGCAGTGGTTAAGAGCCCGCCTGCCAATGCAGGGGACATGGGTTTGAGCCCTGGTCCAGGAAGATCTCACATGCTGCGGAGAAGCTAAGCCCATGTGCTGCAGCTACTGAGCCTGCGCTCTAGAGCCCGTGAGCCACAACTGCTGAGACCGTGTGCCACAACTACTGAAGCCCGCATGCCTAGAGCCCATGCTCCATAGAAGGAGAAGCCACCACAATGAGAGGCCCCTGCTCGCCGCAGCTAGAGAGGGCCCACGCACAGCAACAGAGATCAAATGCAACCAAATATAAATAATAAATAAATTAAAAAAAAGAATCCCCTTTTAAAAGCAGAAGGATTATGACTATATCTATATTTATATCAGCAGGGCATGAACTCCGAGGCATATTTGTAGAGCTTTGATTAGTACAACACAGTTGGGGGATAAGCTGAGTCATCTCTTTTCCACTCTATCAAAACTACAAAAGGATAATTCTAAGTTTGATGCTTTGAAATTATTTAATAAGCAAGTTTTCTTAATTACTACAGGTACCTTGATTCCATGTGAAAATGCTCTATACACACAAATGTGTCCTTAATATTTAAACTAAGTTTTATCTACTGCAGCCCAAGCTCAACTTATTCAATTCTGAATGACTGGTGGGAATAATTGATCCCTTCTCTCATTTAGAGTATCTCTTTCCTATGTGTTTAGTAGTTACCCTGCTTCCCTGTTATCTTTCTTCCAGTCTAAACATGCCCATTCCCTTAACGTTTCCTTATAGATCTCATTTTCCAAAGCTTTTACCATTTTTGTTGCTCTCTTCTGAACTCATTCAAATTTATCTATGATTCCCTTTCACCTGAGGGATAAATACTGAACATAGTTATCCAGTTGAGGCCTAAAGAGTGCTGGTAGGGCTAAATAATTACCTCTCAGTTCATCCATGCTCTCCCTATCAATATACCCCAAAGCAGTGTCTAGGGCTTTATACAGCACTATCATATTGTTGACGTATAGTCAATCTATCATTCATTAGAACTTACATCTCCATCCCCATGGGACAGTCGTTTGTGCAGTTTACATTTGCTTTTATTGAATTTCTGTTTATTGATTTCAACCCCACATCCTATTTATCAAGATGGTTGTTTGCAATACTAACCTCCAGTTGGCCTCCAACAGCACACAATCGCCATGTTCTTAACTGTGTAAGTGATTAGCATGCTTTATGCTTTAGCTCACCAAATCTCTGAGTGCACAGTTGACTCTGTGTGTGTGTGTGTGTGTGTGTGTGTGTGTGTGTTTGACTGGCAATTTATGCTAGGATTTAAAATTTTTGCTTCTTACACCTTACGTTGCTAACCTCAAAAGCTCTGATTTATCGAATGTCAATTATATTGCCAAGACTGTATGCTGTCATATTAGTCCTCGTAACAATACTCTTGAGATCTGATTAGCCCAATTTCACAAAAAGAAAATAAAAAGACTCTGAGGGCCATAGCTGTCCAGTAACTTTCTCAGTGTATAACTAAGAAGGAGCCCAGCTGGAACTTGAACTGGTGTGTTTGATCTTACAACCAAGCATTTTCCAGTACACCAGTAAATAGTACAGCTTAATTCACACACACAAGTTTATTTTATGAACAGGTACCTCACTGGTTCTGCTATTACTAGACAGGATTTTTTAAAACCATGGCAGTATCTTTACTCTAGGAAGTCTTCTTTTAGAGGGATGATGCTGGTGCTATGAATGATGAGGCCATTTTTCCTGGGGACAGAGATGATGTCAGCAACAAAATTACTGCTTACTATGAACGCCCTGGTATCTGAAAGACTACTAAATAGAGTTGATCATAGGTTGTTCTCCCACCCCTTTTTCGAAATTAAAAAAGCATCCCAACTAAAGCAATATGATAATTAACTTGACTTCTATTTGTTTCCTTATTTCAAAGTAATTGAATCCAAACACTATCCATCCAAATCACTTGCGTAAGTCAATGGTTGTTAAATGAGGTGCTAAGGCTCTGTTGGGTATTTTAAAAGTTCCTAAGGGATGCTGTAGATTTTAGTATATGGAATTCAGAAAGCACAATGCTTGTTTAATTAAGGCTGTATGAGCTGACTGTGTGACTTGCCCATGTCAGCAACTCAGCCCCTATCTTGTCAAACCCAGAGCGCGCACATATGCTCATTTAACTGGTGAACGCAGAATTCAACTGCTTCAGGGAATGGGTACCAAGGCCTGTGTTACAAAATGCTCTTGTTCATAAAGTTAATATGAATATGTCTATTTCTTAGAAAAGAATATGTGAATCAAATTGTAAGGGACAAGAACTAATGATGGAAGATAATAGACTTTTGTTAATATTGGGAAATTTAGAACATTTAAAATAATTAGCAAGAATAAATGAACTTGCTGTCCTAGGACAGTTGCCTAGCAATGGGATTTCTTTACTATTTGCATATACTTCATGCTTCCCTTGAATGCATCACTGGATGTGTCAAAGGTTTGGTTTTCAACAGGAAGATGAGAACATTATCTACTAAAAATAGCTACTTTCTAATGGACCAATTTAGAAAATATTGAGTTCTGAGTTCTGATTTTGTTAAAAATATGCATCAGTTTGGTGGAAAATAAAGACCCTTCTGAGTTCAAGATGACTGCCAAGGCACTTGATAAGTAGGAGGAGGCCAAAGAGTGAAATCCTACACCATGCACAAGTTGGGTGGCTTTTGTGCACAGTACAAGAAGAGGGCTGCTCTGCTGGGCTTGTTCCACGTCTCCTCAGGGCCTAAATACAGGCTATGGGCAGATGCATCCTTTGTGTCTATTCCCCAAAGTCCTGAGAGTAGTGTAAATGTGAAAGGTTAGGATTGAAAAGGACACAATAGAAGGGAAAATAAAAGAATCATTTCCCTTGTATTTATTTTCTAAACACCTCTACCACCGATTCCTTTCTTACTACATGAAGCTTGTTCTCACCAGTAATAAGTAAAATTTTTAAAAACTCAAAGCAGGTATTATTACCTCCCTAGTATTGACTATTTTAATTTATATTCAACATATTAAAACAGGTTCACAATAGGTAGACTATTTTTTTCCGGGATTGAAAATAGTTCTTCACTTACAAACATTTGACAGCACTGAGATTTGACTTTAATTTTATTTTTCTGTTTGTGTTAACTTTTCCTTAGTTTTATCCTTCCTCTTTACCCTTCTTTTAACACAGATGCTCTCAGATTAGTTTGCCAGAGTTTTTGTTTGTTTGATTTCCATATTTTCCTTTTCAGTAATGTGTACAAGAAAGTATATTTATGGTCCGAAGTTGCTACAAATACCTTCTCAATTCTTATAAAAGGATTATTAGTTATTAAGAAACCACGCAAAATCCACACTGTATAATGGATCTATTCTGATGCAATGAGCACAATGTTTTACTATCTCAATAATTGTTTTTAATTGAAATATTTAATAACTTGTTATTAATTAATTATTGTTAATAGAAAGGATAGGGTCAGACTTGTCCACATTTAAGGTTCATTTAGTTATATTTGAGAGTTCTCTCCTCTCCTTTTTTCAATATTAAAAAAAATGTGGTTAAAACATATGCAGGCTTCAAAAATGAAATATTTGTTTCAACTGAAAAAAACTAAGACATAGGGTTTCCCTGGTGGTGCAGTGGTTAAGAATCCGCCTGCCAATGCAGGGAACATGGGTTCGAGCCCTGGTCTGGGAAGATCCCACATACCGCGGAGCAACTAAGCCTGTGCACCACAACTACCGAGCCTGCACTCTAGAGCCCGCCAGCCACAACTACTGAGCCTGCATGCCACAACTACTGAAGCTCGTGTGCCTAGAGCCTGTGCTCCACAACAAGAGAAGCCACCCCAATGAGAAGCCCACGCACCGCAACGAAGAGTAGCCCCCGCTCGCTGCAACTAGAGAAAGCCCGTGCGCAGCAACGAAGACCCAACGCAGCCAAAAAAAACAAAAACAAAAAACAAAACTAAGACATAATTAATTAGGCATTATATTCCCTATATACCAAACGCACATAAACAGGAAAACAAGACACAGGAACACAGGAAAACAAGAAATTTCATTGTCTGTATTGCAGAAATGCCTAATATAAACAACATTCTAAGGACTATGAAGATGCAGGAGCCACAAAGTTGAAAACACCAGGAAAAATACAAAGCAAACAGACAAAAAAACTAAACACCTCAGCTACTTCATTTTGAGTCTTACATGGAAAACCAAGCCAACCATAACAAAAAAAAACCTTAAAATTTAAAATCCTAATTAAATGATAAAAATACACTCTTTGGGATTTTCAGCAATAAGCTTATTTCCAAATACAAGCTTATTTCTCTTTTAATTCTCTTCAATGGCAAATTGGTATTACTACTTTATTTGGTTTTCACTTAGATTTTCAAGCGTGTTAAGAATTGGAAAGTATTTTCTTTCTCCTAACTTAGAAGACAAAACATTAAATGGCCATTTTTATTCTGTTGACAAGAACAATCTACTTCATGGTTTTATAAATGTCTTGGAGGCAAAGAAAATTGTATAATTTTCTTATCAGAGCCAATGCTAATACTTTATTATTAACATTATTTTTAATTTGAATACAAGTAGAAGGCATCCCAGAAAAGGGAGTATGATGAAATATTCAGAAGGAAATTCTAACCTCATATGAAGTAGACAATCACTGTTCCCTTCCTGTATTTTTTATTTTGAGCTAAAGAAAAACAGAGTCAATAGGGCATTTGCTAGCTCATACTCAGCTCTTCTGTTTTCCATTTAAATTAAATATTTATTTTCTCTTTGGATATTGTTTTTATTATTAACTGTCAGTATGTTGATGAAATGTGCTTCATTGTTAACCACCTACTCTCAGAAATGTTGAAACATTTTCATTATTAGATCATTTATTTTTAGTGATACAAACTTTGTTCTAATTTTGTAGCCAACTGCACACCTCACCCGTTGGCATGTCTAACTGATTATATCAAATCATGCTATGTAAGAAAATTAATACACATTCCATTAATAGAAGTGGATATTTAAAGATAGTAAATATTCAGCCCTGACCATCTTATACCTCCAATAGTTTTAGTAGGTACAAAAAAATCAGGCCTTTTTTTGTTTTTTGTTTTTAAAGAAGGGAATGCCAATACATAAAAACAGACGAACTAGAATACCAGTATGTCATCAAAATGACATTTAGCAAAACAAAAGTCTAATTTAATTGGGGATATTCATTATTGTAAGATCTTCAAATAAAAGATAATTGTTATGTATACAGTATTATGGAAGCATCTGTTAGAAACTGGGTTCAATCTAAACATTTTATTACATCCATTTCGGATAAGTAAATTAGCAGGGGCCAACTGTCATAAATTACCTTGGTTATTATGATACTGCTATGAATAATTAGTTATTGAAGGATATTCTTTAAAATGAAAGTTTATACTAGCTCAATTAATTCCCACCATGGTGAATGTATGTTTAATTTTTAAGTATTAAAAAAAAAAAAAAGAAAACCTTGATGCACACAGAAAAAAACCTTAGTTCTCAGGAATTTGAATCATTTATTTATCTTTACTCCTGAGAATATTTTATTTCTGGGGCCACAAGACAAATGAAGTTTGTCCTTAATATTTACTTAACTGCTACCTAACTGATTTTCCTTTAGACTATAACTCTTTGAGGACAGAGGCTTACTTTCTTTTGAGTTACTTTCTTAAATCTCCTTCCTTGAAAAACATTAAAATAACGTTAAATACTGTTGAATGTAGCAAACATCTAGAATCATACCATTTTCCATTTACAATGGAAGGTTAGGTTTGCCAAGTAAAAAACACATATGTATGCTTAAAGAGCAAAAAAAAAAAAAAAAATAAATAACGACAGTTGACACCGATTTCTGCATATCCCAGCTGTGTTTTTGTGGACCAAAACACATGCAGCTGTCTTCCCAAATCACCAAGCGTGTCCAGGTATGTAGATAAAAACTTTTTTTGTTCTTATAAAAAGCACTTGTAATTCCTAAGAAAAGATGCAATGCACTCTGGCCTGACAATGTGGTTCACTGCTATTGGTAGTTTATGGTTAGTTTGTACTCAGTATAGTAACTTCATGTTGGATCTCAGCATTGGATATTCTTCTTATCTAGAAATTGTTCAGTAAAAATGCCCAACCATATATCTTTAGTTGTCAGCAAAATAACTGGAAAAGAATAGCAGAGCATGAAAACACCCCAGTAAATACACTTATGTATGTTTCCAAAAATAATCAAAACCAAACAGGAAAACCTGAATTTTCAGACTTAAATAGGAATTTGCTTCCTTGTCAGGTTTAGTGATAAAGAAGTCCTGTTGCTTCGTGGGTGTCTTGCTGCTGCTTGGGCCTGAATTTGATAGTAGTCACATTACACCTCTATAATCATTTCTCATATCCAGCCATGCCTTTTCATGAAATAAACCACAAAATTTGGGCACTTTTCTCAAGACAACAATGGTAGCTGAGTTTTCCACAAAGTCAGAACATTTTTAGTTCTTCTGGTAAAAAGCACAACTGATATTAGGCTTACTCTGAAATAAGTGTTCTACCAGCAGAAGAAACAGCTGTCTTGTGCATGCAAAACAGAATTCTGTCTACCTTCCACAGAACATAGATGTGGCTACTTTAAAGATGATGAGTCAATGGAACTGTGAGCTCTTTAGGGCAAAGATCTTATTCATTCAACTGGCATAAATATTGGCACAGAGAGGGCATTCTAATCTTTAGAAATCAATAAAGTGAAGAAATCAGGTCCACTAATAAATGTTTCCTCCTTGTACAACAGTATTATGTAAAGTATCTCATCAGACTTAAGGTGTTTGAGGTCTTGGAGACATCCTTGATCCTTCCCTCCCCCTCATTCTCTATACCTCATTCAGTACCAAGTCATAAGTAACCCTTGAATCAAGCAACTTCTTTCTGTATAATCTGCCAACACTTCAGTCCAAGCTAGTGTCATCTTTGCCTATAATAGTCTTCTAATTGGTCTCCTTTTATTCACTCCGGTCCCCTCTAATTCCTTTTGTGCACCAAATCAGAGATATTTTCAATCACAAATGAAATGATTACTCCATCCTATCACCACACTCTTAAACCATTCAGTGGCTTCCCCACTACTCTTTTGATAAAGATTGAAAACTTTGGAGCTCATGTCATAAACACCGGCCATCTGTCTGGTGCAGAAAGGCACCACACTGTCCAGGTTGTTTCCCCTGCTTAGAATGTGCCCCACATCTCCTTCTCCTAGTCAAGTCCTGCTCTTTAGGATTTTAGCTGATCACACCTTTCCTGACCCCCTCAGTTACATATTTTGCTAGCAATTCTTACAGTACCACGTTCCTCTCCCTCAAAGCACTTAACTCCATTTGAAATAATGAATTCATTAGTGTGATTATTTGATTAATGTCTGTTTTCCTCTCAGGCTGTAATTTTCATGATGGAAGAGAGTGTGGCTCATTTTGCTCACCTCTGTGTACTTGGGACATAAGAGAAGTCTGGCACATAACACTAGCTCTTAAATAATATATGTTGGATGAATGAATAAATGAAGGAATGAGCCTCTGAATCCCTTTTAATAGAAACGAGGAGGAGCAATGAGCATACTACACACAGATTCTTGCCTACCTTTTATGACCAGCATCAGCATTTTTAAGAGTTTTTATTTGGGGTTACCATATTTGATTAGGAGACATTAATTTTTATGAAATAAATATAATAAGGATCTTTAATAATCTAAACTGACTATACTGAAATCTGTTTTTTTTTTTTTTTTTTTTTTAACTTTCACTAAGACCTTTTCAAAATCTGTTAGGCTACCCAGATAAGCTCATTTACTATAGCCAATATCTACTGTCTTGAGAAAGATGCTGATATTTCTAAAGAGCTTTCAACAAGGGTGATATAATGATTCTTGGGTCCATATTACACTTCTAATTCCAAAATGCCTTTAAAACTATTATGTCATTTATCTAAAAGCAACTGATGAGGAGGATGGGTGTGGGTATTATTATCCCCATGTTACTGCTGGCGACCTTGCTATACTGTAAATCAACTATACTTCAATAATTTTTTTCTTTAAAGTAAAACATACTTTGGAGGACAGCTTGTGATACAAGTTTTTATTTGTTTGTTTTCGTTTTTTGTTTCTGTTTCTTCCTACAGTGCAACCTGATGGGCAACTCATAAAGGCTGTTATACAACAGAACATTGGCATACGATATTGTCACCTTGATTTATAGTGCTTTGATGAAATGGAAGAACAAGGCAGTAGTAAGCAAGGACATTGTCCTTTTCGGGAGCTTAGGAAAATCAACAAAAATCTGACCTGGTGTGAAATGAAATGGGGGCAAATTGTAGTGCTGCATGCCAAAGTTCTGAGCAAGAGGCTCAAGGAAATTGAGGCCAGTGAAGGGCTGACATAATGAAGGGACACCAACCCTTGACTCCATGTGCTAAAATTCACTCTGTAGAACTAAGCTTTTTTATATTTTTTAAAGAATATCTTAGTAGAAATACCAGCCATGTATTCAGAGTCCCTACATTTTACTAATGTGTTTTTACTTGCTGTCTTCCATTTGGTATCATGGTTAAAAACATAAGTTCTAGTGTTATGTGGTCAGGGTTCAGAACCCCTTTTCCATCTGCTTCTAGTTCTTTTTAACTTAAATTATGGTTCAGTGTCTTCATTTGTAAAATAGGAATTTTAATTATATTTCCAAGTTCCCAGAAAAGATTCAGGTAGTATAGGGCTTGAAGCTTATATAATTGTGGAAAGGATGTCTCTTTATGCAAAAGCATACATACAAAATGTACTATAAGTACACAGCTCAGATCCCAACCTGGCTCTTAGAAGGAGGCAGTGCAAGTGAGTATGCTAAAGCTTAAGCTTTGAAAGCATCACCTCTGTATTCTTCTTTTTCAGTTAAAAAAATTAAGGAAGGTTAAATAAACTATGTAGCACATAATAAGACACATCAAACACTCCCTAAATGTTAGTCTTCATCCTCGTTGTTATTACTTATATTATAACTCACAAAAGTGTCAAAATAAATAAATAAAATAAATAATATCCATTTATAATTCCTCAAATTTTAATTTTATTCTTCTGAGGCTAAGTGCTAGATAGGACTAAATAGATTAGTGAGAGTGATGCATGTTCAGAAATTAGTTCATTCATTTGTTTACTGAGCAAAGCATTTCAAGGAGCTACTCTATGCCAGGCATGGAGTGGAGAGTGAAACAGTTAAGGGAGGGCCACACAGGAAAATGCAAAACAAATTTAAAAATGAGTAATAACAAGCATGTGTGTGTGTCACAGGATAATAAGAAGGTACTGGGATAGAGAATAATGGAGAGAGACATGAATTGGCTAGGACAGTGAAGGAAGACCTGTATGGAGGTGGTAATCATCAAGCAGAAATTACAATATTCTGAAGGATCCCATAAAGACAAGTTTGGAATAGCATTCCAGACAGAAGGAAAGTCATGTTTGGAGGCTCTACAGGAAAGAACATGAAACATTCTAGAAATCTAGGCTCTATAAATAGGTCAGATATTAGAAGAATGATGTGAGTGCAGTGACTACTGGTTCATAGATGCTTCAGTGAGAAGAAAGGAAGAAAGGGAGGGAGAGAAGGATGGAGAGAGAGAGAAAGAGAAAAAAAGAAAGAACTAAGAAAGAAAGAGGGAGAGAGAGAGAGAGAAAGAAAGAAAGAAAGAAAGAAAGAAAGAAAGAAAGAAAGAAAGAAAAGAAAAGAAAAGAAAGAAAGAAAAAAAAAGAAAGAGAAAAGGAAAGAAAGGAAAGGAAAGGAAAGAAAGGAAGGAAGAAAAAAAGGGACAAAACAAATTTTGATGGAGCCAAGCACGTAAAGATTAGACTTGGGCTTCTGGACACAGAGCTTCCTCCAAATAATTATGAGTTTTTAGGATAGACTTGTCTTAATTTACCTTTCCTCCTGGATTATTAAAGCAAGCTTGAACAAGGAGGCCTCAACTCAGTCCCAGACCTACAGCATCCCCACCCTTGACATGCACGTTAAAATGGACTAGATGAATCCACCTAAGGAGAACTTATTAAGGGTAAAATAGTGAGCGCGTTGAAGGAATTCAAACAAGTTGGATTATACTGTCAACAATGATTTAAGGAAAGAAAAAATGTATTAAAGTCATAAAACTAAAGAATAAGTATTCCAGCCTAGAAGAGTAGGTAACTGGTGAGTATCATTAAAGGTTTCTGAGAAAAGACGTGCTTAGGAAGAGATGAGAGATATAAATTGCTAGCAAGAGAGGGGAGCGGGTGTAGAAGTGACCTATATTTCAGACTTCCAGCATATTCCTTTCAGCCACTGGGCTATGTAGAATGAAGTTTTTCCAAGTAGCAGAGAAATATTCTTCACACTGTGTACTCTTTCTTACACATGGAGTTTCCTTAATCATTGTTTAAAAGGAAATTATAAAACAATTTGATACCCATCTCATGGTCTAAACCAAAGAAAGAGATAAAGAGCCAATAAAACAGCTGAAGATTCAGGAAACAAATAAACCTTGGGGGATACAACTGAGTATCCGTCTTTTAATCTTCAGCCCATGCTTTCACACAGAGCAAAATACTTGTATTGTTCTCTGAAATAATGACCTGTTTTTTGTTTGTTTGTTTGTTTGTTTTTATGACCTGTTTTAGTTACCAACTGCTATGGATTGAATTATGTTTCCCCCCAAATTCTTATGCTGAAGCCCTAACCCCTATTATGATGGAATGTAGAGATTGGGACCTTTGGGAAGTATTGAGTTTAGATGAGGTCAGGAGGGTAGGGCCTTCATGATGGGATTAGTGCCTTTATAAGAAGAGACACCAGAGAGCTTGATTCCTCTCTCTTTCTCTGTCCACTATGTGAGGACACAGAGAGAAGGTGACCTTCTGTAAGCCAGGAGAGTTCTCCGAATCTGCCTGAACCTTGATCTTGGATTTCCCAGCCTCCAGAACCGTGAGAAACACATGTCTGTTGTAAAAGTCACCCAGTCTATGCTGTTTTATAACAGCAGCCTGAGCTGACTAAACTGTTACAGAAGTAATTCAAACTTAGCCCATGCTCACCCCAGAAAGCACTCATATTGACCCCACTCTCCATTTCAAGGAGCTAATTTCATCTGCATGTAAGGAGTAAAGTTGCTAAGTATTTTTGTGGAGGCAGCCAATTAAGGCAGGTTAAAAACAGTATAGGCCTTCCGCCCATTTTTTAATTGGATTGTTTGGTTTTTCCCTATTGAGCTCCATGAGCTGTTTGTATATTTTGGAGATTAATCCTTTGTCCGTTGTTTCATTTGCAAATATTTTCTCCCACTCCGAGGGTTGTCTTTTTGTCTTGTTTATGGTTTCTTTGCTGTGCAAATGTCACGTTTCTAGTTGTTGCTGCCCCAGCTGCTGCCTGCGCCCAGCCTGTGGCCTGGTCTCCTGCCACACCACTTGCTATTGCCCCACCTGTGACCTGTGTCATCTCCACTTGCCCCCACCCCGTGTGCTGCACTTCTTCCTGCTGCTGAAGCTCTGCCTGTAATCTTTGTCACATTAAGGATGTCTGCAGAAGTCATGTAGAACGTGTTGGAGCCAGCCAGTGACTGGGGAAGGGACTCAGCGGCCAACTCTTCTTCTGATTTGGCATTCAGAGTTGGTGTTCAGTTCTAGGAAGTGACAGATGAAAACACATTTGTCACATGATTTTAACTCAGGCCCAAGTGCATCTGTTTTTAGACCAGCAATGTCTTCATCCCAAGTATACACTGACTGTGATGATCTCATACGACACTGTTTTCCTATGTTCTTAATAAACAGCAATTTCCCTGGGGGGGAAAAAAAACAATATAGGCATATGGTACCTGAGGAAAATCTCATTCAAGAGATGTTTCTATTAATTTAAATAGGGCCACAGAGGCATGTTCATTGATCATCTGTGTCCAGGGTTACTTTGAAGATCCACTATAATATCAAGCATATTTTGATGCCATGTGGAAAATACATTTCTTTCCTGTCAACTCTTGCTTTGGATCAACTGTAGGATTCCCCCAGGAGATTCTAACTGTCAACAGTAAGGTCCCTGTTCTTCTCATCATCTCTGCTTTCTTTCAGGGTTCAACATCCTTCTAAGATGTTGAAGAATCTCAGTAAAATTGAGAAGTAGCTGGAACACTTAATGAAGTCAGGAATAACATGAAAATGTTCTCAATTTCTACCACTGCCTCCAGTTAGAAGCCCAAGGCTTCCTCTGACTATCCATGCCTGCAAACTCTATAAATACATATGTTCTAGGAGAGTTCCATGCCTGCTCAGATCTGTCAATCTGGCTTAAGAACTTTCTTAATAATGCAAGGGTCTGGCTCTAAGGATCAAGGCTACTATTTTGCTGGACAGAATATTCCCCTCCAATTAGACAATTTAAAGCACTATTCTGCCTGATTCCTCACTTCAAATGAGACCAGAAACTATTTCTTTTCCTAATATCTCTTATATATTATAGGTGCTCAATAATAAACTGTATTCCTACCTATTATTATTCCTAGGGTGAGAGCGTCAGCAGAGCAAACACACATATCTCTGCATGAGCTGTTTTGACCATGAGAACATGGCCACCTAGACAAACCATTTGGTTCTCAATGAGCCGTAACATCTATGCTGGGTACATAAACACAAAAACAGTGATTCAGAAATAAGCACTAAAAACAGTTGTGTTTGCATTACCTAAAAGCCTCATAGGCCCTGTATAATTCATTATGACCATGTAGTAGGTCCTGTATTGAGATGAGGCTTAGTTAGTTTAAGTTGTTTAGTGTAGATTTTGGAAAACAAATGGCATCTTCACAAGTCACAAAAGCCTTCATGGACATTTCAGGTCCTAACTTTTTCACATATGTTGTCTTGACTGCTGGACAGGTAAGTTTTTATGTTAAAAAAGTAAGGGGCAGATTTGAGTAGATATTATATACTCTCGTCCTAGAAATTTTAACTTCATAAACATTATTTTCTGAACAACTTTCCTCTTTCCTCCCCGTGGTCATCACCTACCGTTTATCTGATTATGCCTCAAAAGCAAGCATAAACGTGTGTTTATTTAGACTGCTTGAGGAGTCCAATTCCAATCTGAATACATCCATTTTACCAAATGGAATGGAATGCAGACCTCTTGTCCTCCCTCCTGTTTGTTGGGGCAGAGATTTATACTGTAATCTCCCAGCACATCTGAATTAGAGATGTGAGTCCTGATGGCAACTGTCTATAGGTTGAAATTATAAAGGTCAAAACTGAGTCCAGCAAGTCTTCCTCTCCTTTCATTTGAAGATTCACATTCCTTAATGCCAGAATAATATTTATGATGTTCTTGTTATTTAACAGATTCATTTTATTTATGTTAAATGTACTTCTAACAAATTCTACTGTATTTTCATTAGTTATTCAGTAAAACTTCCAAATAAGATAGTAGATACTGATTAATCTCTGATATACCAAATGTCTTATGACAAAGTCTTAAATTGTCTAATCTGTTTTTCTCCCTCTCCCTCTTCCTCTCCCTCTCCCACACACACATGCACACACACACACACACACACATGCACACACACACACATACACACACACCCCAGCATTTGGCCTGCTAAATAAAAAGTTATTCCTTAGCATATAGAATACTTTTTGCTCTCAAATATTTCTCCCCTTCACACATACTTATTTCACTCATTCAGCTAAAATCAACATGCATCTTTTTAAATCCACAGTTGTATATGCTCAAGTTCATATCTCTTTGAAAAATTAATTAATACAGTCAGGGCTAATTATCTATACCTGTTTATATGATCAAGGCCATTTTACAAAGTGACTATCATAAAGATAATCAGTTTTTTTTTTTTTTTAGCTTCTCAGCACAGGTCAGGATAAAGCTTTATTATCCTTCATAAATAGGAATACTGGCCATCACTGGGGAGTGAAATGACTACTGGTCCAGTGTGGTGAATGTCCTTTCAGAGTTTCATTCTTAAAAATTGTTTAGTATGAAAACAGACTCACAGATATAGAGAACAGACTTGTGGTTGCCACGGGGGAGGAGAGCTGGGGAGGGATGGACTGGGAGTTTGGGATTAGCAGATGCAAACTATTACATATAGAATGGATGACCAATAAGGTCCTACTATATAGCACAGGGGACTATATTCAATATCTTGTGATAAACTATAATGGAAAAGAATATAAAAAGAATATTATATATATATATGCACACATGTATAACTGAGTCACTTTGCTGTATAACAGAAACTAACACAAAATTGTAAATCAACTATATTTCAATTAAAAATGTATAAATAAATAAATAATTGTTTAGTAAATAAATTCAGAGAGAGTGAAAGAGGAGAGGGGTCACCCATAAGCTTAGAGAATTTCCCTCATATCAAAATATCCTGCAATAATCTGAAGCAGAAACATATTATAATGACCTGAGAAAATCCTTGAAGAAGTTCCTCATCGAGGTGGCTTCGAAGGACTAATTGAGAATGCTGCCTATGAATCTGTGTATTTGCCCGTATGTTTTAACACATAACCTCAGTCTGTAAGTCAATGCTCAACTGTAGGGTACACAAGATGTGTTGGGGACATTGTCTTAAATTATGATTCCTGAAAGATCTACAGTCTATAGGTCATAGGACCCTGAAATCTGCATTTTAGTTTATATCCCAAGAAAGTTGTGAACTGCAGCTTCTCTTTTCTTCCTTCATAGATGATTAAGAGCCTGATGTTGAGAGGAACAGTGTAGGAAGACAAGGCAAAGCACGAATCCATCAATGGATGCTGTTAAAAGTTGGGGCAGACAAATGCTCAACAACTGGTCTAACCAGTATATGTCAACCCTAATTTAAGAGGTGTCTAAACCTTTGAAAGGTCAATGTATACACTGCAGTATATCCCGGGCGGGCACCATCCATCATTTCCTGTCCTCCCCCTTGCCTGTCCCTTTGAGGTTTTAAGCTGAGAAGCTCAGAGGCCATGTTATCATTGGGGCCCATGGTCCCTCTCCAAATATACTTTTCATTTCCCCCCTGAGTCTAATGCCTTGCTCTTTCCTACTTATATTCCTTTTCCTGCTCTCTTCAGTCTGGAAGCCTTTCATCTGCCCATTAACCATACACATTCTTAACTAACCAGACTAAGGGCATGTCCTCTTTGGAGATGTCTCCAGATAGCCATGTTCTCCCTATATAAATTCCATTTCCATGTTTTTTTTTTATTTTTCATTTTTATAAATGTTATTGTTAACTGTATCATATAACCCCTTTGTCCTGTATCAAAGGACACATATACTTTTATATTCCCCCAATACCATCTATTGCAGATGCTTTATAAAAATCAAAATAAAGCAGGTTTCTTAGAGAGGGCTCGATGGACCAACCACATGGGAATTACCTTAAAAGCACATGTAGTATGCACATCCTGGGCCCCGCCCTAAGCTTGCTGGACCAGAATCTTTACTTTTAAGCGACTAGGAGATACATATGCACCCTACAGTTTGAAATCAATTGGCCTAGAAACATATTTGCCCTAAGGTGCCTACGTATGAGAATCATTTGAGATCCTTATAAAAATTACACATTCCGGAGCTCTGTCAGAGTTTCTGAAGGAAGGAGAATCCCAAGAGCAGTGACCTGAGAGTCTATATCTTTAACAGGCCCTTTTCATCCCTATCCTTGCCCCATCAGATAACTTAACAATTAGGAAAGCTGATGAAACTTTCTCTAAACTGTTAACAGCGCTTTCTTAAATGGATAAAAACACATTTCAGAGAATAATGTAATGCTAGTTTCTCAACATTTTGCTTTAATTATAATCATTTTCATTATTTAAAAAATTCATACTTTGAGAAATGTAAACTAAAGAATAATGCATTCATTTTCTAAATGATTTCCCCCTGATTGAGATAATAGCCCTGGAGGTAGCCTGGCCTAATATAAAAACAGTGGAATCTGTAGTATCCAAAGTCCCAACTTCGACATTTATGGACTGATGGGCATAAGAAAGTTACTTAAAATCTAGGAGAACTAGTTTCCTCTTAAAAAAAAAGGTGCGGGATCGCAATACCTAACTTGCAAGCTAATGTATGTAGCCGAGTTCAGGGTGAGGCACGGAGTGTTATTCATCCCTGACTCTAAAATTCCAGCAGAATAAGGAAAGCATGAAAAGTGCATGGGGTGTGGGCAAGAGCCCTTGTTTAGACCATGGTTCTTCTGTGCATTAGCAGAGAGAAGACCCCTTCTTTTTAGGAGGCCACCTGAGCACTTCTGTGGGCTGGGTCCACATCACAGATCTGTGACTTCCACCCTACATCTCAGCAGCAGTGTAGGACTTTTCACTTCTCTTAATCCTTCCTCAGTTGTACAGAACAACAGTATTCTTAAATGCTCACGTACTTTATTAAACAAAGTACTGTACTTGCAGTGGCAACTTAATAGATAGGCAAAATATTGTAGAATCTGCTCTACTCGAATTCACTGGTTATGTGCGTGTTTGCTGAAAATAACATTTTTTAAAACAACCATAATGAGTGCTCACTGAGCAAAGAATTATAAGGACCAAATTTAAAATCATTTAATGAAAGTCACGGTTACTGTTTTTAAATACGTATTTCCATTTTTCCTAGAAATAAACATGTTTTCTTTCTTTAATTGGTATGGTTTTTATACAGTGTTCTTCACCTAATATTATATCATGCACATTTACACACCTGTTCAAATAGTCTTTAAAAATGGTTAATAATTGCTTATTATATCTTATTATAACAGTTCTATTATATGTTTACATACTCTTCTATTATTGGACATTTAGTTTCTTCTATTTTGCTTTTATCTAGAGTTTTTAAATAAATATTCTTCTATGTAGATCTCTGATCGTATCTTTAATTATTTTGTTAGAACCCATTTCTAGAAGTGGGATTACAGGGTCAAAGGGAAGAAAGGTTTTTAAATCTCATGATATAAATCTTTCCCAGTCGCTTTCTAGAAATGTTGCTAATTCAAACTCTATCACCTGCCATCCTACCCAAGAAGAATCCCACTGTATCCAACACCAAAGGCTTACTAATTTTTTTTTTGCTTAAATATTTGCCCAGTGAATAAACACTAAAAGAAATTCCTTTTTAATTTGCATGTATTTGATTACTATTAAGATTGATCCTGTTTTATTTACTCATTGTTCATTTTATACTTTCTGCTTATTGTTTTTGATTCCTTTTCTAATGGAGCACTAATATTTTTCCAGTGACCTGTAGTCATACTGTATGTTCTGAAAATAAACCTTTTATTTACTATATGAACTAGACAAGTTTTCCCAAGCTGAAATTTGCCTTCAAATTTTGTTTAAACACTAATCTTCTTTTTGATAGATATGTTTTTCTTCTCCTGAAATGTCAGGGTGAGGAATCAGAAAACAAACAAACAAACAACATTGAAAAGTTAATAATACAGTGTTGTACAAACATCAGAAAAGTTGAAAAAATTATGCAGTGAACACCTACGACATACATTCTAAAATGAATGTTTTAATTTTAATTAATTTTATTTATTTATTTTTTAACATCTTTATTGGAGTATAATTGCTTTACAATAGTGCGTTAGTTTCTGTTGTATAACAAAGTGAATCAGCTATACATAAACATATACCCCCATATCCTCTCCCTCTTTCATCTCCCTCCCACCCTTCCTACCCCACTCCTCTACGTGGACGCAAAGCACTGAGCTGATCTCCCTGTGCTATGCGGCTGCTTCTCACTAGCTATCTACTTTATATTTGGTAGTGTCTATATGTCCATGCCACTCTCTCACTTCGTCCCAGCTTACCCTTCCCCCTCCCCATGTCCTCAAGTCCATTCGCTACATCTGTGTCTTTATTCCTGTCCTGCCCCTAGGTTCATCAGAACCATTTTTTTCCTTTGGATTCCATATATATGTGTTAGCATACGGTACTTGTTTTTCTCTTTCTAACTACACTCTGTATGACACACTATAGGTCCATCCACCTCACTACAAATAACTCAATTTCATTTCTTTTTATGGCTGAGTAATATTCCATTGTATATATGTGCCACATTTTCTTTATCCATTCATCTGTCGATGGACACTTAGGTTGCTTCCATGTCCTGGCTATTGTAAATAGAGCTGCAATGAACACTGTGGTACCTGACTCTTTTTGAATTATGGTTTTCTCAGGGTATATGCCCAGTAGTGGGATTGCTGAGTCATATGGTAGTTCTATTTTTCATTTTTTAAGGAACTTCCATACTGTTCCCCAGAGTGGCTGTAGCAATTTACATTCCCACCAACAGTGCAAGAGGGTTCCCTTTTCTCCACACCCTCTCTAGCATTTATTGTTTGTAGATTTTTTGATGATGGCCATTCTGACTGGTGTGAGGTGATACCTCATTGTAGTTTTGATTTTTATTTCTCTAATGATTAGTGATGTTGAGCATCCTTTCAAGTGTTTGTTGGCAATCTCTATATCTTCTTTGGAGAAATGTCTATTTAGGTCTTCTGCCCATTTTTGGATTGGGTTGTTTGTTTTTTTCATATTGAGCTGCATGAGCTGCTTGTAAATTTTGGAGATTAATCCTTTGTCCATTGTATCACATTGATTGATCTGCATATATTGAAGAATGCTTGCATTCCTGGGATAAACCCGACTTGATCATGGTGTATGATCCTTTTAATGTGCTGTTGGATTCTGTTTGCTAGTATTTTGTTGAGGATTTTTGCATTTTTGCTCATCAGTGATATTGTTCTGTAGATTTATTTTTTTGTGACATCTTTGTCTGGTTTTGGTGTCAGGGTGATGGTGGCCTCGTAGAATGAGTTGGGGAGTGTTCCTCCCTCTGATTTCTTTTGGAAGAGTTTGAGAAAGATAGGTGTTAGCTCTTCTCTAAAAGTTTGATAGAATTCCCCTGTGAATCCACCTGGTCCTGGGGTTTTGCTTCTTGGAAGATTTTTAATCGCAGTTTCAATTTCAGTGCTTGTGATTGGTCTGTTTATATTTTCTATTTCTTCCTGATTCAGTCTCTGAAGGATGTACTTTTCTAAGAATTTGTCCATTTCTTTCAGGTTGTCCATTTTATTGGCATTTGGTTGCTTGTAGTAATCTCTCATGATCCTTTGTATTTCTGCAGTATCAGTTGTTACTTCTCCTTTTTCATTTCTAATTCTACTGATTTGAGTCTTCTCCCTTTTTTTATTGATGAGTCTGGCTAATGGTTTATCAATTTTTTTTATCTTCTCAAAGAACCAGCTTTTAGTTTTATTGATCTTTGTTATTGTTTCTTTCATTTCTTCTTCACTTATTTCTGATCTGATCTTTATGATTTCTTTCCTTCTGCTAACTTTGGGGTTTTTTTGTTCTTCTTTCTCTAATTGCTTTAGGTATAAGGTTACGTTGTTTATTTGAGACGTTCCTTATTTCTTGAGGTAGGATTGTAGTGCTATAAACTTCCCACATAGAACTGCTTTTGATGCATCCCATAGGTTTTGGGTCATCGTGTTTTCATTGTCATTTATTTCTAGGTATTTTTTGATTTCCTCTTTGATTTCTTCAGTGAGCTCTTGGTAACTTACTAGGGTATTATTTAGCCTCCACATGTTTGTATTTTTTACAGATTTTTTCCTGTAATTGATATCTAGTCTCATAGCATTGTGGTCAGACAAGATAGTTGATACAATTTCAATTTTCTTAAATCTACCAAGGCTTCATTTGTGACCCAAGATATGATCTATCCTGAAGAATGTTCCATGAGCACTTGAGAAGGAAGTGTATTCCGTTGTTTTAGGATGCAATGTCCTATAAATGTCAATTAAGTCCATCTTTAATGTATCATTTAAAGCTTGTGTTTCCTTATTTGTTTTCATTTTGGATGATCTATTGGTGAAAGTGGGGTGTTAAAGTCTCCTACTATGATTGTGTTACTGTCGATTTCCCCTTTTATGGCTGTCAGCATTTGCCTTATGTATTGAGGTGCTCCTATGTTGGGTGCATAAATATTTACAATTGTTATATCTTCTTCTTGGATTGATCCCCTGATCATTATGTAGTGTCCTTCTTTGTCTCTTGTAATAGTCTCTATCTTAAAGTTGATTTTCTCTGATATGAGAATTGCTACTCCAGCTTTCTTTTGATTTCCATTTGCATGGAATATCTTCTTCCATCCCCTCACTTTCAGTCTGTATGTGTCCCTAGGTCTGAAATGGGTCACTTGTAGACAGCATATATATGGGTCTTGTTGTTGTATCCATTCAGCCAGTCTATGTCTTTTGGTTGGAGCATTTAATCCATTTACATTTAAGGTAGTTATTGATATGTATGTTCCTATGACCATCTTCTTAATTGTTTTGGGTTTGTTATTGTAGGTCTTTTCCTTCTCTTGTGCTTCCTGCCTAGAGAAGTTCCTTTAGCATTTGTTGTAAAGCTGGTTTGGTGGTGCTGAATTCTCTTAGCTTTTGCTTGTCTGTAAAGGTTTTAATTTCTCCATCGAATCTGAATGAGATCCTTACTGGGTAGAGTAATCTTGGTTGTAGGTTTTTCCCTTTCGTCACTTTAAATATATCCTGCCACTCCCTTCTGGCTTGCAGAGTTTCTGCTGAATATTCCGCTCTTAACCTTATGGGGATTCCCTTGTACGTTATTTGTTGTTTTTCCCTTGATGCTTTTAATATTTTTTTCTTTGTATTTAATTTTTGATAGTTTGATTAATATGTGTCTTGGCGTGTTTCTCCTTGGATTTATCCTGTATCAGACTCTCTGTGCTTCCTGGACTTGATTGACTATTTCCTTTCCCATATTAGGGAAGTTTTCAACTATAATCTCTTCAAATATTTTCTCAGTCCCTTTCTTTTTCTCTTCTTCTTCTGTGACCCCTATAATTTGAATGTTGGTGCATTTAATGTTGTCCCAGTGGTCTCTGAGGCTTTCCTCAATTCTTTTCATTCTTTTTCTTTATTCTGCTCTGTGGTAGTTATTTCAATTATTTTATCTTCCAGGTCACTTATCCATTCTTCTGCCTCAGTTATTCTGCTATGGATTCCTTCTAGAGAATTTTTAATTTCATTTATTGTTTTGTTCATCATTGTTTGTTTGCTCTTTAGTTCTTCTAGGTCCTTGGTAAACATTTCTTGTATTTTCTCCATTCTGTTTCCAAGAGTTTGGATCATCTTTACTATCATTACTCTGAATTCTTTTGCAAGTAGACTGCCTATTTCCTCTTCATTTGTTTGGTCTGTTGGGTTTTTACCTTGCTCCTTCATCTGCTGTGTATTTCTCTGTCTTCTCATTTTGCTTAAGTTACTGTGTTTGGGGTCTCCTTTTCACCAGCTGCAGGTTCACAGTTCCCATTGTTTTTGGTGTCTGCCCCCAGTGGCTAAGGTTAGTTCAGTGGGTTGTGTAGCCTTCCTGGTGGAGGGGACTGGTGCCTGTGTTCTGGTGGATGAGGCTGGATCTTGTCTTTCTGGTGGGCAGGACTGTGTTCGGTCGTGCATTTTGGGGTTTCTTTGACTTTATTATGATTTTAGGCAGCCTCTCTGCTAATGGATGGGGTTGTGTTCCTATCTTGCTAGTTGTTTGGCATAGGGTGTCCAGCACTGTAGCTTGCTGGTCATTGAGTGGAGCTGGGTGTTAGCATTGAGATGGAGATCTCTGGGAGAGCTTTCACCGTTTGATATTATGTGGAGCCAGGAGGTCTCTGGTGGGCCAATGTTCTGAACTCAGCTCTCCCACCTCAGAGGCACAGGCCTGACACCCGGCCGGAGCACCAAGACCCTGTCAGCCACACAGCTCAGAAGAAAAGGGAGAAAAAAAGAAAGAAAGAGAGAAAAATAAAATAAAATAAAGTTATTAAAATAAAAAATAAAATTATTAAAATAAATTGAAAAGTAATTTAAAAAAGAAGAAAGAAAGAAAGAAGAGAAAAACCAAACCAAAAAACAAATCCACTAATGATAACAAGCACTAAAAAACTGTAGAAAAACAAACAAAAAAAACGGACAGACAGATCCCTAGGACAAATGGTAAAAGCAAAGCTACACAGACAAAATCACACAAAGTCCACCTCCTCAATTTGGGATGATTTGTTGTCTATTCAGGTCTTCCACAGATGCAGGGTAAATGAAGTTGGTTGTGGAGATTTAATCCACTGCTCCTGAGGCTGCTAGGAGAGATTTCCCTTTCTCTTCTTTGTTTGCACAGCTCCTGGAGTTCAGCTTTGGATTTGGTCCCGCCTCTGCGTGTAGGTCACCTGAAGGCGTCTGTTCCCCACCCAGACAGGATGGGGTTAAAGGAGCAGCTGATTATGGGGCTCTGGCTCACTCAGGCTGGGGGGAGGGAGGGGTCCAGATGCGGGATGAGCCTGTGGTGGCAGAGGCTGGCATGACGTTGCACCAGTCTGAGGTGCACCATGTGTTCTCCCGGGGAAGTTGTCCCTGGATCATGGGATCCTGGCAGTGGCGGCTGCACAGGCTCCTGAGAGGGGAGGTGTGCGTAGCGACCTGTGCTTGCACACAGGCTTCTTGGTGGCTGCAGCAGCAGCCTTAGCATCTCATGCCCGTCTCTGGGGTCCATGCTGATAGCCGCAGCTTGCGCCCATCTCTGGAGCTCATTTAGGCGATGCTCTGAATCCCCTCTCCTCGTGCACCAGTTAACAATGGTCTCTTGCCTCTCAGGCAGGTCCAGACTTTTTCCCGGACTCCCTCCTGGCTAGCTGTGGTGCAGTAGCCCCCCTCAGGCTGTGTTCACGCAGCCAACCCCAGTCCTCTCCCTGGGATCCGACCAAAGCCTGAGCCTCAGCTCCCAGCCCCGACCTGCCCCAGTGGGTGAGCAGACCTAATTAATTTTATAATTAAAGTTTAATGTTTTATGTTTTGATCACGTATCTATCTATTGGAAATTATTTTAACTGTTCATAGTCAATTCTTTTTTTTATAATCCCACTTCCAGGAACTTAACCTACAGAAATACTAAAGTTTAAGCACCATAAAAAGTAGGTGCTCTTTCTGTCTTGCTTTCAACTGTATCCACAGCATCTAGAACAGGGCTCATCACATTGTAGCCCTCACTAGATATTTGATGGCATGGCTTTCTTCAATTGGGGGCGAGGACTTTTCCTGCTCTAGGACAATAAAAAATACATTTTAGTGTGTTTATGCCCCAGGATCATAAAATCTGTTTAGTGCAAAGCAGCACAGTATATTCTAACAGCCAGTCAGATGTAACTGGCCTACTTAATCCATGTGCTAAATGGCTGAAAAGTATGTTCAAATATTAGAAACATCAAATATGTTTTATCTACAAATAAGCAAAAGCCTGTGGATAAATTGTCATAAATTCTGGAAAATGGTTTGCGTTTAATGGCAGCATCCCATAGCTGGGAGGGAATTAGCATTCAAAACATTTCTACTTCCTTCCAGAAGATGATGGGCTAATACTGAAATGCCTATGAAGACAGAAGAACAAAAGAAAATGTTGCAGGCTAAAGCACCTGACAAGAATGGGGAAAAGTGTGTCACGGATTATAGAATTTATCTCATTGAGAAGGGAATAGAAAAATGATGCATGATACTTCAAGAGAGAAACAAAAGTCTGCATGAATCTTCTGAGTCTGGAGTGCCAGGGTGAGCAGAAATGTAGAAACAAGCTAATTACTGTCTGTCTTTCACTCTCCTAGTTAAGAACAAAAGGAGGAAGGGAGCCACACATTCTCGACATCCACTAACAACAACAACAACAACAAACTTTTATTGTCCCTCTTCTCAAGAGTCTTGGAGCAAAGCTAACTCTGCCATGTGGTTGCAGCTAGAATCACTTGTGAAGCTTCCAAAAAAAAAAAAAAAAAAATCTAATACCCAGAGCCTGTGCCAGACCAAGGAAATCAGAATCTCTCCAGGCTGGGGAGGGAGGGGAAGGTATTTATATAAAACACTCCCCAAGTCATCCTGATGTGCAGTGAGAAATGCAAAACACTGGATGAAAGGAAGCAGCAAAGAAGGCATGGAGGAGTCAGATTCTGTAAAGTGCTAAGTTCCTTCCAGAGTTTGCTCTTCTGTGATGACAACCAACCAAAATGGGGTAAAGACAAGAAAGTGCTTTCCAGTGATTTCAGATTTCGGCTACCTCTCACCCAAATATCAGGTGTGTGCATTGGTTTCTGTGGAAAAGGTTAAGGGAAGCCTTCATCAGGAGTGTCATTTTCCATTTGTATTTAGGGTAGTGGATAGGTTATGCTAACACTGATGTAAGGAATGCCTCCTTCTCATGAAACAAAATAAACCAAAATCAAGAATGAAAGCACCTAGCCCAGTACCTGTCACACAGGCTCTAGATAAATCTTGGCCTCTAACTTCTCTGCTTGAGACGTCCTGAGGTAAAAATAAAAAATCAAGTATTTCGTGCTTGCCCTAAAAGAACAGATTTTAGCTTAGGAGCAGGGGGGAAGAGGGGGACATCCTTCTACAAATTGGTTTTCTAAATGTACTGTTTTCATAAGCATTTTACAAATTATCTCTACTTGATAGACAAGAAACTTTTAATAAATAGAGCTAGGATTTCAGCTAGAATTGCCTGAATCTAGTGCCTTGTGCTCTTATAATTGCGATTTTCCATATTTACTCAACTGTATCCATTTTGACACTTAGAACATTTCTAATTTCTAACCATTATAAAATAGGTGAGTAGTTTCACGTATGTATTTTCCCTCTATATTTAGACTTACTCCTTAGGAGCACAGTCTTGGAAGTGAGTAGTCAGAGAGTGTGAACACGTTTATGGTATTATGGTATTTTACATATATTGTGAAATTGCTTACCAAAGGTGTTGTACAAATAGACAACGCCTCCAGAAATGCATGGTAGACAAATTGCAAGAGTATTTATCTCTAATTTAATTATTTAATTATTGCTTAATTTCTATTTTGTTTATTGGTGAATTGAAACATTTCTTATATGTTTTTTGGATTGTTTATCTATTGGAATTTTCACTTATAAGCTTTGATATGGTTTTCTTTGTAGAGTTTTTTACAGTAGCAATAAATACTTTCGTGGCATTATGTTAAATGCTTATCTCCCCAGCTAGATAGTAAGCCCCTTGAGGGCAGATGTCATATCTATCATGTTCAATGTTGATTTCTGGTGCTTAGCATCATGCCTGGTATACAATATGTACTAAAGCTATTCATAAATAGAAAGACATATTTACTAGCATATTTATTGGAGGAAAATGTGAAGTCTATTGTATTTTTATGGTGTTGATTTTATTGTTGTTTTGTATGGTTTAGGGTAGTACCAAGGCTAGGCAGTGACCGTCACAAAGTAATCCATTCTAAAGAGGATTAGCATTGAGAAATCATAGAACAGAAAAGGCAGTTTAAAAGGAATGGAAATGATCTAGGAAAGCTTCCTTGAAGAGATGGATTTCTTTACTGCCAAAACCTTTTCAAATGAAGGAGAGAGTTTTGTGGTACCCTTTCTGTTGAGGATTTTGCTGATAACCTTTTATAAGAGGTAATGGACCCAACTGAAACAACCTGTACTCTCTAGGCTGTAATGGCCTTCTAATTAGCCCAATTAATGTGATGGCTTTCATTTGTAAGACAGGTAATGGTTTAGAATCTGATTTCCTTAAGATCGCTTCTCTCTAGGATGTAAAACAACAATAAAGGGCAGCTAAAGCACTCCTGGAGTGGCTGAATACTGTATTTACTCATTTTATTTCCTGCCCCTTCCTGCCCCACAATTTTAAAGTGAAAATAAAAGGTATTTTTCCTCCACAGAACTCCCCCTGACATGCCACCTTTGTTAGGACACCAACCAAGAGCAGATCTGAAGTGACTCCTTAGAGTTTTCATAAGATCAGTCCAGTGGAGAACCCCCAATTGGTGGTCATGTGCGCCCAGGCCAATGTCCCAAAATATTTGAGTTTGCCCTTTTCTGTGGAAATAAACATTATTATTATTTAAAAAATCCTAAAGGAAACTATGATGTGTGTGTCTGAGGCAAACCATTCTTGTCACACTCTACTGGTTTCCATGAGCTGAGAAGCATCACAATAAATTGCCTGCTGTCACTGCCTGCGGAAAGTCAGATTAGCTCTCTAGCAATCTGATCTATAGAAATGGCCCTTCCTTACTATCTCAGCACCCTTTCTGGGAAACAGCATGCTTGCTGCTCTGTTCAGACTCCACTCTGATTTTTTTTTCAAACAATTCCCTGGGGATTCTGATGGTTTTGAATATGTAAAGGAACCAAAGATTTTCAAAAAGAACTACTGAGCCTGATAGGGGCTTCTTGATTTATGTAGCTATCGCCTGAAGTGAGAATTCCTCTTTGACAGTTAAAAGCTACTGTTACGTGCCTTCCTTCCTTCCTTCCTTCCTTCCTTCCTTCCTTCCTTCGCCTGTTAGCACATATTTTGGACAAGTTCACGCAAATAAAATGCAAGCACAATTGGGAAACACCACTAGTGATTTCAGTAATTTAGCAAAGTATTTTCTAAATCAGTTATTAATAAGTCATATATTTCTCAATGCCCCAAAGTTACTTTTGATACCAGTGTTTATTCGGTGTTTCTAAAATAATTATTAAAAATAAATTCTAATCTTTTGACATGTTGATGTCCAATACAGTAGCTATTGGCTACATGTGGCTATTTAGCACTTGAAATGTGACTATTACAAATATAAAATAAATGTATAAAATACATTATAAAATTTCACCTATTTATTTTTAAATTTTTAGAAACGTGTCTACTAGAAAATTTTAAATTACGTATGTCAATTACATTATACTTATATTGAGGCCAGTCTTGGGATGGAAACATTTAGGCTTCAGCACTGCTGGAGTTCATCACTAATAGGATGATCTCAGCATAGTCCTATCTGTTGCCTTCCCCCAGCTCTCCACAAACACTCTATGCAGCAACAGAACTGAGAGGAATTGTGAAGATAAACATTTGCTAGTCAATTAGAGAGCCTAGACCTCCAGGGGAACAGACTAGGCTAAGGAAGCAAGCCCCTCACTTCCCACTGCTGGCACTGTCCAGTCCTAGGACTCGACCTCTCCACCACAACAAACATTTGAGGCTCCAGAGGCAAGCTGATGGGGTCATAGTTGAGCCCCAGCTCTTCAACCGTTTGACCAGCAACATTTTTAGAAAGGGCTTTAAGTAGGAACTGGCGTAGTGTTCTCAGCATTTTTAAAAGCAAAATTCTCCAATAGTTATTGATAACTGATGCAAGTATGGTTGAATATGAATTTAATGTTATTTGGAAACCTTTGCCATTGGGCAAACAAATCTTTAAACCAGGTTTTATCAAAGTGAGGTTCTGATATAGCAGAAGCAACTGTTTAGCTGCTTAAAATGCATATTCCAGGGCCCCAACACCAACAATGATGACTTACTAGGCCCAGGCCAGGGAAAAATAATCTCAATTTAGACATCTTTACATTTATTCCCGTTCTAAAGTATGTGATGTGAATCACCACTTGAAGCCCTTGTTTTTATTTTTTAATTACTCTGCTTAAAATAAATACATTACATAACAGATATACTGCCATAGTATTATCTATATATTTAGAGATTAAGGAAATGAATATAATTCCCCGGAAGCACTGGAATCTCTACTGCTTCCTCACGAGAACCTGAACACAATTATTTCAGTCATAGTTTCTTGACAAATTTAAAAATTTACTGGTGGTATTACTTACACATCTAAAATTCTTTAATAAAAAGTACTTAATAAATATCTTACTCTATTTTGTTTCTGATTATAAATCTGAAAATATAAAATTGCATAATATTTTATGCAGTTATAAATTATTAAGATTAGAAAGATTGAGTTTTTTGAGTCCCAAGAATTAGCCTGTCCCTGGAAATATATGCAGTAAGAATTTCTTAGAACTTGTTTAATTATACCATGTAAAATGCCACCCATTTTGACTACCCATGGGTACACTGAGGAGAGAGATATTTAAAAAAGAATTCAGGGGTTATAATTGAAGTTAAAAGTGAGACACTTCAGACAGCAATATGTGTCATAACAATCAAAACAAATCGGATAGTATTAACCTGAAGTTATGCCACGTGACACAAAGGAAGACACAGTACATCCATTGCAGCAAACCTGGATTCTGGTTTGGGGTTATCCACAAACAATGACATTGACATCAGCTGCCTC